>NC_142142.1:1040000-1386666 GCF_024610735.1 Ursus americanus | reverse complement strand
ATAGACATTTTAACAATATTTGTTCTTCCAATCCATGAGTATGGAATGTTTTTCCATTTCTTTGTGTCTTCAATTTCTTTTGTAAGTGTTCTATAGTTTCCAGAATAATTTACTTTCAAGTAAAAATTTTCAAATGCTTGTTATAGAACAAAAATAAAAAAACACACACTGTGTAATGATAATTTCAACTATGTGCCAGGCACTATATTAGACACTGCAACTCTATGAGAGAAGTATCATTATTGTTCCCAACTTATTAATAAGGAAATTGAGGTCAGAGAACTTAAGGAACTTGCCAAAACCACACAGAAAAAAGTAGCAGATCTGGCCTCTGAATCTAACTCTGCCCGAATACTGAGCTCAAGTACTTAACTAATATTTAATTCTGTTATGAATCTGTGACATATAAAAATCTAAAGAGCAAGAAAAAAAATCACCCCAAATTCTGCCTTTAAGAAGCAACAATTCTTAATACCGTGGCATATTTTTTCCAGTGTTGTTATTTTTAAAGCTTTTATTATAAAAATAGATCTCATAATCATGTATTATGTGCATGTGTGTGTGAGATATACACACACACTATTATAACCATCACCCAAGTTAAGAAATAAAACATTGCCCATGTGTCCTCTCTAATCACCTTTCCACTCTGGAAATGACCAGTATCCTGACCTACACAATAGAACTACAGAAAAGCAAGGAAATACTTGTCACCTATATTTGTGTTGCTAAACAAGGTAGTTTAGTGTTGCCTACATGTTTTCTTTTGTGATTTGCTTTATCATTTAACTTTATGTTTGTGAAATTCACACACACTGATGGGTATAACTGTTATCCACGTCCATCAGTATATGCCATTCCATCATATGAATATACTACAATTTATTTATTGATTCTCCTACTGATTGACATTTGGGTTGCTTCCTGTTTGGGGATACTACAAGAATGCTGCTATAAGGGCGCCTGGGTGGCTCAGTTGGTTAAGCACCTGCCTTCGGCTCAGGTCATGATCCCAGGGTCCTGGGATCAAGCCCTGCATTGGGTTCCCTGATCAGCGGGGAGCCTGCTTGTCCCTCTCCCTCTGCCTGCCATTCCCCCTGCTTGTGCTCTCTTTCTGGCAATTGATAAACTTAAAAAATCTTAAAAAAAAAAACAAAAAACAAAACAAAACAACAACAACAAAACAATGCTGCTATAAGCTACTTGTACAGACCTCCTGGATCACACTGCAAAGGTTTCTTTAGGGAATATATCCAGGAGAAGAATACTAGATAATGTATGCTGTTCTCCAAAGTAGCCACACTAATCTCCACGTCTAGCCGTACAAGAGTTCCTGTTGCTCCACAAGCCAAGCAACATCTGGCAGTGCTAGACTGATTACTGTTATTTCTTCAATTCTAATATGCACATTATTTTACATATTAACATCTCTTAAATTGGGATGTATTTCATAATCATTGTTGACCAGACAGTGAACATAAGGAAGTTGTCACTGCCTGGACATGCATCTCAAAACTTGAGAATGAATGTCAGCAGTTTGGTAAACAAGTCTGAGAGACAAAAGAGAAGGCTTCTTTCAAGCAAGGCAGCATCACCAATGTTCTTGATAGCAGAAAAGACAATATTATGTGGAAAATAAAAATATCAATGACTCAGAGTGAGCTGATAGAAGCTGCTTTTAAAACCCCTGAATTCAAAATACCAGTACTGATATATCCACCCAATTTGTACCTGTAATGATTTCTTCTGTAAGGGAAATATATATTTGATTTCATCCTATAAATGACCACCACTTACAAGCTGCAAATGCAGGAAAATCTTTTTTTTTTTTTCCCACTGATGAATAAACAGGATGTAGTAGAGACCAAGTTATGTGAATTGTCCTAAAAAGCATGGTATACCGATTTGGTTGAAAGGCTGTATTTTATTAGAAATTACATTCATAGGCAACCCTCTTGGGTCCCCTCCCTCTTCGGGAGCTTTGTACTCTCAATAAGCTTTGCTTTACTATCACTCAATAAACTTTGCTTTGCTGCCCACTAAGAAAAAGAAAAGAAGGAAAGAAAGAGAGAAAAAAAGAAAAGAAATTACACTCATAACTAAAACATTAAAAATTAAGAACGGCAATATTTTGGAAACACCTGGGTGGCTCAGTCAGTTAAGCACCCAGCTCTTGATTTCAGCTCAGGTCATGATCCAAGCCCCACGTAGGGCTCCCCATTCAGTGGGGAGTCTGCTTCTCCTTTGCCCTTCCCCCTTCTCACACACACACTCTCCCTCTCTCTCTCTCTCTCTGGTAAATAAGTAAATCTTTAAAAAAAAAAAAAAAAAGAGTGGCTCTGTTTTGATCCAACAGTCCTACTTCTGAGTATATCTCCAAAAGAACTGAAATCAGAATCTCAAAGAGCTATCTGCACCTCGTGATCACTGCCCCATTATTCACGGTAGCCAAGACACGGAAACAATTCAAGCGTTCATCAACAGATACACGAATAAACTAACTGTGGTACAGATATACAACAGAATATTACTATACAAAAGAATATTATTCAGCCTTTAAAAAGAAAAAAATCCCATTTGCAGCAACATGGATGAACCAAGAGGACATTATGCTACGTAAAATAAGCTAGTCACAAAAGGGCAAATACCCCACGATTCCACTATATGAGATACCTAAAAGAGTTAAACTCACAGAAGCAAACAGAACAATGGTTGCCAGGAGAGGGGAAAGCGGGAAATAGGGACCTGTTGCTCTGTAGGTATGAAGTTTCAGTATGTAAGGTGAATAGGTTTAGAGGTCTGCTGATCAACATAGCACCTATTTTTATTTTAATTCTAATATAGTTAACATATAGTTATATTAGTATTAGGTGTACAATACAGTGATTCAACAATTCTATATATTACTCAGTACTCATCACAAAACCATGATGTTAGTTAAAGCCAGCTCTTTGCCTACTCTGCCTAAACCAGTGCAGTAACCATGCTGAATTGGTCTTGCTTATTTTTTTTTAAGTTTTTATTTATTTACCTGTCAGACAGAGAGAGAGAGAGAGAGAGAGAGAGAGCGTGCACATAAGCAGGGAGAGCAGCAGGCAGAGGGAGAAGCAGGCTCCCCAGTGAACAAGGAGCCTCACGTGGGACTCAATCCCAGAACCCTGGGATCATGACCTGAGCCGAGGGCAGACATTTACCCGACTGAGCCACCTGATGAGCGCCCCATCACTTTATTTTTTTTTTTTTAAGATTTTATTTATTTATTTGACAGAGAGACAGCCAGTGAGAGAAGGAACACAAGCAGGGGGAGTGGGAGGGGAAGAAGCAGGCTCCCAGCGGAGGAGCCTGATGTGGGGCTCGATCCCAGAACGCCAGGATCACGCCCTGAGCCGAAGGCAGACGCTTAACGACTGCACTACCCAGGCGCCCCCACTTTATTTCTTTTTATATTTAATTTTTTATTTTAATTCCAGTATAATTAACATGTAGTGTTATATTAGTCTCAGGTGTATAATATAGTGATTCAACAGTTCCATAATATTACTCAGTGCTCATCAAGATAAGTGCACTCCTTAATCCCCCTCACCTATTTCACCCATCCCCCACCCACTGCCCCTCTCATAACCATCAGTTTGTTCTCTACAGTTAAGAGTCTGTTTTTTGGTTTGTCTCTTTGCTTTGTTCATTTCTTTCTTATGTTCAACATATGAGTGAAATCGTCATATTTGTTTTTTGCTGACTGACTTATTTTATTTAGCATTATACCCTCTAGATGCATTCATGTTGCAAACAGCAAGATTCCATTCTTTTTTCTGACTAATATTCCTATACATATACACCACTTCTTTATCCATTCATCAATCGATGGACACTTGGGCTGCTTCCACAATTTGGCTATTGTAAATAATGCTATTATAAACATATGGGTGTATGTGTCTTTTTGAATTAGTGTTTTTGTATTCTCTGAGTAAATATCCAGTAGTACAACTGCTGGGATACAGGGTTGTTCTATTTTGAATTTTTTGAGGAACACGCATACTAATTTCCACCATGGCTGCACCAGTTTGCATTCTCACCAACAGTGCACAAGGGGTCCTTTTTCTCTAACATCCTTGTTTTTTTTTTTTTTTTTAAAGATTTTATTTATTTATTTGACAGAGAGAGACAGCCAGCGAGAGAGGGAACACAAGCAGGGGGAGTGGGAGAGGAAGAAGCAGGCGCCCAGCGGAGGAGCCTGATGTGGGGCTTGATCCCAGAACGAACACCGGGATCACGCCCTGAGCTGAAGGCAGACGCTTAACGACTGAGCCACCCAGGAGCCCCTCTACCATCCTTGTTAACACTTGTTGTTTCTTGTGTTTTTGATTTTAGCCATTCTGACAGGTGTGAGGTGATATCTCGTTGTGGTTTTGATTTGCATTTCACTGATGATGACTATCTTTTCATGTGTCTGTTGGCCAGCTCTATGTCGTCTCTGGAGAAATGTCTGTTCATGTCTTCTGCCCATTTTTAATTAGATCATTTGTTTTACAGGTATTGAGTTGTATAAGTTCTTTATATATTTTGGATACTAACCCTTTATCAGATATGTCATTTGAAAATATCTTCTCTCATTCAGTAGGTTGCCTCTAGTTTTGTTTATTATTTCCTTTGCTGTGCAGAAGCTTTTTATTTTGATGTAGTCCCAATAGTTTTTTGCTTTTGTTTACCTTACCTCAAGAGACATATCTAGAAAAATGTTGCTATGGCTGGTGTCAGAGACATTACTGCCTGTGCTCTCTTCTAGGTTTTTTATGGTTTCAGGTTTCACATTTAGATCCTTAATTCATTTTGAGTTTATTTTTGTGTATGGTGTAAGAAAGTGGTCTAGTTTCATTCTTTTGCATGTAGCTGTCCAGTTTTCCCAAAACCATTTGTTAAAGAAAAGGTCTTTTTCCCATTGCATATTCCTGCCTCCTTTGTCAAAGATTAATTGACCAAATAATCATGGGTTTATTTCTGGACCCTACTCTGTTCCACTGACCTAAGTGTCTATTTTTAAACATAGCATCTATTATTAACAATAGATTATTGTGTACTTTAAAATATGTTAAGAGAATAGATCTCATGTTAAGTGTACTTATCACAGAAACAAACAAAACCCACAAAACAACATAAGGAAGTTTTTGGAAGTGACAGATATGTTTAGCATCTTGACTATGGTGATGGTATCATGGGTGTATGCATATGTCCAACTTGTCAAAATGTGTACATTAAAATATGTGTGTAGGGGCACCTGGGTGGCTCCGTCGGTTAAGCAACCCGACCTGATCTCAGCTCAGGTCTTGATCTCAGGGTCATAAGTGGGCGTGGAGTCTACTTAAAAAAGAAAACTATGTGTGCAATTTTTTGTATATCAAGTATACCTCAATAAAGCTTAAAAATATTACTGTCTGTAGAATTGAGAAAAACAACCCCAAAATAAGCTTAAACTGAACAACACACTTTGGCCTGGCACACAGTTGGCACCCAGTAAATTCCTGTGTCTAAATAGTGATATTACTGCTGTCCAATTAAAACAGGCAGAAACATTTTCATGTGTGAGACTAATCTGTTGAAGACAATTCAACTACAAGGATTTCATGTAAGCAATGTAAGATGTCTAAAATTGAAAACTACATCCATCTCTCAGTTTTAAAAAATACATGTTAAGACCAAGCGAAGTGTGCTTGCTCTCCGGGAAAGGTGTATTTACTTAAAACAAATACACCTAATTCCATGTTAACAGGATCTTAAAATCAGTACTATTTCATTATATTAACAATATTTTCAAAACCAAGAAAGAGTGGTCAGAGCCCAGATGTGGTCTCCCCTTGGCCACCAAGGAAAAGAGCACACATACACGAGCAACCATGGCTCACCTTGTTGCGGCATTCCTTCAGCAGGCCCTCTACAAACTTCCAGTTGGTTTGAGCAATCACTGATGGGGAGAGGTTGGACAGTTTGGGTTGGCGGATGGTACTGCCCATATTCCTGGCTTCCTGGATGTACTTCTACAGCAAACAGAAAAATCAAAGGCTCTTTGGATCCACGCACACAAACCACAGGTAACCAGTACTAATGAGAGCCTGAAGAGGGCACTACTATCACCCCACACTTTCTCACTGTCTCTTATGCTTACATTTGGGGGTGGAAAGCTTAAAATGCAACTCCTACAGCAAAAAGAAAAACTAAGACAATATGATGAGTTTTCTCTGATGTAAGACATTCCACGTGTACTGTAATTACCTTTGCTTGAATAATAGAAGAGGTAAAGAACACATAGCTAACACAAGGCTGCAGCATGTGCAGCTCAGTGTACAAACCCACCCAAATTTCAGAGTACTAATGAGAAACTCATTTTCTCCACCCCGCTGCGAGGAGTTTAACTCTTCAGCCCGTATCAAAAATATCTACCTTTACTATCATGAGTATAGCCTTGTGAAATTAGGGCCTGGAAAATAAGAGTGCACATTAAAAACAACAACCACATTTTCTGTTTCTCTACAATGTGCTGGTGATTCTCCATATGCTATTTGTTTTAACACAGAGCTCACATCAATTCAGTGAACTGCACACTGCCTTCCTCTCAGTATCAAAAGTTTGCAACCAATATTTTTACCCTAGACTTTATTCCAGTCGTACAATTCTGTCCATTCTACCTTCTGGTCCTCAGTCTGCCCCTCCTACCAACCCCCAACGTTGGGCTTCAATTCCTTCACCTGGACTACTGCTATCTGCCTCCTAGTTTGTTACCTACCTCCTGAACCTCTTTACTCCAAAGTATTCTGTCCACAGCCTCCATTACACAACAACTACCAAGCGTTTGATCCCCCATTTCCTCTACTCGAATGCTCTTCTTTGTCTCTCACAATCCCTTCATCCTCTAAAACTTGAAGAGATGACGGCTCCCTCAGTCTTGTTTGAATACTACCCAGGCAGAATCAAGCTCTGATAATCAGAGCTCACACACTGGCCTGCCTCCCATATGGCCCTTTCAAAAGACTATTCTAAAGTTATTTGAGTATCTTTGTTCCCTTAAAAAACTGGTATTCCCTGAGGACAAGCCTACCTCCTGTCATCTTTATATTTCGAAGTGCTTACTACAGTGATTTGACCAAGAAAACATGCTCAATAAACACTGCTGAAAAAAGTAATAAGGAGGTGAGGTGGAAGACCCAGGGGAGACTTCCAAAATAACACCAAACCCCAAATCCCTTATGCCACCTTCACAAAAAGTCTAAGCACAATCATATTCTGTAAATCAGCAGTCAAAAATTCATAACCATACCTTGCAATTCTAATTTATTCCTTTAAAAAACAGCAAAGACAAAATGGTTATTTGTTTTCCCATTCACTGAGGTGTCAGACACATATGAAAACAATATGCTTTAACAGGTTTTAAATGTATAAAATGTGGGGCGCCTGGGTGGCACAGCGGTTAAGTGACTGCCTTCGGCTCAGGGCGTGATCTCGGCGTTATGGGATCGAGCCCCACATCAGGCTCCTCTGCTATGAGCCTGCTTCTTCCTCTCCCACTCCCCCTGCTTGTGTTCCCTCTCTCGCTGGCTGTCTCTATCTCTGTCGAATAAATAAATAAAATCTTTAAAAAAAAAAAAAATTAATGTATAAAATGTAAATTGCAGGGTCTTTTCTCAAAAAGAAGTTCCTGAAATGGGAATCTGAAGATGAAGCTCCATTTTTACAACTTCTCTGCAACTAAGTAAGGCAGAGTCTCCATCCTGAGGTTAAAGGACTAGAAACTTCACTGGAAACAACTTACAGTAGAGCTAAGAAACTCAGCTGGTAAACTCAGGAGGTCAATTCAGGGTTCCCTAATTCCCAGGCACCTCATGATAACATTTCTCTTTTTTGTTCCTCTAACAAAAAAAAAGTCAATATTATCTGTTTTAAATTAAGATACATACAAAATAGAAGAAAAGCCTCCCACTCCCCAGTTTCAGAGATTCAAAGTATTAACCCAAGTCCAGCTTTTCTTCCTTCTCACTCTAACACAATTAACTTCTTTACTACCATACTACACACACAAAAAGTCCCACAAATTTTAAAAGTACTCTCTTAAATTTCAGACTCTTATCTTCGGAGATTCCTATCACACTCCCCAGAGAGTATCAAACATGACTGAGTACTGAAAGGACAGTGAAAGGCTTTTGTCTTAAGCACGGACATCATTCCTAATGGGACTCCAAACAGGGCGTGGCTCAGGGAGAGGATCCACACCGTTAATAGCCAGCTGTCCCTTGCAGAACATCGTACATTCTGGATTTGTCATAACCAAGGCCCAGTATCAGGTAGCAGGAACTAATCCTAATGTTAACCCTTCTTTATAGGGAGCGGTCATTGCTAGGATATCTGAATTAGACCAGGGGCCAAGGAAATGGGAAAGAGAAGGAGAGTGTAAAATACTCATAGTGTCACTGTTTGTCACTCTTCAGGTGGCTTACCTCTCTCTGGTCATTATCTAAACGCAGGTGTTCTGTGTGCTGCTTCTGCCGATCTTTCCGCCTCCACTGGGCAGGGGCATTCCTTTTTGTCCACCTGACAGAATCCAAGCAGGCAAATTACGAACATCTCAGTGAGAAAGAAAGGTCAAGTTACTGACAGGAAAGAACCTGAACGTCTAGAGAACAACACTGGGCATGGGAAAACCACCAAAAAGCCACCAGAGATAGCTCAGAGACCTGGAGGAAAAGGAGCTTAGACCCCAGTGACTGGGAAGGAACAACTCCCCAAGGAACACAGACATAGCTCTCTTAAAACATGTACAAAAACTTCACAGGCAGACCCAAAACTATACTCATTCAACTCTGTCTAGGCTTTGATACACTCATCTCCAAAAGTAACGAAAAAAGAGCAACCCTGCTAAAGTAATTACTTTCAGTTCAGACTGCAATTATTTCAACTACCACTCACTGAAGACACAATGCTAGCTAGGTGTGGGATGGGATTTAGTTGAGGGATGGTTGCAACCTATCTGCAGCCTGGCTTTCTGCAGCTTCTGGGCATGTGGGGCTATCCCATTTGCAGAGGAGAGACGGGAAATAATTATACTTTGTCACCTGTATTCTTGTTCAAACAAGTGAACAACCTGACAGTCTGGGTCTTTTCCATATTTGCTTTACAAAATTCCAGGGGTCTTCTATCAGCTCAGGAACAGATACTGGATAACCCTTACCACCTGTGGTTAGGGAGCTAGATCAGGAAATCCTTGGGGTTGACTCACTTGTTGCTGGCTGGCCCAGTGGAAAGTACATCAGACTGCAACTTAGGGAAAAAGCCCGGCTCATACTTCCCTTGTCCAATCTTCATGTCAAGTAAATGGGGGTGAATCGCAGTATGGTCAATTTTTGCCAGACGCAGTTCAATTGCTTTTTCTGGATGAGAACAACAAAAATAAGCCAAATACTTTTTTAAAATATACCATATTTTAGGCCATAAAATAAGCCTCAATACATTTAAGATCATTTGAATCATATAAAATATGTCCTCTGACCACAACAATCAATAACAACATCTTAATACTAAATAACACACTTCCATATAAAACTCATAAGTCAAAAAGAAATCAAAAGAGAAATAATGTATTCTGAAACTGAATAAAGATGAAAACACAAAATATCAGCATATGTCATTAAAATATTACTCGAAAGGAGATTTACAGCACTAAAGGCCTATTTTAGAAAAGAAAGGTCTCAAACTAATGACCTCAGCTTCCACCTTAAGAAGCCAGAAAAAGACAAGGAAATTAAATCCAGAGCAAATACAAGAAAGGAAATAATAAAGGCCAGAGCAAAATCAATGAAATAGCAAACAGAGAAAATTAAAAATCCAAATACTGTTTCTTTCAGAAGATCAGTCAAACTAATAAAAAAATGTCTGGTCAGGATAAAAAGGAAAAGACACAAATTAACAGTATCGGGAATGAGGTAACACTGCTACAGATTCTATGGATATTAATAAAAGGAATATTCAAATAATTTAATGTGAACAAATTTAACAACAGGTTAGATGGAGAAATTCCGTGAAAAACACAAGCTGTGAAAGCTCATTCAAGAAGAAATGGATATGAATAGCCCTATATCTATTTTAAAAATTGAATCTGTAGTTTATTTTTTATTTTATTTTTGTAGTAGGCTCCACACCCAATGTGGGGCTCGAACTCATAACCTTGAGATTAAGAGTCACTTGGTCTACTGACTGAGCCAGCCAGGGAGGGACGCCTGAATCTATAATATAAAACCTTCCCACAAAAAACTCCAGGCCAGATGGCTTCGCTGATGAATTCTGCCAAACATCCAAAGAAGAAATAGTATCAATTACACCAGCTCTTTCAGGAAACTGAAGAGGAAAGAATACTTAACAATTTATTCTTTGAAGCCAGCATTATCGCGATACCAAATCAGACCAAAATACTACCAAAAAAACCTATGAACCAATATCCCTCATGAACATAGATGCAAAAATTCTAAACAAAATTTTAGTAAATCTAATCCAATAATACACAAAAACGATAATATATCATGACCAAATACAGTTTATTTCAGGAACGCAAGTTGATTTACACATTCAAAAATCAATGAATGTCACTCACCAAATTAAAAAACTAAATCTAATAACCATATAATTACCTCAACAGATACAGAAAAAGCATCTGACAAAACACAACATCCACTTCTGATAAAAACTCGTAGCCAACTAATAACAGAAACAAATACCCACCTAATAAAAGATATCCACTGAGGGCACCTGGGTGGCTCAGCTGGTTGAGCATCCAACTCTTGACTTTGGTTCAGGTCATGATCTCAGGGTAGCAAGACTGAGCCCCATGTCGAGATTGAGACCCATGTCAGGCTCCGTGCTCAGTGGGGAGTCTGCTCAAGACTGTCTCTCTCCTTCTCCCTCTGCCCCTCCCCCTCCCACATGCTTGCTTACTCTTTCTCTCTCCAAATAAGTACATAAATCTTAAAAAAAAAAAAAAGATATCCATTGAAAAACCTACAGCTAACATCGTACTTAATGGTGAATGCTTTCCCCTAAAATCAGGAATAAGACAACAATGTCCACTATCACCACATCTATTTGACACTGTAGAAAGGTTCTAGCCAGTGCAATATGGCTAGATAAAAAAATAAAAGGCTTCTGAATTGAAAAGGAAAAAATAAAACTATCATTATTTGCAGGTAATATGATTATCTATACAGAAAATCTGCTAGAACATAGAAAAAACTACTAGAAATAAGTATAGTATGGTTGCAGGGCACATATCAATATACAGAACTCGTATTTCTATATATTAGCAATGAACAATCAGAAATTAAAATTTTAAAATACCATTTATAATAACACCAAAAAATATGAAATACCTAAAAGATTAATCTGGCAAAAGATATGCAAAACTTGCACAGTGAAAACTACATAATCCTGCTGAGAGAAACTAAGGAAGACCTTAATGAGTGGAAAGAGAGGTCATGTTCCACGGATCAGAAAACTCAATAACATTAAGGTGTCAAATCTCCCTAAATTGATCTACAGATTCAAGGCAATTTCAATCAAAATCTCACAGGGTTATTTGTGAAAATTGGTAAGCTGATCCTATATATATATATATATATGAAATACAAAGAACCCAGAATAGTGAAAGCAACTTTGAAAAAGAATAATAAAGTCGGACCACTAACATTACTTGACTTCAAGATTTCACATAAAGCTACAGTAATCCAGACAGTGTGGTACTGATGTAAATGCAGACTAAAAGATTAATGAAACAGAACAGAGAATCCAGAAATAGACCCACATATATATAAATCATGGATATTTTGACAAAGGTCAGAAGGCAATTCACTGGAGAAAGGACAGTCCTTGCTGGCTAATTGAACATAATTAGAAAAAAAAAAAAAAGGATATTCTTTCCAACATATGATGCTGGAACAAGTGGATATCCACATGGAAAAAATGAACTTGGATCCTTAGCTTACGCTACCTATAAAAATTAACTTGAAATGGATCATAGACCCAAATATAAAGCCTGAAAATATAACACTTCTAGAAAGAAACACAGAGGAAAAAAAATCTGTGATCTTGGTTAAGCAAAAATTTCTTACATATAATACCAAAATATAATCCAATTTTTCCCTAAGGATTTTATTTTTAAGTAATCTCTACACCCAACATGTGGCTCAAACTCACAACCCTGAGATCACGAATCTCATGCCCTACCACTGAGCCAGCCAGGTGCCCCATTTTTTTTTTAAAGATTTGATCCATTTTTTTTAAACTGATAAATCAGGCCTCATCAAAATTTAAAATGCTGTTCTTAAAAAAAAAAACAGAACAAAAAGACAAGCCACAGAGTAGGAGAAATATATGCAAATCATATATCCGATAAAGGACTTGTATCCAGAATATATAAACAACTTTCCAAACTCAACAAAAAGAAAACAAACAACCCCAAAAAGGTGGTGGGGGGAGACAGTTCACCAGAAAATATGAAATGAATGAATAGCAAATAAGCAGACGGAAAAATGTTTAACATTGTTAGTCATCAGGAACACCCAAATCAAAACCACAATGATATCTCACTACAAACCTATTAGAATGGCTAAAGGTGAAAAGACTGACCACACGCAATGTTGGCAACAATGCAGAGTAACTGTAACTTTCATACACTGCTAGTGGGAATATAAAATGTACAATCAACCACTCTGAAAGACAACTGTCAGTCTCTTTAAAAAGTCAACATACAAATATCACATGATCCAGTCATGCCACTCCTAGGCATTTATTCAGGGGAAAGGAAAACGTAAACAAATGTTCATAGCCCAAATGCCCACAACGGATAAATAAACAAACTGCAGTAATATCCATACAATGGAATACTACTCAGCAATAAAGGGAATATGAATGAACTTCAAAATAATTATGCGGAGTAGAAGAAGCCAGACTAAAAACAACAACAAAAAAAAACCATACTGTATGATTCCATTTATATAAAATTCTAGAAAATGAAAACTCTATAGAAACAGAAATCATAGCACTGGTTGCCTCAGGATTTGGGGACAAAATGGGGAGGGGACAGGTTGGAGATATTATAAAAGGCCATGAGAAAACTTTTGAGGGTGATGGATGTATTTGCTTACTCTTGATGTAAATGCATACATATACCAAAACTTTAAGTATGTGCAGTTTTCTTATATGTCAATTATACTTCAGAAAAAAAAATTTTAAAGATTTTATTTATTTATCTGTGAGAGAGAGAGACAGTGCACAAGCCGGGAGAGCGGCAGGCAGAGGGAGAAGCAGGCTCCCCGCTGAGGAGGGAGCCCGATACGGGACCCGATCCCAGGACCCCAGGACCCCAGGACCCCAGGATCCCAGGATCATGACCTGAGCAGAAGGTAGACACTTAACCGACTGAGCCACCCAGGTGTCCCCAGAAAAATATTTTCTTAAGATTTTATTTATTTATTTGAGAGAAAGACAGAGAGAGAGCATGAGTTGGGGGAAGGGCAGAGGAAGAGAGAGGACAAGCAGACTGCCCAACGAGCAGGGAACCCAGCTCGGGGCTCAATCCCAGGATCCTGAGATCATGACCTGAGCCGAAGTCAAACACTCAACTAACCGAGCCACCCAGGCACCCCTAAACTTCAAAAATTTTAAAGAATAAGGTAGGTCCCCTCCTGTGACCACGGTGAGCCCTGAAGGGTTCATACCCTGGCATGATCTGTGAGGGCCTGCCTGCAGGTTGGGAGGAGGAATGCATTCATGTGCACTTTGTTTCTCACCACACCTCAAGTCCTCATGTTTGTAGCACCTTTAGGTTGGTGTGAATCATGACCCAAGCCAGCCAATTAAAAAAAAAAAAAAAAATTTGTTTTAAAGAGTAAAAACAAAAAAAGCTGGTAACTCTCCTGGTATTTCCTAGAGTCGTATAAAAACATCTCAGCCTTTGGGCCTTGATGTTAGCCTAGGTCAAGTCACCTTCTCTCTTTGGGCCTCCCTCACTTCCTCCCGCCCGTACCTTCATTCAACAGAACTTATTCAGTGTCTAAAATGTGCCAGGTGCTATTCTAGGCCCTGCAGATACAATGGTGAATCAAAGGAACATCTTTATCTATAAAATTAGTGGGTAAGTAGAATTGATTGCCATCAGGATCCCTTTTGAATGCAGAATTTTAAAGGATCTCCAAAAAGATCTTTTTAGCCAATTCAACATAATAATAAAAATTAAAAAAAAAACATAAAAATTTTAAGCACAAAAAAGAAAAAAGAAAAGATCCTTTTAGTTATGTTTTTACCATTTTCCAATCAGATTGCTTCAAGAAGCTGAGGTGTGAGATGCGGTGAGGTGAATGAACTAGTCCTCCAGGCTAGGGATCTGAGACCAGCGGCAAGAACCCCGCTCTAGCATATTTGGAGTACATCTCTCTTGGGCATACCTAAAATATTGCCATTATTCCTAAGAGCAGAGCATAGAGTTGCTGAAGGGTCTGTGGCATCCATTTTTCTGAAATGAGCCATACAAATGAGGGTTAGCTGACCCTCCCACCAAATCCCAAACCCCACATTCTAACAAGCCCAAAAGACCATGTGCTCTGGCCACAGCTGAGACTACAATAATTCCAATCAGTATGCAGCAGCGTTTGGTGTTCAAAAAATGGATTACAGATGGGCTGCGAACTGATTGCCTAGACCCTTGTGGCAGATGGGCAAGGCCTCATGACTGGAGTTTCTAGCTTTATAGCCTCTAGCTATAAGCAAACTCCTCCGTTTATTTCAGTGAATCATATATTATCATTTTCAAGTGTAACACAACATGAAAAGATTGGGAAGTCCTGATTTAAACTGGGAGATGTTTCTCTAAACCGACACTCCTTAAAAAAAATTTCCACCAAACACCCCAGGACCAAAATCTTAGGCGCAGTTCAGGAATACAAAGCCTGATGTGTTCCAGGAGGCAAGCATGACTATGTTAGAGTAATTCACTTGCACAGGCAGCATGTCCTCAAGCCTTAGCCAAGAGGACTGTCACCTTAATGAAAAGCATGGAACAAGAGTTGAAAGGTAAAGAGAAAAGGCTAGAGAACATACGTTTGATGAAGATAGGACTTTGTCCAAACTGTCACCAGTTTTGGGGTGTCTGGGTGTCTCAGTCGGTGAAGTATCTGACTCTCAATTTTAGCTCAGGTCATTATCTCAGGGTCGTGAGACTGAGCCCCAAATCAGGCTCCATGCTCAGTGCAGAGCCTGCTTGTGATTCTTTCCCCCTGCCTCTCCCTCCCTCTCTGCTCTTCCCCACACTCACGTGCACGCACACGCACTCATTCTCTCTCACTCTCTCAAATAAATAAAATCTTAAAAAAAAAAAATGGTCACCAGTTTCATCTTCAAAACTTAGAAAAATGCCTGGCACATTCATTCACCCAGTAAATATCTATTGAACACTTACTGTATGTTGAATATGTAACAGGTATTATACAATTTGGTAAATGAATGAAAAAAATATGCAAAAAGGCTACAACAAGGACACTGAACAACCCACAAGGAAGCGAACACACTACTTAATCTGACACCTCAAATGAGACTGTTCTCTAGCTAAGCTGACCTAGACAGGGCCTCTGTGAACAAAAAGGTCTCTTCAGTCACACGTGAGAGCAAACAGCTTTTAACATCTATATGTGCTGGGCCGACGCTAGCAGATTACAGGCAAGAAAATGAGTAAAGAGTCTCCGCTCTTAAACTGTTCCCCAATAATGACAGCTCAAACGAATAGAGATTATAGAGAAGAGGCAAGAACAAAGCACCACAGGAGCACAGACGGGGAATCCACTGACTCAGCCTGAGGTCATCAGAGAAGGCTCCTCAGACAAAGAGACATTTCAGCCAAGTTTTTGTGGTCTGTCAAGTGCCTAATCATAACTCATTCCCCCCTTCTTTCTTGCTAATAGAGCCCCAATACTGTTCAGGGTGACATTACACCCAGTTCAATATTCGCTTTCACAGCCTCCCTTGCACTTAACGATGGTCATATAACACGGTCATGGCCTATCAGACAACAGAAGTTGTTTTCTGGGAAAGCTTTAGTTTTCTGATACAAAAGGGAAAATACCACTGGTATCACCTTCCCCTCTCTTGCCCTGAATGTGAACATAAAAAGCCTCTTGCAACCATGAGGCAACAAGTATGAATATAAAAGTGACTATGTTAAGGATAACTGAGTGAAAAGAAAGAATCTTAGTTCTTGATTACACTACTGAGCAACTGAGCCAACACCAAAACCACTAATTCTGAATTTCTTACTAATTTGAGAAAAATAACCCCCATCCATCTAACCCAAGCTGATTAAATTCTCTATTACTTGCAGCAGGACCCATTCCTAACTGACGCAGTGTGAAAGGAGAAGTTTGCCAGGCAAAAAAAGGGGAAGGCAATGGGAATAATCTATGCAAAAGCAGAAACAGGGAAAGAAGCTGGCATGTTTAGGAACAGGGACACCTCAGTGACATAATCCAAGAGGCACGTACAGCACCAAGAAGGCCTCACCTGCTTCATCCACAGTGGTACACTTCTGGTACATGGATGTGCGGAGAGTAGGTGTCCGAACATTCAACAGCCTGATCTTGTCCACTCGGGAATCAAATACCCGGAGCACAGGGTCTTTGTCATCATCATCATGACACATGATTTTGTTGTCGATGAAAGAAGCAAACATCTGGGTCTCTAGGAATCTTGAGAGGAAGGGCAGATATGGCTCAGGCTGGTCTGACAGAAAAGAGGCCTGGTGGGACCAAAAGAAAACAGTCATTGGCAGGGAAGAGGGAAGCAGGTATATCAGCCTTGACTAGCAAAGGCAACACACCCAAGGGATCCAGTAGGTTAATTTTTCTCTGAAGTTTCCTAGGTCTTTATGAAAAGCAAATAGCAAAATCTCTTCATCGCTTTTTAATGCTCATATAATTCCAGGTATCCTGAAACTTCGGCACACTAGCCCGAACTTACTCAGGTAACCTACTGTGGCAACCAAGCTCCCCAGAATCCGGTGCTCAACCTGCACGTGCACCTTCGCCTAAGACCGCTCTCTGACTCACCCGACAGTAATAACCAGCACTCCGTTCTAAAGCAAGACCTCACACTGCGTCAACATCACAAGACCTCACACTGCGTCAACATCTGCACTTGTTTCCAGCATGTAACGCAAGAAAGCTCATCTTCAGCTAAATCTTCAAGAGGGTCTGGCATGTTCTCATTCCTCACCACCTCCCCAGCAGCATTACTCACTTTATCAAAGTTTTGCATCTGCTCCCTGTTGGTAAACCAGGACTCCTTATCCTGGCTGGGCTGAATGACAAACACCTCATAGTCGGCAAACATCTGAGTGAAACGATTTGCAAAAACTTCACGGATCTGAATGTTTAGCTGGTAAATCCTGAGTTCTTCCTCATCACACTGAACTTTCAGATCCTTATTGTTGCTGGGGTCTTCACGCACTTCCAGCTACAAAAAAAGAAACAGTTGAAAATATAAGGTTTCTCTTTAATCCAAAAAAATGCCACTCGTCTGTCTCCTGCCCGCCCCCCCACAGTGGTCATTACTTCGCAGCAAATGGAGAAAAGAAACAAACAACAACATACCAACAACAAAGGGAAGGGGAAAAAAAGTAAGAAAGGAATTCTGACACGCAGAAGAGAAAAATGAGGGTGTCGGTACTTGCAGGTACCCAGGAACTCAACAATAGTAGAGATAAGGTCATTATGGGCAGAGATTCAGCAACAGAAGAAAAGCTGCTACTTATCTCAAGGGTCAGGGAAAGGAGGAAATCTGGAAAGTCAATGAGAAAATGATAACGCAAAGCAACAAAGTCAGACTCTGGCTCTCCCTTCACCTCTTTGATTTTCTCCCCCACATCACTGTTCTCATCTTTCTCCCTAAGAATTTCTCCTTACTGTGTCTGTTTTAACCTTTCTAAATATTTCTCTGCTCCTCTTTAGCCATGATTTTTTAAAAAATATCTGCTTTACTAATTAAATAGAACAGGAAAAATAAATGTTTCAGACTTTACTAAAAAAAAAAAATAGCCCAACAAAGTGATTAGCCCATTCTGCTTATATGTAATTTACAAAAATAACTTAACAGTGAGAATGGGGGAGGGTGAAGAGATGGGTAAAAAACTACAGAAAGCTGATAGTGTCATCAAAGTCAGGAGATGGAAAGCTAACTTCAGCCTGGAAAGAGCACAGGACTAGCATTCAGGAAGACCAGGATCTAGCCTCTACTCAGTCACCTAGTAGGCACTTAATTTCTCTAAGCCTTGCTTTCTTGAGTTATAAAACAGTGTTAACAATACCTGCCCTGCATGCTGTCAGCTGCCGTGAAACTCAAAGGGCAATGGATCTGGAAGAGGTCTGAATACAAAGATGACGACTGTCACCCCCAAGTCACTCTCCCGTGGTGCTCACAAAGGATGACAGCGGGTTCTTTTTGATGCCAGGTGAAAAGCTACCCAAATTTAGATTTAAATAGCATTTACTAAGATAACGTTTGCCAGAGCTGAATCCAGAGTCTCCCATCCAAGAGCATTCTTCCACTGCTCACATATAAGCCTTGCCCAGAACTAGGTGCTTTCTTATCTCACACTCTATTTCACCAGGACAGCCCCCTAGTACAGACCAAACCTGTCACAAATTTATATACAGCATCTCACCTTTTCCAGGCTCACCCCAGTCCTCTTGACCAAGGCCTGCAGCCGGGCAATAGTTTCATTCTCCTTGAGGAGCTCATAGGAATGCAAAGGGGAGCCTGCGATGTTCCCATTCCTCTTGTCAGAGACAAGCTCAGAGGCCCGGAGCCTCTTCAGCTTGGAGGCACTCTCGCTGCAATGCAGGTTCCCTTCAGGGGGAATGCCAAATGCCATGAGAATCTCAGAGACTTCCTGGACAAACTCCAACTTGTTGGGAAACTGAGGCAGGTCCTCTGGCAGCTCAATGAAGTGGTTGTCAATGTCCACAAAGCAGAGGTTAGCCTGGCAGTCAAAACAGGATGAGTGTAAACAACTCCAGAGCATTAGGAAGAAGGTTTAGAAAGGATAATGAACAAGAGAGAGAAGAGGAAATATCTGAAATTGGCATGTGTGAGATACGGTATAAACATGGGGTTCAAGAAGGAAACTGACCTGAGTTCTAATCTTCCCCTGCCACTTTCTAAGGAACGGTACTTAAAACTTTCTGATTCTGTCTCCTCAGTTATAAAATGCAAATAAAGAGATAAAAACACTTATCTTAGAGAGTGTTAAGGATTCTGTGATGACACAGATATTGAACACCTACCACAAAAGTCACACCTATAGCAAATGCTCATAAAACAGTCGCTGAATTCCTGAATTCTTACAGTAGTAAAGAAAACATCCGGAGTGAGTCAGAAAGTCTAGGTTCCAGATCTGACTCCAGCACTACCTCCCTATATGACCCCAGCATACCATTATCCCTTTTGAGCCTTAGTCCTAGTTTGTTAGATTTGGTGGTGGGTCTTAATTATTTCTGTGCTATGTTCTGGCTTTAAGGTTGCTTCTGAGAAGATGTGCGGAGACAGCACTCTCATACACTGCTGGTGAGGTAGGTAATATGGATTAACAAAGACCAACTTGGCAATATCTACCTACCCTTATTTTACAGACAAAACTGTTACAGAGAGGTTAACGAACTTGTTCAAAGTCACACAGCTAGTAAGTAGAACTGTGATTTGAACTGAGCTAGCCTGACTTCAGACATATGCTCAAGCTAACCCTCCACTCTTCTCCTTAGAGGTCCTACACATTTCTTGTTCACTTTAACTTAAATATTTTATAGTTCCTGTCCCTATGGTATTTCCTTGTAGCTATAAGTTAGAGAAGCCTTTTTAAAAAATATTTATCTTATAACCATAACCTGTCTAGCCAAGACAACTATCATTTCCTTCACTGCATTATTAAATGTTTAAGAGTGTTTGTTTAGGGGCGCCTGGGTGGCACAGCGGTTAAGCGTCTGCCTTCAGCTCAGGGCGTGATCCCGGCGTTCTGGGATTGAGTCCCACATCAGTCTCCTCCGCTATGAGCCTGCTTCTTCCTCTCCCACTCCCCCTGCTTGTGTTCCCTCTCTCTCTGGCTGTCTCTATCCTGTCGAATAAATAAATAAAATCTTTAAAAAAAAAAAAAAAAGAGTGTTTGTTTCAAGATGAAACCAGAGAGGGAGACAAACCATAAGAGACTCTTAATCTTAGGAAACAAACTGAGGGATGCTGGAGGGGAGGGGTGTGAGGGGATGGGGTAACTGGGTGATGGACATTGGAGAGACTATGTGTTGTAACGAGCACTGGATATAAGACTGATGAATCACAGACCTGTACCCCGAAACAAATAATACATTATATCTTACTTAAAAAAAAAAAAGTTTGAGAACTGATCTTAAAAAAAAAAGATCTGAAATTTGCTGAATGAATTAAACATAACACAGAAATTTTTTTAAAAAGTGTTTCTGTTTTATGTCCTTCAACAGATGAATGGATAAAGAACATGTGAGATAGACAGATAGACAGACGCACACACACACATATAAGTACATATATATATGTGTGTGTGTGTGTGCGTATATACATAATGGAATATTACTCAGCCAACAAAAAGAATGAAAACTTGCCATTTGCAATGACATGGATGGAACTAGAAGGTATTATACTAAGTGAAATAAGTCAGTCAAAGAAAGACAAATACTGTGATTTCACTCATGTGGAATTTAAGAAACAAAACAGATGAACAATAGGGGAAAAAGAAAATAAGAAAAAAAGAAAAAGAAAATAAGACAAAAACAGAGAGGGAGAGCACAAGAGACTCCTAATTCAAGGAAACAAACTGAGGGCTCCTGGAGGGGAGATGGGTTGGGGGAGATAGGGTAATTGGGTGATGGGCATTAAGGAGGACACGTGATGTGATGAGCACTGGGTGTTATATGCAATTGATGAATCACTAAATTCTACCTCTGAAACTTAAAAAAAAAAGTGTTTCTGTTTTGTTCATATAACAGAAATGATAATATTACCTATGTCATAAATTTGAGGATTATGAGACAATAAATGTTGAGGATTTATGTGCCAGGCCCATATTACTAACCAATGGTAATTAACATTGTTATTATCACTGTGGAAGATAAAACTTCAATAAATGGTTATCATATATAACAATATTATTAGATAGGAAAATTTCACATTGAAAAGATGCTGATAATCCCCCTACTTATTTGTAAATTTAATGTCAATTTTTTTCAAAATTCCAGAGAGTTTTTGAAGGGAGTGTCTGATGAATTAATTCTGAATCTTGCCTGAAAGAATAAAATAGCCAAAAAAATTCTGAGAAAACACTTGCCTTACTGGATTCTAATATAAACATAAAATAATCTGTTGGAAAACAAGAGTCTTGAACAGACCCATGTATGTGGATGGATCATTCAATAACTGTTTTCGGGACAAATGGCTATACATTTAGAAATGTTAAAATAGAATACCACAAATGAATTTGAGATAGACTCAAGATTTAAATACAAAAAATAAAGCCACTCTATTTTCTTAAAAAGAGTATCTTTCAGAGATCGATACTGAATATATTTGAATAACACAATACTGCTGTGTGAGATTTGTTTCAAAATAATCCAGCAGGGTGAGTGGGGAGAGGGAGGTCAATACGGAAAGAAGGGCACAGAATGATGGATGCTAGTCTCTTTACTCTGACATGCATTCGTGTTTTCCATAACAAAAAGTTAAAAAAGTTAAATAAACCCACAGAAGCAGTAACAAACTATAAAAGATTACTGCTCTATCTTAAGGTAGAGTTGGGCTTTCTAAACTTTATTCAAGGCTAAAAACCATAAAGGTAAATACTGCCATAAAAAAATTAAAAGATAATCTAGGAAACAGTAATTATCATACATAACACAAGGTTAACAGCCAAAGAAATCACTGAAACAAAAATAAATCACCCAACTGAGAAATGGGAACTCGTTACAGAAGGCAAACACAGAAGAACTTTCAGTTAATTAACTTCAAATATATGAAAAGATGGGGGTGCTTGGGTGGCTCAGTCAGTTAAGCAGCTAACTCTTGATTTTGGCTCAGGTCATGATCTCAGGGTCCTGGGACAGAGCCCTGCATCAGGATCCATGATTTAGCGGGGAGTCTGCTTGAGGATGCTCTCTCTCCCTCTCCCTCTGCCCCTCCCCTTCCCACTCCCACTCTCTCTCTCAAATAAAGTTTTACATATACACACATATACAGTTCTTCGATTTTGCTAATAATCCAAGAAATACAGACAAAGTATTTTTTACCTACTGGGTTGGCAAAGATCTACAAGATTTATAAAGTCCAATGCTGGCCAAATCACTAGAAAACAAACATCTCATACACTCTTATTAGGAATGGAAACTGAACACTTTCTGGGGACAATCTTAATGACATTTTTTCCTGAGAAACCAAAAACTAGAACATTGCCAATACTTTACCTACCTATACACTCTTCCCCAATCCCACCCTCCAATCTACACATTCCCATCCCCAGGTAACCACGATCCAGAATTCTCTATTTATTATCTTTTTGCCCTTTGTTTTACAATTTAGCACATATATATGCCTTTAAGTGTTTGCTTGTTTTTTAAAATTTATGAAAGGATTACCATTCCTTAAGCAGTGCTGTGCTACTACTTTTCTTCACTCAACTTGACATTACTAAGATTCAGCCATTTTCTTATAGGTAGCTATATGATGTTCATTTTCATTCTTGTATAATATTCCACTGTGTGGATGTAGCACAATTTATTATCAATTCTCCCATTAAAGGGCATTTAAGTTCTTTCCTGTTATTGCTTTTACATTTTTACATGTTTTCTTGGACATGTGTGCAAGATCTTCTCCTAGGAGTGGAACTGCTGTGTTCTAAGCTATGCAAATGTTCAACTTTATAAAATAATGCCTAGCTGTGTCCAAACTAGTTATAACAATTTACACTTTCACCAGCAATCTATTGAGCCTACCAAAATTTGGTATCATTAGATTTCTTAATTTTGCCACTGAAACAGGTGCATTTAATTTATATTTGGTTGCTAGTGAAAAAAATGTGCATTTTTTGTGCAATACTTATTCACATCTTTAGCCCATTTTTCTACTGGGCTGCTTATCATCTTACTGGTTTGTACAAGTTCTTTACAATCTCCTGATGCTAATTCTTGGTAGGTTATACGTGTTACATATCTTCTAGTTTTTATCGTATCCTTTCATTTTCAGATGTCTTTCTCGTAATTTAAAAAATCAAATATATACTCTGGTTTCTCTTCAGACCACATAAATGTTTCGCCTTTTACTAAAAAACCAAATTTACCAATTTTTTATTTTAGGGATAGTGTTTTCTGTATCTTGTTTACAACGTCCCTACCCAGAGGTCAGAAATGTACTTATTAATATTATCTTTAGAAGAGTTAATTTTTGCTCTTGATGTTTATAACTTCTTAACCCATCTCAAGTTGATTTTATTATGGTGGAAGGTAGGGATCCTTTTACTTTTTTCCCTTTTGGACAAACAATTTTCTAGCTCCATTATTAAACAGTCCCTCCTTTAGGATGGTACCTCTGTTGTATATCAAAGCGTTGATCCACTGATCCTTCTATTTTTCCCCGTACCAATAAGTCTTGCAGTCTAAAAGAAGAGGTGGGAGGATGACGTAAGTCTAGCTAAATAGAACCATTCCACAAACTCTCAATCTATTAAAACTGCATGCTTTAAGACGTCCATGCATGCATTCATTCAATAAACACCTGCTGGGTGCATAAACTATTCCACCTACCAATCCACAGTCAAAAAAGGGAACTTTCCCATATCTAAGACACAAAGATTAAAAGAAGAATAGCTTTAAAATCCACTACTTTCTGGATTCAAAGGGGCACCTGTACCCCAATGTTTACAGCAGCAATGTCCACAACAGCCAAACTATGGAAAAAGCCCAAATGTCCATCAACAGATGACTGGATAAAGAAGATGTGGTATATACACACAAAGGAATACTACTTAGCCATCAAAAAAAATGAAATCTTGCCATTTGCACAAATGTGGATGGAACTAGAGAAGAAGGGGCAAGAGAAGAAAAAATAAAACGAAATCAGAGAGGAAGACCAACCATAAAAGACTCTTAATCATAGGAAACAAAGTGAGGGCTGCTGGAGGGGAGGATGGTGGGAGGGTGGGGTAGCGGGTGATGGACATTAAGGAGGGCACGTGATGTAATGAGCACTAGGTGTGA
This sequence comes from Ursus americanus, assembly GCF_024610735.1. Taxonomy (NCBI): domain Eukaryota; kingdom Metazoa; phylum Chordata; class Mammalia; order Carnivora; family Ursidae; genus Ursus; species Ursus americanus. The sequence goes on along the minus strand of NC_142142.1, from coordinate 1,362,328 downwards.
TATAAGACTGAAGAATCACAGACCTGTACCTCTGAAACCAATAATACATTATATGTTAATTAACTGAATTTAAATTTTTAAAAAATGAAAAAAAAATTCACTTTCTGGAGTTCTCCACTGGATAACAAGTTTAAGCCTTGACTGGAAAAAAGGCCAACAAATGTTTAACACCTAAAAATAGGCTTTTTGTTTGTCCCTTTAAGATTTTAAAATTATAAATGCTTTCATATCAAGCCATTAAAAAAGGTAGTAAAGACAACTAAATCTAGTCATGAAGATCACCTACCTCATCAGCCCTGTCCATACAGCTAACAGAACAAAGCTGTGGGACCCTCCAAAGGCACACAGTGCAATCATTTACCCCACTGGTTCTCCTCTCTTTGTAGAAAAAAAGCAGTTTGTCCAATTGGAAACACAGAGGCATCTAAAAATAACTGCATCCACTCAACAATGCTTGGTTGGCTTTTCTCCCACTGATGTGAGCCAAATATAGAATGTCTGTAAAGAATTTTATGAACTCCAAATGCTATGTCCACGTATTGTAGATACACTCCTGGTGGGAGGTAGCTAGAGGAGAGAATGCAGCTCAGGCACACATCAGAGATGGGCTAGATTAAGACAGGAGCCTCTGAGTAGATACCACTAGCCATTCTTTACAGAGTTGGGCTGAAGGAGGTAGGGATGAGAAGGCAAAGTGAAACAGGAGGTCACTCAAACACTAAGCTCAAACAATAGCCTCACACTGCTTTCTCCTACAGGCTGAGAGGTCTGGCAAACAGAAGCAACTTGCAAGCCCACCTCAAACTCCTCATGCACCCCTTTCCTCAGCTAAGAGGCCAACTCCTGCAAAACAGCCTGGGGGACAAAAAGTAGCCTAGAAGAGGCATTGAACCCACATGATCAGTTTTCCTCTTTTCACCTCCTGCCTTGTTGGGAGAGGCCATGGGAAGACTTAGCTACTCTGGGACAGTAACCACATGGATCCCCAAAATCCTGAAAAGTCTTCCAAATTTTTTCCTGCAGGAGGTCACAATGCCCCTTCCCAGAGCTTCAGTTCCTAATACCAAATTACAGCCAGCTTCACCCCTAGTCTAGCTCCATGTTATTCAATGAAGGGGAGCTCAACGCATACGTTATTGGGAAAAGCTATTGAAGGAATATCTTGAGAAAGGAGAAAAAACAGTAGGAAAGACAGACAGACCCAAGAAAGAAAGAAGTAACACCCTCTTCTTTACTCTAATATCCTCTGCCTGCTTCCCCTGACATAGCTGTGGACAAACTGCCCCCTTCCTGGACTCACACAATGAAACCCAAAAGAGAAGCACAGGACAAAGAATGCCTCACAAAGGCAGCTCAGCACTTTCCCTTGCTCAGGGACAGCTGAGCTCGTGTGTTGGTATAAAAAGGAACAAAGGGCTTTTTCACAGACTTCTGATGCCCCAAGATGGGGCAGCAACTGATGAATTCAGATTTAGAGATCTAAGAAATGTACAGTCTTCATCCCTCTGGGGAAAGTCCCTTTTATAAGTCAAGCTTGCCCCATGAGCCTGATGACGCACCGTTGCGCAGGCCCAGGTGAATTTCCCCAGTTCTGCCTCAAACCTCCTTCTAGCAGCGTAAAGATACCACAGGATGTCCACCAAAATGTTAAAAGTCGTTATCTCTGAGTAGTAAAATCCGAAGTCATTTTTACTTTATTTTTATGCTTTTGTGCACTGGTATAATTTTTTACTAGAAACACGTATCACTTATGGGACACCTGGCTGGCTTGACTGGTAGCACATGGACCCTTGATTTCGGGGTTGTAAGCTTGAGTCCCATGTTCGGTATGGAGAGTACCTAAAACTAAAATCTTAAAAAAAAAAGTATATATATACAAAATTTGTGAGACATCCCAAAGTTGTCTTTCAGAGATATTTTTAGTCTTTCGTTATGCATACCTTTCAGGGCGCTTTATTCCTTGAGAAAAGTTCTCCCCAGTCTAAAGTTCCCCAGAGGGACGACACAGGCTCAGGTATTCTACAGGTTCTCTGCTAAAAATCAAGGTAAATATCCAGCTATGAAACAACCTGCACAAATATGTGACCTTCAAAAGGACAGTCTGGATGAAGTGGGACTCCGAAACCCTAGAATTACTTATTAAGTATGTACAGGTATTCATTGTCACCTCTCCTTCCCAAGCAGACCACAGGGAGACGCAAAGGATGTAGCAACAATGGAGAATATTATAAAAGTGGAGACCCCAAGAACCAGGACAGAGTGAACTTTTGGATTCCTCAAACAACCCTTGGTTTCTCAAACAGTTTCACTGAGTCCCCCATTAAGAAAACTGCTGGTCTCTTAGCAGCCTCTTCATACACCCACATACATGAGGCACCCAAAGAACGATGCTGAGGGATCCTACAGGGAACAGAGCTTGCCCCAAATATAAGCAAGCTGATGCTAAAGATGAAAATAAAACCGAGAAAACTGGCTTCTTGCCTGGTGACCTACTTACTACACTGGTACGTAGCATTCCTCTTTAGCTCTCCACCTTCACCCATTTTTTGTTGTTATTCTTGTTTTGACTTTACAAAATGATAGATTTATTCTGAAGAGGTATCAATTTAAATATGCATGTTTCCATTTTCCAAACTTTGCTATGTACTCCTCATGTATATTTATCAGTAAAACAAACATATATAAAAATCCAATACCCCAACTCAATGATTTTCTCCATCACTTAGATCTCTTCTTCCTTAATCAATCTTGTCCCACTCCAAACAACACAAAGGTCTATAAAATCAAAGCAGCAAAAGCGGTAAGACAGGGAAGAAGCTAAAAGGAGGACATTTTGCTTCTAAAACCAAAGGAGAAAGAAAAAGTAGAGATGCATCTGACTATAATGTAAATATTACGAGTGTGACCTAATAATCAGGGTTTCATCAAGGATGCTGCCGAGACATGCCCAATAATATGAGGCTCAGATCCAATTACATGAGACCGTGCTCCTCTTTGGAGGTTTCCTTACTAATATTAGTTATGCAAAAATCTCCTCCAAAAACATTTTGGTGGAGGGAGGAAACAGAGCCATGTAACACCAGTGTACGTATACTCCAAAATCTTGTTCTGAATTTCTAATGACTAAGAAATTCAGAATATGAAAACCCCTTCTCCCAAGTGGTTTCATACCAGCCACAAAATGAGATAAAAAGGTAGACCGGTTCTTTGAGTAATTCTAGAAAAATAAAAAATAATCTTATTTTAATCGTGCTTTAAATCTGCTTTAGAATGAAGCAGGAAATAAATAAATATATTTTTAATCAATTCTTTTGGTATATGAAATAAGAGGAAAGAGGAGCAGGCCATCTTCACAGCAAAAGAGGAAAAGCATTCTCTCAAGGTCTTCCTTATCTTGAACAAGGAAAATTTTCAGCTGGCTCAGCACCACAAAAATCACTATGATCAGGTCAACGTTTACAGATACACTTGGCCTATAAAAGAAACCCACAGATTTATTAATACTTGGTCTGAGTAATGAAGTGATTATGAAATTATGTTATGTGGGATTTCCTTAAAATAACAGGGGGTAGGAGGTATAAAAGTAAAATTCAATTTAACATGTATGATAACTGTTGAAGATGGGTGCTGAGAACACAGGAATTCATTATGCTACTCTTTTGTGTGTATTTCGAGTTTTACAGAATGAAACGATTTTTTCTTTCTTTCTTTCTTTCTTTCTTTCTTTCTTTCTTTCTTTCTTTCTTTCTTTCTTTTCTTTCTTTCTTTCTCTCTCTCTCTTTCTTTCTCTCTCTCTCTTTCTTTCTTTTTAAGTAGGCTCCATGCCCAGCACAGAGTCCAATGCAGGGGCTTGAACTCAGGACCCTGAGATCAAGACCTGAGCTGAAATCAAAAGTTGGAGGCCTAACCAACAGAGCCACTCAAGTGCCCCTAAAAAGATCTCCTAATAAATGTCTTGAAGAGTACGTAAAATACAATGCTTGAAAAACTGCATATGGAAAAGGAAATTCACGATAGTATAAACACAGATGTTACAATGTATGCAATGTCAGATAATAGAGATGACAAATGTTCCCGCAATGACTTAAACTAAGCTAAATGTTCATTGTTTTTACATTTTTTCCTGGAAAGTTATTTATGTTCCTCAAAAGAAAATAAACTTTGTGACACCACCCTAGCCTCATCCCAAAGCCATTCTCTTTCCAATCCTAGACTGGGGCCAGGGGCGCCAGCGCCCAAGCTCCGCATTCCTCTCACCTCTTGAGGCAGCTCCAGCTTTGACCGGTCATCCAGGCCATTGGAATGCAAGCCCATCAGGTATGGAACAGGAGCATCTAAGAAATGTAGGAGAGAAGCCGGGAGAATAGGGACATAGACATGCTGCCACTGGAAAGGAAACATGAGAGCTGTAATTGTCTCCGCCACAGTCATCAATCTCTGGTAATCTAGGTTAAAAAACAAAACAAAACAAAAAAACACATACAAACCAGTCAAAAACAAAGCACTTGCTTGTCAAATAGTAAGTTAAAACCTTCAATACAATTTCACATTTAGAAAGGCTCAGAATAAACCTCAGCAAGGGTATGCTCAGAATGTGATTCCCTTATGGGTATCAGAAAGACAACCCTGAGACCTCAGTGGACCACAAGCTGAAATATACCCACATACATGTTCTTGCTGGTAATAAAATTTACTATGGAAATATAGTAGAAATCCTAAATGGCACCTTGCTCCAAATACTAAACAGAATGTTAAGTAGCTTCTCTGAAGTAGAAAGGGGTTGGGGAACCACAACAACAACAACAAAAGGAACAGTGGCCTGGGTCTTCATTCAGCATGGAAGCTCTTCTACCACTCAGATATATCAGCATTCTATTAGGAACTAACAGGAGCTCTGCCTTCAAGATCAAGACCAAAGAACCACAAAGCATGCAGAGCTGGTTTTCCACCAGTCAAGTCTGTCCTCCACCTGGAACTTTTCCTCAATGAGAACAGCACAAATGTGTTACTTTAATACTTGAATAAAAAGCTTCCTGAGAATTTGAAAGACTAAGATTGACTTTCATGCTTCAAAACTCTTATTTTAGGTCAGAGATCTTAGTCTGGAAGGGAAGGCTTTGTGTTCAAAGTTTAGCTTTACTTTTAGAACACAATTTCTAGACCCATTTTATAGTTAAAAAAAAAGTAATAAATACATTGGCAAAGCCAATAAAATGGACTGGTTAAAAGTAAAATTTTAAAAGTTACTATTTACAAAAAAAAAATTACTATTCACAAATGGTATAATGGTTTCAGGCATTTAAGGACAAAGGCACATAAATTTTAAAATCATATGACTAATATCCTCTGGAATGGCTGATTTCAAATGAGCTTTCTCATAAGGGTTAAAGTGGTTTCACGTACTAAAAATCCACCCCATCATTTAAACAAATAATAGCTTGGTTCAAAAAGGAGTTATAAGTAACAGAAAGGTTTCCCCACAATGAGGAAGGTTGAGTAAAAAAGTGAGCAAAAACTGATATGTATCAACTAGGTAGAAGTTTAGCAAAGTATCCCATATTTGCTCACTAATCATGCTTTGAAAGTTGCCTACCTTACTACTGGCTAAGCAAAGAATAAGGAAAATATATAGAAATTAATGACTAAAACTCCATCATCTCAAACTTGATTTTAAGGGCACTACAGGAAAATGCCTCATATGCTTCTTTGAGGAAACTAAGGAACGTGACAGATAAGTGATATGACCAATTAATGCCTAAAAGTGAACTCTGAGATTGATCATCAATTAAAACAAACAAACAAAAAACTGGTTTAGCAGAAGGACAAAAGAATATGAGCTTCTCATATTCACTAAAGATCAAGGCAAACTAATAAGAGTTCAAGGAGAGAGTCTATCTCATTTTTCATTGTGCCTACACAAAGCAACGTCATTCCTACATTAAAAACTATGTAGTGAAGATTCTCAACCATCACTCAAGCAACAACAAAAACATTTCCCAAATTACAAAAAAAAAAAAAGAAAAGCAATCTTTGGAGTTAGGTTTTATATACATAAATAATTTCAGAAAAAGTATTTAGTCCCACATGAAAGTAAACGACGAACAAAATGTATGCCATTGCAAGCTCCGCCTTCAGCCTCTTCTGTGATACCTCAATTCCGTGGGATGCCCACACGACTTTGCTTTTTAATCTTTCTGCTGAAATTCTTCTGCTCGATGACATTCCAACAACCATTATTAAGAAGAATTCTAACCCGGGAGGCTGAGTCAGTTAAGCAGCCAGCTCTTGATTTCAGCTCAGGTCATGATCTCAGGATCCTGAGATCAGGCCCCTAGTGAAACGGAACCTTGCATCAGGCTCCACTTAGCAGGGAATCTGCTTGAGATTCTCGCAGTCTCCCTCCCCCCACTCACACGTGTGCTCTCTCTGCCTCTCAAATAAATAAAACCTTTAAAAAAGAAAAAAAGAAAAATTCTAATGATTCTCCAGATTAGACTTTAATTCTTCTATTTTTCTACATATGAATGTCTGCAAATAATCTACTCAAGAGCAATAATCTTGAGAATCTCAGTCATCTTAAGAATTTATTTTAAAATTCAAAATTAAGATGAATCAAAAGAATGCAAAAGCATGGGAGAAAACCTTCAAGGGATATGTAAAGCTAAAGGTGTAGTCTTTCTATGTCCCAACACTGGGACATGATATTTTGAATAAATATTACACCAAAATATCCATCCCCATCTTCAGTGTGTACACACACCTACACACACACACACACACACACACGCACACCCCGCTGCTGGATTTAAAGGGGGGGAGGCAGGCAGGAGTACCAGAGGCCTTTTCAATCACGAGAAAACCAAAAGACTTCCTCCTTCCTTTGCCCAAAGTCAATAAAGCAGGTGCTTTATTCGGCTGGCATTCCTGGCATGTCTGCTCAGGGACAGTAACATTTCACAGAAGGCCAACAGACAGTTTGAGTAAAGAAGTCCCAAAAACGCCTTTGTCATGAGACTTCCTGGTGCTGGACTACTACTTCCAGTACCTAGCTGCAGTGTCTGGGAACAACCATTCTACAACATAGAACAGAGCACGCTACAGTCTGAAGGAAAAGGCTTTCCCTACTCCATCAAAGCAGGTTTTCCAATAGCACAGAAATCTGGTTCTGGTTTTCCCCTACTTTTCAGGAAAAAATCTAGTCTAGTTTAGTATCTAAAACTCAGCCCACTTGTTTCTTAAGAGTGGATAACTTTATTTGCCTCAGATTGAGATCTCTGAAGAATTCCTTGTGATGCACTTGAAATTATGGGATTCTTAGAAACAAAACACTTTTGGAGGTCAGAGATAATCTCCTCTCTCAAGGCTAAGCCGATTTCCATTTATGTGGTTTAGTTTTACAGACACCAGAGAGTTGGAATTGCATGGCCTTTCTGGTCTGAGTTGTAGGTTTCTTTTTCTCTACATTTTTACATTTAAAAAAAGCGACATCCCACCTTGAAGGATGGCCTGCATGGCCTAACAAACAATGCCTCAGGGATCCAGTAATCTGTGGTACCCGCGCTAGGACGCTGACCTCCAGGAGCTGTAAGTAACAGCACAAAACCCATTTCTGTACACCAGCACAAATGATAAAATCAGTACCTCCTCTGCCATTGCCTGTGTCTGTGCTCATCATTCCAAGAAGGCGAAATCAATAACCAGGAAGCAGCTGAAGGTCACGTACACCCAAGGCATTTCAAACGACCAAAATCAACTGGAGATACTAAGGCTCTAGGCAACTATGTTCTCTTAAATCCCCATAATGTTTAACGAGCGATTACTTTTAACAAAAGGAAATAATGCAAAACACAGTGGGATCACAACCACCGCTGCTGAGTGGGGAGGGAGGGAGGGTGGGAGGAATCAGCATGTTTTCATGGCTTGTCTCTGTGCAGAGGAAGACAACAGCTTTGGGACCACTCTACAGATAACCCACCCTTAAACAAACTACGGGGCCAGTTCCATGCACTGGAAACTGAATCACGAACGGTCCTTGCATACTCACACTTCTGTGAAAACTTTATGAATAAGGATGTTTCTCATGTACTCGTTGTTCTTAGGAAACAACCTAATCTCTATGTCTCACTATCTCCAAGATACATTATTAAATGAAAGAAAGTGCAAAACAATGATTAGCATGCTCCCATTTGTGTTGTTTCTAAAAAGTATGTATGTTGTATATGCACGACTATGTCTGGAAGGAAACAGGAAAACAGTGGTAATCTCCCTGAAGGAGAACCAGGGGCCAGAGGTGGAAGTCTTTTACACTTCACGATACACCCTTTTGTAACGTGTTAAAATTCCTACCATATGATTGAAAGGCTTTTTTCCTAAGTTTTAATATACCATATTTAAAACATATACATATGGTATATTAAATTTTAACATTAATTTTAATATACCATACATGTATCATAATGTACATGTATACTTTAAAGAATAATACAATTAACACATATGTACTCAACACTTCACATGAAAATATTTCATTGTTCAAAAATATTTGAGAGGGGGCACTAAAAAAATTAAGAGATTACTTCTGAGGAGTAGGATTCTAGGTAAAAAAGGGAAACTTTCAACTTTCTCTACCTTGTTTGTTGACACATTATTTATTTGCTTTTTTAAAAACTTATTTTTGGGGTGCCTGGATAGCTCAGTCAGTTAAGCATCCAACTCGTGATTTCAACTCAGGTCATGATATCAGGGTCCTGGGATTGAGCCCCAAGTCAGGGAGCCTGCCTAAGGATTTGTCTCCATCTCTCTCTGCCCTCTCCCCAAAGTAAAATAAATCTTAAAAAAAAAAAGACTGAGTAGAGACGCCTGGGTGGCTCAGTTGGTTAAGCCTCCAGCTCTTGATTTTGGCTCAGGTCACAATCTCAGGTTCGTGAGATGGAGCCCATGTCAGTCTCCCTGCTGGGTGTGGAAGCTGCTTAGGATTCTCTCCCTCCTTCACCCTCTGCCCCTCACCCCTCAAGTATGCATACACTCTCTCTCTCAAAAAAAATTAAATTAAATTAAAATAAATAGACTGAGTAATGCAAAGTGGCTAAAAAATAGTATAACTGAATTAAGTATATCATGAGGCAATTAAGTGCAAAAAAAAAAAAAAAAAAACAGGGAAAACCACAAAAATCTATAGGTAGTCTCCATTCTGGTTCTTTTGCAAGGTTTGTTAAGTTCTCACTCCCCTTTAAAAAACAAAATGTATCTGGAAAACCTAGTGAATGCATTATGGGTGTTGTTTATATAAGAAAAACAATGCAGACATCTGATTAGCAGACCCATAATCAAAGGAAATACCTAGACTAGACCCTTCATCAAAAGACTAGTGACTATACAGTCATGTTTTAAGCAAAAATACAATGTTTTAGGGAAGGCCACCTTCTTCATCCACCTGAGGCAAAACCTATTTCAAGAAAAGCCACCTGAACTGTTTAAACTACACTATTAACAGAGAGCACAGCCTACATCCAATAAAAGGCTACTCCATTTTACCTTCAGCCACGCTCAACAATATCCAGGAATTTTTTTGGAAAAATCTTTTTCCTAACCATGCTAGAAACATGGTGTTAGGTCCTGAGTTCCACTTGATTCTATACACAAATCTTCTCAATCACCTCTTAAAATTCGTATTACTGATACAATAACGCATATTCTGGGAAATTTAAGAAGGAATCCTGAAGGAAAAATGTCACCTATCATACTTCTGGTTTTAATCCTCCTTTTCCCATGTCTACGTCATCCCCACTGCATTACAGGTACCTAACGTACTGAACAAAATAAAAATCTGTGAGTCCATATAGTAATAAACAAACAAGGAAAAATGAACGTTACTCCTTATAGTACAATGACAATTAATAAACATAGATGGAGGGGCGCCTGGGTCACACAGCTGGTTAAGCACCCGACTCTTGTTTCGGCTCAGTTTGTAATCTCAGGGTCATTAGACTGAGCCCGTGACAGGCTCCACACTTGGCATGGAGTTTGCTTGAGATTCTCTCTCCCTCTCCCTCTGCCCCTCCTGCTTGCGTGCTCTCTCTCTCTTGAATAAATAAATGAATCTTCTAAAAAATAAATGAAAAAAATATAAATAAATAAATAAATAAATAAATAAATATGGAGCTAGAAAAATCACCATTTTGTGACCATAATGGTCCTACCTAATTCAGACCAGACTCATCAATGGATGTTAAATCTACTGGGAAAACTTCAAAGAGGAACAATATATTTACAGAGTTCCAAAGTAACTCCCCACAAATTACTTACTAATTACAAAGGGAAGGAGGATAACTTTCCATTTAAGAAATTTGGCAGACATAATCTTAACCAAGTGATCAAATTAACATTACCAAAGATGGGCAAACTGACATCAAGTGCGTCCCGTCATGATAAAAATACACATTATGTGCCTCCTGATACGATGCACTGAGAGACTCACAACATCACTTCTGTGTATTATAGCCAAAAATTTATAATCCAAATCTAACCCTGAGGAAACATCAGACAAACCCAAACTGAGGGACACGCTACAAAATGCCTTGCCTGCACTCTTCAAAAATGTCCATGTCATGAAAGACATGAAGAAGTAACAAGTAGAAGCAAGTCATGTTACTAGACGAGAGCCCAGATCAGGAATTAAAAAAAAAACTTATCAAAGTAGACATTTTTGGGACAATGGTGAAACCTGAATACGATATAACAATGTTACATTTCTTAAATTTGATAATCATACTATGGTTATGTAAGAAAATGTCCTTGCTCTTATGAAATAAAAGCTGACACATTTAGAAGTCAAGGGACATGGCATCTGCAATGATTCTCAACGGTTCAGTTATGTTCACACAGAGAGAGAGAATGATAAGACAAATGTGGCCAAATGTTAATAATTGGTGAATTGTGGGAGAGCACACAAAAGTTCTTTCAATGCTTCTTGCAACTCTTCCATAAGCTGGAAACTACTTCAAAATAAAAAGTCAAAAAACTTAAAACCTACAATGACTATGCATCTCAGAGTAACAAAGTCCTTACAGTGGTCTACAATAGTAAAATTTAAGCTCCTGTTAAGTTTAACAACATCTGCTTCTATATTCCTGCTTTCTCACTCCGTACCATCCACTCAGTTTTCTCAACTGTTCTTGAACATAACAAGCACATTCTTGTCTCAAAACCTTTATATGTGCTATGCCCTTTGCCTAGAATACTTTTCCTATAGATATTAACAAGGGTTGCTCAGAGAGGGCTTAAACTAATCACTCTATTAAAAATTGGAGGGGCGCCTGGGTGGCTCAATTAGTTAAGCGTCTGCCTTTGGCTCAAAGCATGATCCCAGGGTCCTGGGATTGAGCCCTGCATTGGGCTCCCCACTCAGTGGGGAGTCTGCTTCTCCCTCTCCCTCTCCCTCTACCCCTCCTCCCCGCTGGTGCTCCCTCTCTCTCTCTCAAATAAATAAAATTTTAAAAAATCTTAAAAAAAAACTAGAATTTCCCTTCCCCAAATACCATCCTCTTCCCTATTTTTCTCCACAGATCTTATTACCACTTTACACACTATGAACTTTATTTATTTATTTAATCATCCCCTCCTTCCCCACTAAAATATCAGCTCCATTACAGGAAGGATTTTTACCTGTTTTGTCCACCACTGTATCTCTAGTCCCTGAAACAATGCCTGGCACATGGCAGGGTCTCAATAAATAGGTACTGAATGAATAAATTTTATGTTCTTTTTCTGGTTCATTTAATAAACATCTGTTTCCTTCTGATCGACTTTACTATTTTGTCCAAACCTGATGCTCACATTCAGTTCACCTCTAATTTATAAAAAACAATTCAGTTATAACAAACAGCAGAAAGAAGCAATACATCCTCATTTTCTCAAACACACTCTTTCAGCTATACGAATGATCATCGTTTCTGAGCCCTCACTTTTACGGTCAGGCTGAAGGGGCAAAAGTACTGCACAATGATGGAAAGTCAGCTTTCCAGAACCATCGTTTCCTACCCCTCTTTTCAGCACAGTTAGAAGGGATGTCAGAAAGGATCCCCTCCCAGGCTGAAGCGCCCAGCAAAAGGCCATGATGATAGCCAAGTAGAAACTGTGACCCTCCTGTGCTCCATCAGTTTGCCATCTACCACCTACCTGCAAAAGATCTGAGTTTTGCTCAAATTGTAACAGCCCTTCACCTTTTCAGTCAGTTCCACTGCATTCGATATGGAAAGAAGGGAAGCCCTATGCAGAGAGAAAGCTCCAGTAAGCACTGACTTACGCTGTGAGTAGAGAAGGATCTGAAACTCCAGAAGGGCACAAGTAAAAAGCTGAAACACATTTTCCACCCCAAGCAGTTCAAAGACCTCTTTGACAGGGAAGTCAAATAAAGGAAGCTCGTTGGTACTTGGTCTCTGGCAGATTATTGGCCCATAGACCCCAGAAAACTTCAAGGACCGGCCAGGAGGTGGGAGTGGCACCTCATAGAGTACATTGTATATGTAGCTCTCAAGGGGCAGTGGAGGGGGCTGAGGTGAAGTGACCGCCTGGTGAAGCTGTTCCAGCACACTCCGACATGCTTTCATGAAGGACATGGGTGTGATGAGGCAGATGCACTTAGAGACGTAGAGCGTGTCCCGGCTAATGTCATAGGAGTTGAAGCGCTGAAGCTTGGTCCCAGGAGTGCCTTCACCATCCTCCATGCCACTGTGGTCTCGGCCATCAACAGAGGGAGAATGTAGGACATCACACTCAGCATTATGCATGTGGTAGAGGGTCTGCATTGCACTGCAGATCTGCTTGCTAGTCACCTCCTCATAAAACGTGAGGGCAAACCCAAATGTCCGAGAGCCATCCTCCCTTGTGATGATAAAGGCATGGAACTGGGGCTCCCTGGGATCAGCCTGGGTCTTGAACGCTAGCCCTTTGGGCATGCATAGCTGCAAAAGACAATAAGGAAACAAGTGGTGAGAACACTCACTGCTGCTCCTCTTTTCAGAATACCATCACTATTTATTCCAGAGTACCTACCCTGCTAGGTGTTTGGGATATTGAGATCAACACAGCAAAATACCTGTCCTAAAAATCTCCCGTTCTAAGACATACGAGTAAATAAAATTATAATGCAGTTACCAGGGTTACCCAAAAACAAAGTGTTAAGGCAACAAAGAACAGACAACCCAGCCCAGGAACATCAGAAAAGGCTTCATAGATGAGGTTATATTAGAATTCGTCAGGTAGACAAGGGAAAGCGGGTATTTCAGGGACAGGAAGAAAATGCACAAAGATGAGGTAAGAGAAAGCTTGGAGAACTTAGGTAGGTGATTAAGCATGATGGCGCTTACTGGGAAATGACGCTAGAGATATACCTATAGACAGATACAACTTCATACCTAAAAATAAAGTTTGAGACTCTATCAGCTCAGAAAATTCTGTCATCAAGAGAGCCTTCTCTTTTCATAAAAAAAAAGGGAGCATTTCACATAAAGGAGATGACATAATAAGGATAAAGACGCACTTGTTTCACTTCAGCTCAGATGGGTTGTATAAAGAAACGTGGACAGCTAACCAAACCGACCTACATCAGTCAGTCCCCGTCCCCGTCCTACATACCCCGGCTACAAAAGATCTGCCAGCGGCCTGGGTTAACAAATAAAAGGACCTACATTACGTTATATCCATTACCTTTGGACGTGACTTCCCAAAACCTAGGTGTTTCTAGAATACAGCACGTTAAAATGAAATAAGCACTGGACTAGGAGTCAAAAAAACTTGAGACTAAGACTCAGTTTTCTCATCTGTGAAATGAAGATAATACAATTCACTCTGCCTACTTCACAGGGTTATTACATGCATCAAACAAGATCATCCTCCAAAAAGTATAGGAAGCTACTGAAAATTAATACAGGCCGTACAAAGATGGGATTAAGAGCACAGCACTGGAACCAGACTATGCTACAGTGTTCAAATTACAGCTCAAGCGCTTCTTAGCCATGTGACCCTGAACACGTTACTTAACCTCTTTGGATCTTAGTTTCCTCATGTATAAGATGTGTGTGTGTGTTTACTTAATATCATCTACATAAGAGGTACTGTGAAGATTAAATGAATTAACTCATGTAAAATGCTTATCATAATGCCTAGCACAAGCTGAATACTCAATAAAGGTTAGATTATTCATAGTAGTATTCTACGTGAGATTTAAAATGCTGTCCTGGGACGTCTGGGTGGCTCAGTCAGTGAGGCAATCTGACTTTGGCTCAGGTCATGATCTCAGGGTCCTGGACTGAGCCCCAAGCTGGGCTCCACACTCAGCAGAGAGTCTGCTTCTCTCTTTCCCTAAGCCCTTCTCCCCAGCTTGTGCTCGCTCTCTCCCTCGCTCAATTAAAAACAAAAACAAAAAAATGCTGTCCTATCTAAAATTAGGATGAAACAAAATACCCATTCCTGCCACATCACCCAGATATACACAACCAAGATTGAGAGAAAACTCCTTTAAATCAGACTCATCATGTAATCTCAGTACTATAAGCAACCAATAGCTAGCTCAGTACCTCAAAGTTCACTGAACCATTACTATGCATTTGTCTGACAAAACAGAAACGTGGTGATTTTCAGTGTATTTGATATGTTGATCAAAACGCAGAATCATGAAAAATATGCACATAATCCCTTCTTCAAAAGTTACTGGTAGTTGGTGGAACTGCTGCTACCACAGTCTAGACTCATAATTCTACTGTAAATTAGTTTGTAAATTATTTCATACTTGGAGCTAACAAATACTGACCATTCCCACTGCATCCTGGTCAAAGGGATTCCATTCTACGTTCTCAGGGTATCGGGCAAGGACCTTAGACTTGAATGTTCGTCTCAGTGGTGTCTGCTCAAAATTTTCTCCTGCAAGAAAAAGAATGAAGCAAATCATCTCGACAAAGTCCCTCAAAATCACAGTTATGATTGTGTGAGGTTGGTAGTCCAGCAAGGTACAGAAGTAAAGGCAAAGGGGTTAGTATGCCAACCATCTAAGAAGAGGAAAGGTATTGAAGTTACTAGGTAAGTAAAGAAGCTGAAAAGGTTTAGCATGGTTAATAGTGGACACCACTAGCTAGCTTTTCTTTTCTTGAAAGTGAGTTATTACTACAAATCCAATGGTTAATCTTCTTGGGAGAGTAGAAAAAGCACAAGGAATGACAAAGGATTATAACCATCTTTTTTCTTCCTGTAAACCACATTTAGTTTGCTTAAAGTCAACCGATATCATAGAAGCATAAATGATTTTAAATTCAAAATAAAGTATGCATTTCTATGATCTCTGAAAAAACACGAAGGGACTAAAAGATTCAAGAACATTAAAAAAGCAGATTTCAGAATAAATCTAATGAGATATTTTATCAATTCAGAATCATTTGAAATTTCTAAAATTCTACTTTGTTTCCCCTTTCCCCCTATAAAACATCAGAATATACTGAAATAAAGAACATTAAAGTGAAAAGAGGAAGAACCACAGAACCCACCACCTAGAGGAACACAAATATGAAAAACCTACTGGTCAAAAAAACACACAAGAAAGTTAGAAGGTCAAAGGTGCAAAATACCACTGTAGACACATGTAAAAGCCACCAGAAAGCTGTGGGTGTTCTCAATTTTGTTTTGTTTTTACCTTCAGTCGTACTGGAAATGAAAGGGCTGGCACCATCCCTGGCTTTAGAAGCCTGTATGTACTGGCATAATGCTATATGATAAATGAAATAACAGAGTATTACAATAAAGCAATATTATTCAAACTTTTTTGACCATGACTCCGGTATGAAACAAATGTTACATCATGAAGCAATAAATACATACATGATGTGTACATATAAATTTGCCTAAAACAAATTTCACAAAATAATACTTACCCTTACTCTGTGTGATACTCTTTCATAATTTCTACTCTATAACATTAAAACCAAATATGCTAATTGCGGACCTACTAACACAATTCACAGTTTGAAAAAAACATTACAAAAACAGCATAATGAGATGAAGAGCTCAACAGATACCAAATTACTATAAAGTCACTGGTACTTTATCCAATGGTACTACTTTATCCCACTGGTACTGCTTCAAATACTACTTTTCCTAAGGGCTTAGGGAATAGGGGACAAATTAAATGTACCTAAATATTTCAAACAAATAAATTTAGTAGGAGTCATGGAAAAATATGTGGAAAACATGATCAAAAATAATTTGATTGAATTTGATACCTATTTATTGAGTAACCATGTCATACAAGGGCCTCAGGCACTGAGGGGATAGAGATGAACAGAATGAACACCTCAGGACCTTACTCCCAAATGTATAAGAAAAAAGAAGAGACACAAATAGCCACTTCACAGGGAGGTTACTATCTGGGAGGCTCCAGAGCTTTAGAGTCTGTGTGGTCCAACCATTCAGAGCACACTTGCACAGGATCCTGCTCACATGTTCTCGTTGATAATGTAAATTCTGTTCTAACTATAGTTTTTCTGAGTTGGTCTGGAACCCAAAGGAGCTGATGATTAAGGAAGATGCATTCTTCCAACAAAGGATTGGGATAAACCTAAAGTTGCAGAGTTCACTCTAAATCATCCCGGAGGCATCTTAGGTTTCTAAAGAGTTTACAGTAATTCTAAGGTACTTGTTCCAGAAATCAACAATGATTCCAGTCAGAAAGTTATCATTTATAACTAAAATGTTCACTTCCACTTTCAGGTTTTGTCCATCTTCATCATCAGAAGCTCACTTATTCATAATTTTCAACTTCTGACAAGACTCAACTTTCCTTCTGTTAGTAGAGCTAGTAACACAATTTCAATTCCTCTCATTTCCTGATCCTCCCACCAAACTGAGTTTTCTGAAACTCTTTTCCAGCAAATTTCATCTCTCAAAATACATTTGGTAATCTTCACAAAATCAGCAGACAGCTGTAACAGTGGGAGCAATAAAGCCCCTCCGGCTATGTACGGCTAGTCTCAAGCCTTCAAAAACACCTGCGAAGAGCCCACCCACGGCAAGACTGCACTTACTGCACAAAAAAAATTAAACAGCACGCGGCTGACATAATGATCTTGTCTACAGTCTGAGATTCTCAGAATATATATTTAAACTGCATTCAGTTCTGAGAAGATAACTATGTCTTCGTCCTAAGCTTCTTCACTTTTAGTTGTCAGTTTGCTCATTTCTTCCTTACTAGGCCAGAAAATCCCCTCGCTAAAAACCACAAAATATTTGAACAGAAACAGGAATCAGGGCAGTTTCCACTGTCCTTGATGAAAGCCTTTATAGAAAGATACTTTTTTAAGATGGTTATGAGGTGACCCCAAGACATGATGAGCATTCAAAGGATGGAACAGACTATTTTAAACAACCAGTGAGATGAAGCCAGAGGTGAAAATGATGAACTGACTTGGAGTATAGACAAAGAGTAGGGGGAGGTTATGAATCACAAGAAGTGTCTTTAGATCCTCTATCCTCCACAACACCTCTTCACCTCCTGCCCCTTCTTCAAACAAGCTAAGTAAAGATCTCTTGTTAAAGAGTCAGGTTCTTATTAAAGAGTCAGTAAAGGCACCATTGAGACTGCCAATCTTAGACCTAAGTCCTTCTGTGTATTAGACTAGACCAGTATCAGGTGCCTAGTATCTTCACTGCAAGGGGAAAGGGGGTGTATAAAGAGGAATGAGAACCCTGAGGCCAAATCATGTTCATTACAGCACCTATAGTGTCAGAAAAGTCACAGAGGAAGGGGATTCACAAACCTAAGATATTTTTCCTAAAACAACTCAGTCTTTCATCATTTACTGAGGGATAAGTTTTGAGAAGAAGCTGTAAAGACTTAATGCCTCAGGAACATCTACACAGACCCACCTCATGAAACCTGTACATATGTCACAGATCCCTTAAATCTCCAATTAGTTAGACCTTCGGAAATTCAAACGATATTAGGAATAAGACATTGCAACCACAACTGTCCTATTGTCCTGGAAACAGTAACTACTTATTTGCCTAACACACACAGAGTCCATAAATGTCAGGTCTGGATACCAGAACTAAGGCTCATTTCTAACAGCAACTTAAAAATTAGTCAACTAGGTGTCGGTCTATCTTTGTGAATCTGTCCCTGGGGAAGTACAATTCAGATAAATCATAACAGATTTTTTTTTTAAGCCTGCACGCCTTACAAGGACTTCTAACAGGTTCTTTGTTTACTTGTTCTGCTTTGACCAAGCCAGAAACAAACTGACGTTTGTATTGCTATTAGCCTGTTGGTACTAGCTTGATTCGAATAATCCTAAATAAAGGATGCTTACAACTGAGAAGCTTCAAACTCTCTGAAATGATTTACAAAATTTTGTATGAAAATATGTGCATTTTTCTAAAGAGAAAACACAATTTTCATCAGATTCTCAAAGGGTTCCATGACCCAAAAAAAGTCAGAAGCCACAGCTCCAAATGTTTCTCTTATTTTGGGCAGGAAACATTTGACCACTTACAGATTAACCTAAATAAGTAGGTTTACATACAATCTAGAATAAAACATATGCACTACTAAATAACTGCTTTCTGGATTGATGATGATAACATTATTTTCTCTTTTTTTATCATGAGAAGCCTATGGATGCAAACTTCTCTCTCTAAACATACACACATATGTGAATGAGTTAAAAAAGAAAAAAAAATCTTATCCTCAAACTTGTATTTGAAGTTGTCTGAAAGGTCATCAGAAAATGTTCACCAAGGGGCGCCTGAGTGGCTCAGTTGGTTAAGCATCCAACTCTTGATTTCGGCTTAGGTCATGATCTCAGGGTTTTGAGATCAAGTCCCACACAGGTTCCGCACTGAGAGGGGAGTCAGCTTGAGAGTCTCTCTCCCTCTCCCTTTGTCTCCCCCCCCCTCCCGGCCCCACTCATGCTCACTCACCAAAATCTCAAAGTTACACATTTATAATAAAAGTATTACATCTGTGGGAAACAGTGATAGTTTTGAAATGGTAGCACAGGTACAAAAAGGCATGTCCCAAACAGCTATGTGAAAAAGACCCAATACAGTCAAATTCCCACCTGGTTTACATCAAATTACAAAGAGCTTCTCCAGAACATAGCATGAGCTTAGATTCAAGCAAAATAAAAGTAACCATCACTTCCTAGGAAAGTGTTTATGGGACACATCTGTGATACCTCCAATCTGGATTAGATATACCAAATTAAAGTATTTCAATTTCTAAACCTATCAGTAATCAGAGTGGACATACACTTAAGAAGCTTTACATAAAACTTGAAGTTTGGGAAAAAAAGAGAAAAAAGAGCAAGAGCTAAGGGCATTTTTATATCTGGTCTCTTAGAAGAGATGGGAAGGAAAATACAAACATCTGTGAAACTACAAATGAAAAAAACTAACTTGGTCAACAGAATAATTTATATCTAGGGCGCCTGGGTGGCTCAGTCAGGTAAGCCTCTGCCTTCGGCTCAGGTCATGATTTCAGGGTCCTGGGATCCAGCCCTAGTTGGGCTCGCTACTCAGCAGGGAGTCTGCTTCTCCCTCTCCCTGACTCATTCTCTCTCTCAAATAAATAAATAAAATGGGGAGGGGGGAGGAGGGGGGGAGGGGGTGGAGGAGGAGGAGGAGGAGGAGGAGGAGGGGGAGGAGGGGGAGGAGGGGGAGGAGGGGGAGGAGGGGGAGGAGGAGCCTGGGTGGCTCAGTCAGTCAAGCGTCTGCCTTCAGCTCAGGTCATGATCCCAGGGTCCTGGGGACTGAGTCTCATATCGGGCTCTCTGCTCAGAGGTGAGCCTGCTTCTCCCTTGCCCTCTGCCTGCTGCTACCCCTGCTTGTGCTGTCTCTCTCTAGGTCAAATGAAATAAAATCTTAAAAAAGAAAAAAAAAAGAAGAAGAATTTATATCAAGCATGATGGAGGTTCTGCCAGAATATAAAAAACTACCTGAAGTTACTAAGGAACAAAAGGCAAGCAGATTATGATGGAAGAGAGATGGTCAAAACTTGGAAAAAGGTAATGACACCACCCAAGTGTCTCTTGTTACAGCTTTTGGCCAGACAGGTCCCAGTCTGTGTCATGAAAGATGGCTGAAATTGAGATAAAAACCCATAGTCTTACTAGCTTCACAAACCAAAGAACAGACTTTAAGGCAACCACAACAGAGAAGTGAGGGAGAGAAGGAGGTGCCTCAAACTCTGCATAAATTCTGCCCAAATTGCTGGCTAATCCCTAATGTATGCATGCACGGAACAGACCTCAAGCAACCAAGTTAGGGCTAAAAGAACAGAACTGAGATTTAAACTGCCATTCACTGCAGGGGAACAGAGTTTAACAAAACAAACAAAACTCAATGTTCTTTAGAGGAAGGTTAAAAAAAAAAAAAAAAAGAATCCAGAGTGTCTCCAACATGTCATACTCAATATCAAGGACACAACCCAACAAAACTTTCTGCCATATAAAGGAACAGGAAAACATACTCTGTTCTCCAGAGAAGACTCAATCAACAGAAACCAACCCTGACTTGAATCAAATACTAGGGTTAGCAAAGATTTTAAAACAGCTAGCTGGCTCAGTCAATAGAGTTTGTGACTCTTGATCTTGGGGCTGTGAGTTAGAGCCCCACATTGGGAGTGGAGATTGCTTACATTAATAAAACTTTAAAAAAAAAAAAGAAAGAAAGAAATCAGCTGTGATCATAATGAATGAAAAAATAGTAGATCACAAAGCAAAACAGACTCTATAATTCAGAGGATGGGCTTAACAGCGGATTGGAAATGCAGAGGAGTTAGTGAACTTAAAAAGAGATCAACAGTGGTACCTGGGTGGCTTTCTTGGTAGAGCATGTGACTCTTTATCTCAGGGTCATGAGTTCAATTCCCACACTGGGCATAGAGCCTACTTTAAAAAAAAATTATAAAAAAAATAAAGAGATCAACAAAAAGTATCCAATCTGAAGAACAGAGAGAAAAAAAATTAGGGAGAGAAAGGAGAGTGTGGGAGTGATCTGTGGAGCAACAAGTCTAATACACATATAATTGGAGCCCTGGAAGAAAAGGACAGCAAATCAGGTTAAAAAAAAAATTTTTTTTTTTTAAAGATTTTATTTATTTATTCGACAGGATAGAGACAGCCAGCGAGAGAGGGAACACAAACAGGGGGAGTGGGAGAGGAAGAAGCAGGCTCACAGCAGAGGAGCCTGATGTGGGGCTCGATCCCAGAACGCCGGGATCACGCCCTGAGCCGAAGGCAGACGCTTAACCGCTGTGCCACCCAGGCACCCCTAAAAAAAAATTTTTTTTAATTGAAGAAATAATGATCAAAATTTTCCCAAATTTGGTAAAAGACATAAATTTACAGATTCAAAAAGCTCAGTGGATTCTAAGCAGGATACACACCAAGAAGATAAAAAAGTATACATCACAGTCAAACTTTTAAAGAAAGGAAAAAAAAGAGAAAAATCTCAAAAGGAAACAAAGAAACATGATACACTAAGGAAAATAAATGATTGAAATTATCATTACTTTCTTACCAGAAACAGCAGAGATTAGAAGACATGGAACAACACCATACAAGTACTGAATCAAACAAACAAAACCCAGAATTCTATAAGCAGAAAAAAAAATCCTTCAAAAACGAAGGCAAAATAAAAATATTTTCAAGTAAAACAAAACTAAGATAATTCATTGCTTGCAGACCTGTACTACACAAGTGAGAAAAGCCCATCCCAATAACTTACATCCTATATGAGCTCATTTATACAACATTCTTGAAATTACTAACTTTTAGAAATGAAGAACACACTAGTGGTTGCCAGAGGTCACAGATGGGGAGGAGGAGGGTTCTATAAAAGGGCAATGCCCAAAAATCCTTGTGGTGATGGAACTATTCTGTTTCTTGAGTGTATTAATGTCAACATCCTGGTTGTAAGAGCATCCAATAGCTTTGCAAGATGTTACCACCACTGGGGAAAGGGTAGAGTCATTTCTGTATTATTTCCTACAACTGCATATGAATCTGAAATCACCTCAAATAAAAAGTTTAATGTTTTTAAAAAGTATATTTTCTAATTAAAAAATTTTTAATGTTTTTAACAACCTGTCAAGGTTTTAAAGCAGAGGCTTTAGGCAATACGATTCAAACAACCAGAGGCGCCTAGGTGGCTCAGTCGTTAAGCGTCTGCCTTCAGCTCAGGGCGTGATCCCGGCGTTCTGGGATAGAGCCCCACATCAGGCTCCTCCGCTGGGAGCCTGCTTCTTCCTCTCCCACTCCCCCTGCTTGTGTTCCCTCTCTTGCTGCCTCTCTCTCTCTCTGTCAAATAAATAAATAAAATCCTTAAAAAAAAACATTCAAACAACCAAAGTTATACCTTGGACCCAACTCTTCAAAGGCAGCTGAACTATCCCTCAATCCGGGGCCAAAACATTATGGTCACATGGGCTGCCTCACCTCACCATATCCACACCAATCTTATAGGGTCCGATTCACATTATCTACAGCAAGAGTGATAGAATTTTCTTCCTCTGGGAACAGATACAACCAGGTTATTATGTCATCATTTCCATATTGGCATGCTGGGATATCCTAAAATTGATCCTGCTGGTGACACTGGTGATCATTTCAGGGCCACTCATGCTATGATCAGTTTACTTCCTGCACTAACAGATGTCATGTCACTGTATTTTTCCTGTTATAAACATTCCAAAAACAGAATGCCCACCAAAATAGTATTACTACCAACTCATACTTCTGTCTGGTGCATGTTGAAAATCAGCTTGTGTTTCGCCAACTCACCTGCTGCCTCAGTTATTTCAATCCTCCTTGTCTTTCAGATAATTTTCTGAACTCTTGAATAAATCAGAGACCATCTCCTGCCATCTCTGACTGATGAGGCACAGTGTAAAAAGAGAAGGAATGCAAATTTCTAACTAAACAAAAATTAACTTTGCTACTCGTTTTAGGTGACTATTTCATTACTATCAGCAGTTTTAAATGGGGACGGCTTAAAAACACAGTAAGACTAGCTGAGTTTTGGTAGCTACCGAAAACCATCTAACACTATCCTCTACTCATCGCTCTCCCTCACCTCTTCTTATGAAATTGAGGTAAATTTACAGGTCCTGAGGCACAGAGAGGGTACCTGCTCTTTGAAGAGACAGGCTGTACCTTGCCCCGCAGCAACCAGCTGACATGGTCTCAGGAGTCAGCCACTCACAAAAACCCAGAACGCAGGGAGTGAGCTGCCCCCCACTCTGGATACACCACAAGGCCTCTTCTATCTAAGGCACTCACCCAGAAAAGCTGCTCACCAGGTTTTTCAATGAAAGCAACAGAAACCATCTGTTACCTCTTTGTTTTCCCCTTGAGGCAGATCTGTTCACTTTCTTTCTCAACATGTTTTCTTTGTCAGATAACTTTAGATTTAGGTATACAGCCATTACTTTTACTGATGTTTGCCTCCTGCTTGACATCTTCCAGGCTGCTCCACACCTAGTCCAACTCCTCCATCTAGTATTTCTAAAATGACTGAACTTCTTATGTACCCAGTTTTAACAGGAGTCTAGGGTTTGAGAACCCATCCAGACAGGACTGCTCCAAACAACAGCTCGGACAGAACTTTGGTAGCAAGATACCAAGCGGAGACACTGCTTCCCTTTTAGCCCAGCCAAAAACTCTGGCAGGACACAACATCTCGAACTTACATAATTTGCTCTGTTTAGTATGGGAAGCAACAAGCAGTCAAGTTCATGGTCTTTCAGACCAGTCTAACATACACTGTCCTGTGAGTTGGATACACACATACTGTACTGAATTACATACAGTACACACTGCGCTGAATTACTAATAGAGTAAGGACTCCCAGAGGTTATATTTGTACATAAGCACTTTTCTCTAAAAGCTAGCCCCTCCAGAAAAATGGACTTAGACAAACTCAGTGGACCGGGACCTCTAAGTAAGAAACAGCAGAGGACAAATATGAGCAATTTTCATGCTCTCCTCAGTATCAAATTTTAAAACAATCAGCCTAAATTAACAGTAAGCAACTAACCTAGAAGGTAGGAGACAGAGCTAAGGTCCTACCTTGGCTACTCGCTAGTTGTGTGACCTAAACAATTTATTGGGTCTTGTGGGTCTCACTTTCCTCACCTAAAAGATTAAGAAGTAGAGGTCTAGTTGCTAGTTTATAAAGGTTTTTCCAGCTTGATCATTTCATGACTTAATAACTGTTGGGCCTCAAATCTGACCTGGCATGGAAATTGTGCCTTTTAAATTGTGAGCAGAAAGGGCGCCTGGGTGGCTCAGTTGGTTAAGTATCTGCCTTCGGCTCAGGTCATGATCCCAGCATCCTGGGATCCAGCCCCAAGTCAGGGTTCCTGCTCAGCAGTGAGCCTGCTTCTCCCTCTCCCTCTGCTGCTCCCCCTGCTTGTGCTCTCTCTCGCATAAATAAAATCTTTTTTAAAAATAAAAAATAAAATAAATAGTGAGCAGAAAGCATGCATTAGCTCTCCCTCTGCTGCTTCTGTCCCCAAAACTTCATAAAAACAACAGTAGAGGGGTGGGGGTCAGGGGAGCATAGCCACAGAATGAAAGTGAAGCAGATGGATGAGTGGCTCCTGACAGCAGACTAAAGAAAGCTAAGATATAATATAACCTCCAAAAAGCTCAGGAACTTGTGGCATCAGGCACTTCTGGAAGTAGGCATAAAGATGGGACTAAAAACAGAAGGAATGGTTGAAAGTCTATTGAAGAACCAGGTGGCATCAGCTCATGAAAAGATAAACTGCTGTCAAACTATACAATGGAACATTATTCAGCCATAAAAAGGAACGGAGTACTGTTACACGCTACAACACAAATGAACCTTGAACATTATGCTAAGTGAAAGAAGCCAGACACAAAAGGCTACATGTTGTATTACTCCATTTATATGAAATATCCAGAATAGGCATATTCATAGAAACAGAAAGCGGTTGCCAGGGGACTAACTGCTAATAGGTATGCAGTTTCTGTTTGGGATGATAGAAATGTTCTGCAACCAGATAATGGTGATGGCTGCACAACACAGTGAATAAACTAAAAACCAATGAAGTGCACACTTTAAAATGGTTCATTTATGTTACATGAATTATATCTCAATTTTTTTAAATTGAATTTTTTAAAATTTTAAAATGAAAGAACCAGCTAGACCCCACCCCATCCCCATACTCTTCCCACTCTGTGCAGCCTCCAACATGCCAGAAGAAAACTGGAAGTTATTTTTTTTTTAAGATTTTATTTATTTGAGAGTAAGCAAATGAGAGAGACAGAGAGAGAGCACAAACAGGAGGAGAGGCAGAGGAAGAGGGAGAAGCAGTGTCCCCGCTGAGCAGGGAGCCTGATGCGCGGCTCCAGCCCAGGACCCTGGGATCACGACCTGAGCCAAAGGCGAACACTTAACCCTCTGAGCCACCCAGGTGTCCCTGGAAGTTTATTCTTTATAAGGTATAAATAAAAGAATGAGTTAGGTGGTGAAATAGGTGACAGTGGTCAAAAGGTACAAACTTTATAAAATAATGTACAGCATGGTGACTATAGTCAGTAATACTCTACTGTGTATTTGAAAGTTGCTGAGAGAGTAGATCTTAAAAGTTCTCATCACAAGAAAAAAGAATTGTCACTATGTGGTGATGGATATTAACCAAACTTACTGTGATCATCATTTGCAATATATATATCTATATATAGATATATAGATATATATATCAAATCATTATATTGTACACCTAAAACACCATATGTCAATTATATCTCAATTGAAGAATAAAATAATTTTTAAAAAGAATGGATATATCTATACTTGGGATTATAGTTGAGGTATCAAGCATCAACAGCTGGGAAGCCACAGGCACAGCTGAGAGCAAGGGTATCATTCTAAAAATAGAAAAATATGAAAAATTTTACATACTGAATGTTGAGATTCCCAGTGCTCTTCTACTACTTGGCTCTTACAAACTTGGCAGCTAGGATTATGCCCTTGAGGCAGAGATTTAGAGGAATGTTTTCTATGTTTTCTATGAATCTGACCAGCCCAAGAAAAAAGACCTACAGATCTTCACACTACAGGGAAGAAACTATACAGCCAGTGAAACTCTCAAAAACCAACCTTCCCCCCACGAACATCGAGCTTCCAATCAGCTTCTTGATGCATCATTCTTAAGTGTAAACTGACAGCCGGAGATCACGAGACACTTGGGAAAAGGCTCTAAGATTAATGAAAGACACCTCTTGCCAATGCAACTCTGAGGAAACAGAAAATTATGCAGAAAAAAGAGCTTCAAAAAGTACTATCCTAGGGCCTAGAAGCAACAAGACCCCAGTGACAGCATGGCTAGCACCCAGATCCTGGTTTCCACAAATAAAAAGAATCAGGACTGCTTAGAGAAATGGCTGGTTCTTTAATTGGAACAGGGCATACACAGGAGGAGCCTGGAGTATTTTGCAGTGCCAAAAAGTAAGGAAGTACTCAAAAACCTATGATTACAGGGGCGCACCAAAGAGACACAGGGGCCAACTAAAAGATCTCCCAATGGCCAAAGCTAGAATAACTTGAACAACAAAATAAATACACTGAATTATAATCCAAAGTATAAAATAAATATCCATGAGGCCATACTAATATAAATAAATGATTAAATAAACAGGGGGAGAATAGACAAATTTCCTGGGCAGAGGAACGCCAAGTAACTTATACAGATACTAGACTCTCCAAGAGGCGGAAAGTAACTCCCTGCCCCGTAAGCATGGGCTGCTCATAGGAAAAAAGAGTAACTTTATATTGGAGAAACCTGACAAACACTACCAGGTGATCAAGATTAACATCAACAGTGAGGTCATGTTGAAAATATGCATGTATTCTTTTTTTTAAGATTTATTTATTTATTTTAGAAAAAGATAGAGAAAGGGAGTGGTGGCAGGGGGTGGGGGGAAGGAGTAGAGGGAGAGAATCTCAGGCATACTCCCTGCTGAGCATGGAGCCCAGTGTGGGGCTCAATCTCATGACCCTGAGATCATGACCTGAACCGAAATCAAGAGTTGGACTTTCAACCCACTGAGCCACCCAGGCACCCAATATGCATGTATTCTTAATATATTATGATGAGAATGGCATTTATTTCTGAAGTCTTCCTTTCAAAAAAAAAAAAAAAACTATTCTAAAATAAGAAGTTTACTGAAAAGGTTTTAAAAATTATATCCCATTTAAATAAAATGTCCAGAATAAGCAAATCCATACAGACAGGAAGTACATTTGTGGCTGCCTGCAATGGGGGGATATTGAGTAATTTTATGGTATATAAACTATATCTCAATAAGACTGCTTAAAATTAAAAGACAGGGGCGCCTGGGTGGCTCAGTCATTAAGCGTCTGCCTTCGGCTCAGGGCATGATCCTGGAGTTCTGGGATCGAGCCCCACGTCAGGCTCTTCCGCTGGGAGCCTGCTTCTTCCTCTCCCACTCCTCCCCCTGCTTGTGTTCCCTCCCTCACTGGCTGTCTCTCTCTCTGTCAAATGAATAAATAAAATCTTTAAAAAAATTAAATTAAAAAAATAAATAAAATTAAAAGACAACAAGCTTGTGGAAATTAAAAAGGTGCTCTGCCAAAACTAGAGATTAACCAGGAACGATGTACATATGGGATGCAGGAAACTGGATCCATCACAAGAGAGTGGCAAAGGGTAACTCCAAGATAAGGTAAAGGGACATCCCAAGGTGTGCAATGCGCACTAGGCTTAACAAGCCAAGACATCAAACAACCCAGGCTGATGGCTAGGGCAAGAATCTGCAGCTTCTATCAGATTCTCAGAGATTTATCAACCCCAAACTTCCATAAACCACTTCTTTAATAGTATCCATATTAAGTCCCACCCAAAGAACAAATTGCAAGACTCATACTTTTTTTTTTTTTTAATTTATTTATTCGACAGAGATAGAGACAGCCAGCGAGAGAGGGAACACAAGCAGGGGGAGTGGGAGAGGAAGAAGCAGGCTCACAGTGGAGGAGCCTGATGTGGGGCTCAATCCCAGAACGCCGGGATCACGCCCCGAGCCGAAGGCAGACACTTAACCGCTGTGCCACCCAGGCGCCCCAGCAAGACTCATACTTAAACACATGCGCGTGCACGCGCACACACGAATCTTTCAGATGTTGTAAATCTCAGAGAAGAAATATAGAGAGTAATGAAGGAGAGTAACAGTTCTCCTGATTCAATATCATCAAGTAGGAATTTAAAAAAAGGAAATAGAGACACAGTTAAAGCACTTTAAAAGCCTAGTGAATGTGACTCCAGATGAAACTTAACACATTATTCTATAGAGCTTATAAAATACTGAAGAGAAATAGTGTTTTTTTAACTTATATCCTACCTACCTCAAAAAACAAGATTACATATAAGAAAAATTGCACAAAAAAATTTAAAACAGAACATTAAAAGAAGCAAAGAAACAGATTTTCTTGGGGTGCCTGGCTGGTTTGGTCGGCACAGCATGCACCTCTTGGTCCCAGGGTCATAAGTTCAAGCCCCACATTGGGCAGGGAGCCTACTTAAAAAAAGAAAATATATTTTTTAAAGATTTTACTTATTTGTCAGAGAGTGAGAGAGCACAAGCAGGGGAAGCAGCAGGCAGAGAGAGAAGCAGCCTCCCCGAGAAGCAAGGAGCTCAATGTGGGACTTGTTTCCAGGATCCCAGGATCATGACCTGAGCTGAAGGCAGACACTTAACTGACTGAGCCACCCAGGAGTCCCCCCCCCCAAAAAAAATAATTTAATAGTGCATTTCTCCTGGCTGATGAAGAAGATACTTTTTAATTCAGATTTAGGATACTAATTCCTAACTTCTGTACTGCAACTACTCTGCACATCTGCTCCTCTTTGTATTATATGGAATGAGAAACCTTTAATGCAAAAGAAAAATATATATGTACCACTTTGAATCCATTGAAACCACTTTCACATATATTATTTCATTAAGTTTCATCACAATCCTAAGAGAGATTTTACAGAGAAGGAAACTGGCTCAGAGATAATAAATCATTCAGCAAGTAGGACACGAAACCAGACATCCTAGTCTAATACTCTTTTCACCTACTACACTCGAGTAGATGTCTCTTACAACATTAGAATTCAGAGCAGTCAAGAAGTACAGTTTTGGTATAAGGAAAGGAACAGTCTACAGGTAAGCAATCTTCATCAAAAAATCTAAAAAGCCATAAAACCACAAATTCTCTACTATAACACAGAGCAGTATTCTCAACCCACAGGTCATGAGAGGGTTACTCCCTAACTAAAGGCAACCCCAAATCTGGATCCTTTCACTGCACCAAGCCCCATCAATCTCCAAGCTACCCTACCCTCCAGCAGTTAGGACCCTCTAACAGATGACCCCTCAGAGCCTCTTGTAGCTGGAATGGAAGAGATCCAGTGGAGAAGGGTGGAGAAGGGGGGATGAGACAACCTGACAGTTAAGTGAGCTTAGTAAGAGCAGAAAGACATGAGGCTAAGGCCTTCTACCAGTCCTTGGAAGAAAACCAAGACTTAAAGCCACCACTGTTGCTAAAGCTTTAGGTGAAAACCCACAACTTCTTAGAGCCAGAGGAGCAAATGCTATGTCAGTTCTTTCTCTCCACCTTTCTCCACCTCAGTTCTCGCTCTCCTCCAACATCTTCTGTAGCTCTCATGCTCTCCTGTCTGGACACACTCTGAAAATGAATCCGTTCCATTTAGATCAACAACCCTACAAACACTGATCCTCCTTTTCCTGAAAAACCATTACGCCTGCTAAATGCTAAACTGAGGACCCTAGCAGAATGACTAACAGGGTAACCATTTTCCTGCAAATGAGTTATTTATGAAGCAACAGAGGCAGCTAACAGTCTTCAAGCTGTTACAGTCAAATACTATCATCTCTCCATTCCCCCACTATTCTTTTGTCATACAATCTATCTGACACACCCTTGTTATTTCTTCCCCCTAGCCTCCATTACTATCCTCTGAATAGCACAGTACCTAAATATGCCCAAGAGTTCCTTGTTGATCCACCTCTTACCCATTCCTACTCACATCCTCTACATCTAACTCCTTCCTACTGTTCAAGACTTTGTTGAAACTGCCTTTATTATGCAGCTTTCCCTAATCACTGCCAACATATGTGACTGTTCTCCCTACCCAGTATCGTGTACTCTCTGACAGAACTAAATGGCAGTACTGTACTGAACTGTGACTTCACTAAAGGCAAGATTTACAGTTAATTCATTTCCATCCTTCCACCTGTTTTCAATGAAAGCTCAATTCTTTTGAAGTGAACAAAAATTATTCTTTTTCTCCAGACTGTTAATGCCTTAAAACTTTAGTATGGGAGTCAGAGAATTAAACACTGAAAAGGTTCCAACCCACACAGTGACACCTTTGACACAAGCTCAACCAAACTAGCATGACATCATGAAAGCTGTTTTAAAAAAAATCCATACCCTTTAATTTGCTAAATCAACTAAAATTCCACCCAAAAGGCACCAGGGGAAGAAAAAAAAACCAACCACTAAAATAGCACCCCAGTAGCATTTTTTTTAAAGGGGGGGAAAAAGCAATTTCGGCACACCTGGTTGGCTCAGTGGGTTAAGAGTCTGCCTTGCGCTCAGGACATGATCCCAGGTGCTGGGATCATGTCCTGCATCAGGATCCTTGCTCAGTGGGGAGTCTGCTTCTCCCTCTGCCTGCCACTACCCCTGCTTATGCTCCCTCTCTCTCTCTGACAAATAAGTAAATAAAATCTTTAAGCTAAATAAATAAAGCAATTTCTCACAGTAGAGCTATTTACAACTACGAGAAAAAGAAAAGTAAATACATAACAAGATAATAGTTTGGTACATCAACACAATGGAATATAATCTAACCATTAAAGCAACACACATAGGAAAAGAAAGAAAATGAAAAACATTTATTAATTACAGTTAAGAAATCTAGATACAGAGGCACCTGTGTGGCTCAGTCAGCTGAGCACCTGACTCTCGATTTCAGCTGGAGTCATGATCTCAGGGTCCTGGGATGGAGCCCGGTGATGGGCTTCCAACTCGGCAGGGAGCCTGCTTGAGGATTCTCTCTCTCCTTGTGGCCCTCTTCCTCCCCTGTGCATGCATGCACTGGCACGCGCTAAGTAAATAAATAAAATCTTAAGAAAAAAAAAAAAGAAGAAGAAATCTAGATACAAACAAGGTTGATAAAACTTTTTTTGGGACAATGGCTCCCACCTAGAGGTCAATAAAGGAAATAGTAAGGATAGGATAGGGGTATCATTTTTAATATTTCAAAAAGCTGTATTGAAATATATGTGAAAACATTACTAAAAGGTCAAATTTCTTTGTCTTTGGCTGGAAGTATATTAGTCTAATTAGTGTAAGGCAATCAGAAGTTATAACCACCAATAATACATCTTGAAGAATTTTTAAAACCCTAACTACAATTTTATTAATGCAGAGGTGTTTTTGGAGGACAAAGCTTTTTTTTTTTTTTTTTAAGATTTATTTATTTGAGGGAGGGAGAGACAGTGGGGGCAGGGAGGGGCAGAGAGAGAGAGAGAGAGAGAGTATTAAGTAAACTCCCTGCTGAGTGCAGTGCTGGGTAGGGGGAGGCCTCCATCTCACAACTCTGAAATCACAACCTGAGCCAAAACCAAGAGTCCAGAGTTTAACCTACTATGCTACCCAGGCGCCCCTAGCTTTTTATTATGAAAAGTACAATGAATTACCATGTATCCATCACCCAGTTTTAATAATTATCAATGCATGTCCAATCTTACTTTATATCTGTACTCTCCCATACCAAATTATTTTAAAGCAAATCTAGACATATCATTTTATCTCTATTTCAACATGTGCCTCTAAAAGGCCTTTATTCCTTTTAATATAATCATAGTATGATGAATACACCTAGAATTTTTTTTTTTTTAAGAGAAAAAGACTCAGGACGCCTGGGTGGCTCAGTCTGTTAGGCGTCTGCCTTTGGCTCAGGTCATGATCCCAGGGTCCTGGGAGCGAGTCCCGCATTGGGCTCCGTGCTCCTCTGGGAGCCTGCTTCTCCTTCTGCCTGCTCTGCCTGCCGCTCTGCCTGCTTGTGGTCTTTCTCTCTTTGAAAAATAAATAAATAAAATCTTTTAAAAAGGAGAGACAGACAGAGTGAGTGTTAACTGTCGGCGGGGGGGACAGAGGGACAGAATCTTAAGCAGACTCCGTTCTGAGTGCAAAGCCCTATGGGGGCCTTGACCTCACAACCGAGATCACAACCTGGGCCAAAATCAAGAGTCAGAGGTTTAACCAACTGAGCCATCTAGGTGCCCCTCACCTAGGAAATTTTGACAAAAAAAATCTTTAATGACAAATCTCTGGTCAGTGTTCAAATTTCCTTGGTTGTCTTATAAATGTCTGAAAACAGTTTTGCTTTTGTTTTTTTTTTAAGAAGGCTCCATACTGTGTGGGGAGCCCAAAGTGGGGCTTAAACTCACAACCCTGAGATCAAGACTCAGCCAGCCAGGCGCACTTGAAACTAGATTTTAAATCACTAAGTGGATGTAAAGGAAAATACTATATCATGGTCTTCAATAGGGAAAAAAAAATGTTTCTAGGAATTTTTTTTTTTAATAAAGTTAAGAGCATGAGGAGAAAAAGACAATTTCTCTAGATTTTAAATCACTAAGTGGATTTAAAGGATTTTAAATCGCTAAGTGGATTTAAAGGATTTTAAATCACTAAGTGGATGTAAAGGAAAATACTATATCATGGTCTTCAATAGGGAAAAAAAAATGTTTCTAGGAATTTTTTTTTTTTTAATAAAGTTAAGAGCATGAGGAGAAAAAGACAATTTCTCTGTATAAACAAACCACAAACAAATTAAAGAAACTTCAGGTCTGGGTTATGATAGGGGAAGAGGGATGGTTAGAGATAGACATGATTTTCAAAATACTTAACTATCAGAGCAGTGTGGACACCAACCTATGAGAACAAACACTAGCCATATACATACGGTATATAGGCTAGATACCAACCTTGGATAGAGCCCTGACTAAGAAACAAGCAAGGAGGCCTCAAGAACCTGCTTCGCATGAAATTCAACCCAGCCTGCAGTGGAACAATAAGCTACAACCACATCAGTCACAACCAAAATTATCACAAGGTCTTGATAAACACATCTTCTTGGCACAGCTGTTAACTGCTAGTCACTATAGCTTCAAGTGTTCATCTTAGCATCTATCATTTGAACCAGGCAAAGAAAAAAATGCTCTTCTAAGCAAATAGCATGGTAAAGTGGGAAAAGTTCTTGATTCTAGCATAACCTAGACTATAGCCTGCCTGTCTCTAAAAGTTAAAACCATAATAACTGATGGAGCACCTGGGTGGCACAGTGGGTTTAGCATCTGCCTTCAGCTCATGTCATGATTCCAGAGTCCTGGGATCGCCCTCTCCCTGTCTCTCTTTCTCTCAAACAAACAAAATCTTTTAAAAAAGTAATAATAATAACTGGGATTGTTTATACCTCTTCAATCTACTGCTTACAGATCATAGTTTTTCTGATAAGTTTCTTTAGCTTGCTAAAGAATGTAAAAGATAGTCCTGTGTGATTAGAATCCTTTTATAAACAGAGGGCATACCCTGACCATTTTAAAGTAAACCTAAAACCACACACCTAAAGTAAGGGAATGAGAGAGCTCCTTTTTTTTTTTTTTTAAGATTTTTTAAAATTTATTTGACAGAGAGAGCCAGAGAGCACAAGCAGGGGAAACAGCAGAAGGAGAAGCAGGCTCCCCGCCCAGCAAGAGGGGCTCCATCCCAGGACCTTGGGATCAGGACCTGAGCAGGAAGCAGATGCTTAACCATCTGAGCCACCCAGGCGCCCCAGCGATGAGAGCGCTCTCAAGGGAAGTAAAAAAGCCTGGAATTCCTCCTGGTTCAATTCAATCAAACCTTATGCAAATCAGTCTTATCTTCTGGGCTCTAGTTCCTCCACCTTCAATAAAGCACCTGCCAACTTCCCAGTCTTACCTCCTACCCAACCCCTCTCTCCCTCTCTAGACATTATCCACACCAACTCACTTGTAGTTCCTAAAATATGGCATGTTTTATCAAGCTGCCTTCATTCTTTTTTAAATGTATTCTCTGCTTAGAATGACCTTCATAGGCTTCTTCGCCTGATTAGCCAATCTACATTTATTCAAGTGAGTGCTATCAAAATCTACAGTATTCCAACAATGTTGCCAATTCTGCAACTCCAAGCTCTTCTGAAACTCTTCTGTGGGACCTATTGTCAGAGCCATTCACTGGTCATAAAACAAGTCTGCTCCTTTGAATGTACGAGATGGTTTTCAGTTCCCTGACCTCCCTAGCTCCTAGAACTAGAATCAGTATTCTATTTAGGTGTGGTCTAATTAACATCATTTAAAACAGGACTATCCACTTCTCTGACAGTATCTATTAATGTAAGCTAAAATCACAACTTTTTTTTTTAAAGATTTTATTTATTTATTTATTTATTTATTTATTTATTTATTTATTTGACAGAGAGATAGCCAGCGAGAGAGGGAACACAGCAGGGGGAGTGGGAGAGGAAGAAGCAGGCTCCTAGCGGAAGAGCCCGATGTGGGACTAGATCCCAGAACGCCAGGATCACGCCCTGAGCCGAAGGCAGACGCTTAACGACTGCGCAACCCAGGCGCCCCGTCACAACTTTTTGACATAAAGTTGCAGCCAACTAAAAGCCTTACATTTTAGTGTTGCTATTAAGTCACATCTTTTTTTTCAGAACATCTCCTTTCTGTACTGCTACTTATGCATCACCTGCTTCATCATACAGCTCAAATCTGTCTCTTATCCCCACGTATATCCTAATCATTCCCATCAAACCATTCCTGAATCCAAAAATGGTGGTGCCAGTTATTCTCCTCTTCTACCAGTCTATTCCCCCTTAATAAAGAAAATGTAGTTAGTCTGACCTAACATGATCTTAGTGGGCCTGTGTTGGCTCTTAAAAATCAGTTTTCTTTTTGAAATCCTCATTCCATATCCTTAATAAACCATTCTAGATTTTGACTAGAAATGTCAAGGTCTTACCTTCTCAGTCTTGAAAATATGTCTTTTTGTGGTAATTCTATATGCCTTAGATGTGACTGACAGCAACTAAATGATCTCATCCCAATACTCTTACAGAACTCTGGGGTATAATTTGTTTGGGTCAAGAGACTTGAATTTGGGGGCGCCTGGGTCATTTAAGTGTCTACCTTTGGCTCAGGTCATGATCCCAGTGTCCTGGGATAGAGTCCTGCATCAGTCCTTACTCATCTGGGAGACTGCTTCTCCCTCTGCCTGCCACTCCCCCTGCTTGTGGGCGTGCAAGCTCTCTCCGCCCCGCCCCCCAACAAATAAATAAATTTAAAAAAAAGAGAGAGAGAGACTTGAATTCATTCAGAGAAATTAAACGCTCCTATATAAATGCTTAATGGTCTCAGGTTTGGGTCTCCTCTATAATTCAGTTCTACCCTTTCCAATCTATAGATGATTTACCATGACAATGCAGCGAGGAGCTTCTGGGGCCATTTCAGTCTTGGAGATTTCTTTTTCCAATGTGGTTATTTGGGATTTCACATTTAGAATACTACCTAGCATTAAATGCCCTTCTTGAAGAAATATTTAGTACAATTAACATTTCTTTAAGTTTGTTTCTTTTTAGGTTCTTCAAAACAAATCCATAAAACTGTTAGAGGAAGCAGAGATGCTAATTATAACATAGTTCTTTTTACCACAGCAGCAAAAACTGAATTAGCCAATCTATTACAAAATAAGGCTAAAGAAGAATTCTAAAAATGAATACACCTCTGCTACCACAGAGAAATAGAAGAAAATGCGTAAGCCAAAAATTTAAATTCTTCCTCGAGGTGAAAATATCCCCATAATTCAACAACATATCAACCCACAAATATTTACTGAATGTGCAAGACACTTAAAACAATTCACCCAAAGCCTCCCATCTTACTCACACACCCTCCCACCAAATCCCAGCTATAAATATAAGCACAGTGATGTTTTCCCCACTCAGCCACCACAGGATAGAGAACTTGTCTACCACACCCTCAGCCATTCTACTACATTACTACATTATTCCATGCTCAAGCAATTTATCAATCTTGACTGAGTTCCTACTATTTACACGGCTCTGTACTAAGTGCTATAGAGACAGAAAAATGTATCGTTAAAGGGGCGCCTGGGTGGCTCAGTCGGTTAAGCGTCTGCCTTCGGCTCAGGTCATGATCCCAGAGTCCAGGGATGGAGCCCCATGTCAGGCTCCCAGTTCAGCGGGGAGTCTGCTTCTCCCTCTGGCTCTCCTCCTTCTCGTGCTCTCTCTCACTCACTCTCTCTCAAATAAAATCTTTTTTAAAAATTATCATTAAAAACCAACGCCTCCTGGAATTCATGAACACTTCTGAATAAATCTTTATCTCCTCTCTGGGCAGATGAGGCTCACAAATCCGCAAAGGTCTCTCTTCAGATGAAGCTAGGAAGGTACTGCAGTATGTCCTGTTATACATACACTGTGGCAGAAGAAACTGGACTTTAAACACAGGCAAATCTAGATTCAAATACTAGTTGCATGTCTTCCTGAATTTTAAGTAACCTGCCCAAGGTCTCTCTTCAATAAATCTCAGTTTCCTCATCTTTAACATAGGGATAATAATGCTTATTTCATAGGCCTATTGAGGGACTGAGTTAACGTATGTAAAGGGACATACTTGTACAGAGCACAAGAACCACTCAACAAATATTACCTCCTTTCCTCCCAAAAGGACAGCCATACATGCAAGAGTCACCTTTAAATCTTTAACCATGAAAATGACACAGAAATGCCCTGGGAATTCCCAAATTCTTCCCAAGAAGGAAGCCTCCACTGCATAAAACGGACA
Organism: Ursus americanus; assembly: GCF_024610735.1. Lineage (NCBI taxonomy): Eukaryota > Metazoa > Chordata > Mammalia > Carnivora > Ursidae > Ursus > Ursus americanus. Next base: position 1,325,324 of record NC_142142.1, on the reverse strand, counting down.
ACATGTATCTGCCCAAAGCAGAGCCCAGAGCAGCAAACAGGGCTGTACCAAGAACACTAGTACTAACATATCCCTATGGCCAAATTTCAAAACACGGTTTATAATAAAGGATCACCCCCTCACCTCCCCTAGAGTGTACAAGGAGATTTAAGAATGTGGGAGCCTCCTGTCAGGTTACCTTCAATAACAGAGGTGAATTCTCTTTACCCTTAAGACATCTTATAGTAATTTTTTTTAGGGGTGCCTGGATGGCACAGCAGTTAATAGTCTGCCTTCGGCTCAGGGCGTGATCCCGGTGTTATGGGATCGAGCCCCACATCAGGCTCCTCTGCTATGAGCCTGCTTCTTCCTCTCCCACTCCCCCTGCTTGTGTTCCCTCTCTCGCTGGCTGTCTCTATCTCTGTCAAATAAATAAAAAAAATCTTTAAAAAAAAAAAAAAGACATCTTATAGTAATTTTTTTTTTTTACAGTTTCCTAAACACTAAAATTTTACCAGCTGGTACTAAATCAAAGCACAAAGACAAGCATTTGTTTAACTAAACGTCTATCAAAAGCACTGTATTTGGTCATATCAAAGCGTTGTTGTACTACAGGCCCAGCTGTGACAGCAATGGAAATGTTTCTCTTCCACTCTGTAGAATGTTGAAAAGTGGCGTCCATGCGCATGCCCGCGCACACGGGCAGCAGAGTAGTGTCACAGTATAGTGATTAAGAGGGTTAGCTCTGAGACTGCAAATCTAAATGCAAAAGACAGAACAATAAAGCCTTTAGTAGGAAACACAGAACATCTTTGTGACTCTGCAACAGCAAACAGATCTTAAACGGAACATAAAATGCACTAAACATAAAGAGAGAAAAGTGATAAACTGGATATTTTTTGTTCTTCAAAAGTCACCATTAAGAGAATGAAAAGGAAACAAATTAGAAGGAGATATTTTCAGAATATATAACTGACAGAAGACTCATATACAGAGCATATAAAAAAATTCCATTAAATCAATAAGGAAAAAAAAGACCACCTGAAAGAAAAATGGCAAAAGACTTGTTTACTTCTAAAAAGAGGGTATACAAATGTCTGATAAACTTTTGAGAAGTGCTCAACTTTATTAGTCATCCAGAAAAATGTAAATTTGTGTAATGCAATACCACTGCACAACCACCAGGACGGCTAAAATAAAAAGGAAGGAAAATGCCAAGTATTGATGAGGACAGGGTGCAACCTATACTCTTATGCTATAGGTGAGAAGGGAAAGTGGTACAACCACAGTGGAAAACAGTATGGCAGTATTCACTGAAACTGAATAGATACTTATGACCCAGCAATTCCACTTATAGGTAAATACCCACCCAACAGACCAAAAGGCATGTTCACAAAAAAGGCACATACAGGAATATTCATAATATATCACTATTGTTAATACTCAAAATCTAGAAACTACCCGCAGTGTCATCAACAGAAGTGAGAGAGAAACTGTGGTAGAGATACACCATGGAAAACTATACAGCAGTGAGAATGAACAATCTAAAAGTACTTATAACAATATGAACGAATCTCTCAAACGTGATGTTGTGCAGAAGAACACGACACAAAAGAGCACAGCGTTTTATTATATTTATATGAAAGTACAGACAAGCAAAAGTAATCCATGCTGTTAGAAGTCAGAACAGTGACTACCTTTGGTAGGTGAGAGAGCAAATACTGACCAGAAGGGGCACAAGAAAGGATTCTGGGGTGCTGGCAACACCTCAGTTTGTGAAAATACATCACGGTGTGCACTTGGATATGTGCACTTCACCGTGTTCTATATTGATATCAATAAAGTTTAATTCTTAAAAAAAGTGAACTCTGATTCTGACAGATCTGAGTTTGAATACCAATCTTCCCAAATATTAGCTAAATAATCTCAGGCAAGTTATTTAACCATATCGTGCATCAGTGTCCTCACATATAAAGTGTGAATAATAACAGAACTTACCTCATGTGGTTGCTAACAGGCCCAAATGAGAATGTATGTAGTATTATTACTCTTTCTCCACTTTGCATCAATGTCAAAATTATATAGTTAAATGATGCAAAGAAAAATGTTAGTAATAGTGAAAACACTTAATGCATACTCATCATGTACCAGGCACTATCCCAAGCCATTTAATGTATCACCTCCTTTAATCCTACAACAACCCTATGAGATAGATTCCATGTCCACTTTAAAGATGAAGAAACTTAAACACAGAGAAGTAAATTGCCCACCATCACGCAAATAGTAAATGGAGGATCTGGGTTTCAAATCCATGTGACAGATATAGCTTTTAGGCTATCCTGTTTCCTTCGCTGCCACAGTAGGAAACCCCAGCTTTAAGGAAGAAAAATAAATAATCACAAATCTTTCCTTCTTTATCAGTTTGTGCAGCTTGTATACTGTATATATCATGCAAAAACACTCAACCAAGAGTTAAGGAACCCCAAACTCAAGTCCCAGCTCTGACACTAACCAGCTGTGAGACTTAGATAAGTTACTCAGAACCCTTCCAGCACACTTCCTTCCTCCGTAAAATGAAAGGTTTGGAAATTCTAACCAGCTCTTGTTTCTCTTCTAAAAGATCTATGTTGACTATTTTAAAAGAATAAATACTGTACCTCTATGTTTACTGCAGCATTATTTACAATAACCAAGATAAGGAAGCAATCTAAGTGTCCATCAATAGACAAACGATAAGGAAAATGTGATATGTGTGTGTGTGTGTGTGTGTGTCTGCGCACACACACTAAAATATTACACAGCCATGAAAAAGGATGAGATTATGCCATTTGAGACAACATGGATGGGCCTAGAGGGTATTACGCTAAGTGAAATAAGTCAGAATAAGAAGACAAATATCATATGATTTTACTGATATGCAGAATCTTAAAAAAAAAAGGAATAAACAAACAAAAAGCAGAATCAGACCTACAAATACGAACAACTGATAGCTCCCAGAGGGGAGGAGGATGAGGGGATGGGCAAAATGGGTGAAAGGGAATGGGAGATACAGTTTTCAGGTTATGGAATGATTAAGTTATGAGAATAAAAGGCACAGCATAAGGAATACGGTCAGTGATATTGTAATACTGATGTATGGTGACAGATGGTAACTACACTTGTGGCGAGCATAGCATAATGTATAAACTTGTCAAATCACTATGTTCTACATCTGAAACTAATGTAACATTGTATGTCAACTATACTCAAATTAAAAAAGAATACAATGCGAACTATATTTCAATTTTTAAAATAATAATAAAGAATAAATACAGCATAAACAAAAGTATTAGAGGTGATAGTGATGATTACTGATGGTGATGACAATGAATCTGACTGGTTCAGTAGATACTGGTTCTAGCATCGCAGTGCTAGTAAATACTTTTATTATAGATAAGAATGTTCTGCCATAGCAGAAGCTTGACTTTTGTGAGTTACGTGGCTTGTGTCAAATAATTTAGACTCTTAGTCATTTTTATACTAAAATCCTATCTCTGAATCCTAATCTCTGAATATCAAGTATAGTAACAGTACAGAACACTGGTGATATTAGTCTCTTTTCTCCTTAACCATTCTTCTTGGGATCTCCTTTTTACTCCTGTCTGCTCCTTGCTCACACCTGAGTAAATTTAAAACCTACCTTATAGACACTCTGTAGGTTGAATGGTGGCCCCCCAAAACAATATGTCTACATCCTAATCCCCAGAACCTGTAATGTTATCTTATTTGAAAAGGTAACAGATGTAATCAAAGATCTTGTGATAAGAAAATCATCCTGGATTAGCCGAGTGGACCCTAAATCCAATGCTAAGTATCCTTGCAAGACAGACATATAGAGAAGACATAGAGGAGAAGGGATGTGAAGATATGAGCAATGTGGCCAAAAGCCAAATTTATGTTATGTGTAATACACCATCCCCACCAAACAATACATACATATATATATGACTAAATAATGGCAAACTAGGGGCGAGCATTAATTGGAACAGCACTTCTGAGAAGAAATTTATCACTACATGTGAAATGTGTTTAAAGATTCATTTAATTTGGCTTAATAATGTCAAAATATTTACATTAAAGCAAAAATAGGATACTCAAGATTTATATAAAGTATTAAAGTGTAAAATAATTTATAATAAAGTATAAACCACCCAAGTGCCAAATAATCACTAAAAATTTTAGTTCAAAAAAAATTTTACAGTTCACCCATACTTTGGAATTAAGTAACAATTAAAATTATATTTATGAAGACTATTTAATAGCATGAGATTATTCAAGACACTTTTAATGCCATGGGAAAATTATTGACATATAGTAATATATTCAAAAGGCAGTATATACACAATACACTTCTCTTATGATCCCAATTTATAAATATATACTATTGTACATGTATATTTTACTGTACATGTATTTTTGAAGCTCTGATTTATTTCCTGACAATCAAAATATTCCTAATACACAATTTCCACAAATCAATGAAAAAAAGATAATCAACACAATGGAAACATGAAGAAAAAACCTGAAGAGGTAATTCATAGAAGAAATATACAAATGTACATAAAGTATATGAAAAGATGCTCAACCTCACCAATAATTAAATTCAGATGAAAACAAGATATTTTCTTCCTAGCAGACTGGAAACATTTTAGAAAAGTCCAAACATTTATTACAGACATAGAGAAACTGGAATCTTAAACACTGTGGTGAGTCTAAACTGTTGAGGAGGAAATTTGACAATATTATTAAAACTTAAGATGTGCACTTCTCAGACTCAACAAAGTCTAGTTTTAGCAATTAACCTTATAGAATGACTCCCGTGAGTGTAAAAACATACGAATGAGGATATCGAAAAAAGGAAAATTTGAAATATTCCATATATTTATGTTGGATATTCTTTTAAGATGTTACTTATAAATATATTACATGTTAGAATTTGAAAGAAATCCCCTTTTTACTTTAGCTTATCTGAATGAGTTTCTGCTCCCTGTAATTAACTCTTCACTGGTATCAACAAAATTTCAGGAGAATACTTCATGACATTGAGAAATATTCATGATAGAACATTAAGTGAAAAAAATCAAAACACAAAATTTTACATTTCACTTTATCACAATATGTAGAAGTATACACCCACACATAGTAAAAACTGGAAAGAATTGATCTGGGTGATGGTTACACACATGCATACATATATAAAAATACATCAAGCTGTAGACTTAGGATCTGTGTTTAAGTTATACTGCAATAAAAATGTTTAAAAACTAGAAGGAACTACATAAAGACATCAAAATACTAACGGCTTAATTCTGGATACAAGAATTATGAGTCACTTATTTCTGTACCTTTCTATAATTTCTAAATTTCCTATAAGGAGTGTGTATTTTATAACTCAAAGTTTTATTTTTAGAGAGAGAAAAATACCATGATCTTCAAACATGTTTGTTTTTTCCAACCCTCAGATTCTATAATTTATGTATAGGTCCAGAGGTGTTTTTGCACATACTAAATGAGCACTGAATTAATTAATGAATAAATCAGAGAGATTATCTTTTTATTCAGGGTCACACCCAGAGCTAAGCCCTCTGTAGTAAATTCTGCAAGACATAAAGTACAAAGCTAGAGAACAGAACTCGTTCCCTCTCCTGAACCCCAACAACACACCATAAGGAACTGACCTTTTCTGAAGTTAACTGATTCATATGCAGGCCTCCTCAGAAGACATGAGCTCAAGGACAGCAACTGTATCTCACTCATCTATGCAAACAAGGGTCCTATCATCAGGTTGGTCGTTTAGTAAGAGAAAAGTGTGGTAGAGGACTCTGGAGACAGGGAAAACAGGCTTCCAATTCTTGCTATATGATCTTGGGCACATTATTTAAATTCTCTGCACTTTAGGTCCCTAATCTGTAAAATGGGGATAATGCCATCTCATACCTGGCACTGAAGTGTATTCAATAAACAAACACCTAGTAATTTAATTATCATCTATTGCAACAAGGATGAAATGCTACTCTAACCTCACTTTCTTGCCTGTGTTCCCTATGACCTACAGTGTCCTTGTCAGTGGGATGGTGAACTGACACTAGCACAAAAGTAGATAGAACAAAGCTAACTGGTCCTTATGGAGACCGACACAATGACCTTGGCCTCATTAAATGCACCACACTCATAACCAACTGAGCTAAGCAGCCAACAGAGCAAGATCAGCAGACCAACAATCCTCCACAAAACACTAAATATTCTTCTAGAAGATAAAGCCACAAATGCTTAAATACAACTTTCCACACAACAGAAATGCAGGGGAAATAATGTGTTTCATACAGATGTGAAAAAATGGGGCTAGGAGAAGAATATTAAGTAACTACTTAGCAAAGAAAGGGATTAAATACTATTTGGACACACAGAACCTCAGAGTTAGCAAACTGAATGCTGTCAGTTCAGCAGGTGATACTTCCAGGTATTTGTTTTGGTATTTCCCAATAAGAGATCATGATCCTGAGTCAATAGAACTGGTTAAATAAATTAAAACCAGATTTATTTTAAAAAAAAAAAGGCAGGTTCGTCTGAACTATTATAAAATTTAGTTTTATTGGGGTGCCTGGGTTGAGCGACTGACTCTTGGGTCCAGTTCAGGTCATGATCTCGAGGTCATGGGATAGAGGCCCACATGGGGCTCTGCGCTCAACACAGAGTCTGCTGGAGGTTATCTCCCTCTCCCTCTCTCTCTGCTCCTCCTCTACTCGCTCCCTCCCTCCCTGCTCTCCCTCTAAAATAAATAAATAAATAAATACAATATTTTTTTATATTTTTTAAAATTTAGCTTTATAAATTAAAAATTATAAAACAAGGGGCGCCTGGGTGGCACAGCGGTTAAGCGTCTGCCTTCAGCTCAGGGCGTGATCCCGGCGTTCTGGGATCGAGCCCCACATCAGGCTCTTCCGCTGTGAGCCTGCTTCTTCCTCTCCCACTCCCCCTGCTTGTGTTCCCTCTCTCACTGGCTGTCTCTCTCTGTCTAATAAATAAATAAAATCTTCTAAAAAAAAATTATAAAACAAATGGACTGAGGTACAAAACACCTCTTCCATCACCATCTTACCTCTAAATCTGACTTTGGCCCTTAACTTTTTGAGTATGGGAAAATAATCAATACTATTCCTCTCTTCTACAGACCTCCACATTTCATCACTTATTCAGCACTTAGAAAAGTTGTGGAAGCTTGGCTTGAATTCTAAAAGTTAACTCTTGTGCTTTATATCAGAAAAAAAAATGATTACATACAATTCTTTGAAAATCTGAATAGGCAGTCTCTATCCTTTCATAATTAATAGAACAAATCTTTATCAGCAACTATTATGTAAAGCACTGTCTTTTAGCAAAGCTAAGAAATTTGTCTAGCTAACCCAAGGACAACAGGAATTTATAACATAACTCTGTAATGTTTTAATTTTTATAATGATCTATGGTTTTTATTATCAGTAAAAAAAAATAAGAGAAATTTTAATGGTCATTGTCAAAGACTCTGAGAAAAACAAGAAAAGGGACACCTAACGTAAAATAAAATCTCTACTTTTCTTCAACAATATAAAAATAATCAATACCTGTCTTCACAACTAGGCTAAAGCAGTGTCAGAGGGCCATTATTCTAAAACTACAGGCGTGCCTGGGACGCTCAGTTGGTTAAGCATCTACCTTCAGCTTGGGTCATGATCCCAGGGTACTGATGCATCAGGCTCCCTGCTCAGCGGAGAGCCGATTCTCCCTCTCCCTCTGCTGTTTCCCCTGCTTGTGCTCCCTCTCTCTGTCAAATAAATAAATAAATAAATAAATAAATAAATAAATAAATAAAATATTTTTTTAAAATAAAAATAAATAAATAAAACTGCAAAAACAAAGAAAGAAAAAGACATCAGCTGATAACACAACTGAGAAAAGAACCAAGTCCTTTGACATTCCTGTGGAAAGTAATTCTAATGTATAACAAAAATGCATGTAATTTATTATAAATTGGTTTTATCCACTTACAAATTGTGGCTTATGATTATCATTTCTAAATCATTTCCTCCTCTGTCTTCCTGCTTTTAAAAATCCCAGAAGTTTCTTTGTTGCTTCCCATAACATTCTTTTGTTATACAGAATATGGTAAACCAGAAGTCACAGCCAGCCCCCAAACTATAACCACAAAATATGCAAACTACAGCCTACGCTGAGGGATTTCTGAGGTTAACAGATGCAAATCCTTTTTCTTTTTTTCAAAGAAAACAAACCTCAGACAAAAAAGCATTAAACATCCTGAAAAAGCCACACCAAAAAGGGAACTTCTTAGAAACAAAGCCCTAGTAACTATTTGATCTAAGAAAGACATTTCCAGAACTGATAAGAGTGGGGTAGACAGGAAAATATACATGTAAAATAACCAGCCTTAACTACAATTCAGACCATGAGTGACATGGTTCCTCTCCCAACAGAGCTCCTCTACTGCAATGTGGGTTGGGGACCGAACTAAAGAGGTCACACCATAGCTCTGCTATTCAATGATTAAGCCGTTGTTTCAGTTTTCCCAAATCGATAACTAAAAACAATAATCTCATCAATGGTGTGACAGCAGACAGAAGACATGGATTCTAACAGTTCTTTCCAATTTGACTGGTGACAATGGACAAAAAATTATATTTCAAGTAGGGCTGAACAAAACTGTAAAACTCATTAAAGGTACACTGCGAAACTATAAAGTCACTAATATTAATCATTACCATCTGTCAAAAGTGATGGATAGACTGTCTCTGATTTCTAGCTCTGACTTTTTAAATTCTGTGACCGCTATTAATGAATGCACACTCATTTATGTTTTGCCAACTAGGAATAGTTTAGAAGCCAAGGAATCCCACACTCACAGAGGAATGAAGCTTAACAAAAGGAACCTCCATAAACCTTCTCCCTGCTTAGGACTCTCAGCACTCCATGAAAATTCTATTTTAGACTAACCCTAGTCTAGTTCCACCAATACAGCAGATCACAGATGGCCTAGCGCAATTCTGACTTGACTTAACCATCACACTGATGAACAAAAAAATAGTAATAACCTGGCTATCTTTAACAGGAAACTATGACAAATCCCAAGTATAAGATACTATTCTTAGGGTCTCAGATATTAGACTAAGGTGGGAGAAACTTGATGATCTAAACTATACCTGTTCCCATCTTACTTCCTGGAGTCATACCTGATCGCATACTGAAAATAGCTCGAGAGCTGGCACATCCTCTCATTTTCCACAGGACTCTGCCACTCATAAACCCATACAGGGTTCCATATACTCCAAACTAAAATCAGTCACCACAGGACATCTGGAACACAGACGCTTTTCCCTTATCTGTCCCACTTAGTAACTTTTGAGAACTAAATCTAAAAATCTGGCAATGATAGCCTATTGCAATCACTGAGTTCCCTAAGTCACCAGCTTCTAAAAGGTTAAGTCTTTCTCTTTCACTGGATCCTATGCCTTATCCAGCAGGTTCCCTGATATGCACTTAGATGCCTGAGAGACCTTAAGACCCCTTGACAGTAATTCATACCCAGGGATGGCAGAGGAATTGAGGAGCCAAGCCAAGTCCAAGAATACCATCCACCAGAGTTAGCCAGAAAACAAGTTTATAAAAGGATATAGAACTGGAAATGGGCGTTGCCAAAGGACGCCTTAGGCAAAGAAAACTGTTCTAATCTAGGAGGGAAGGAAGGACCGTGCAGAGTCTAAGAGAATTTGGTTTAAGCACCAAACACTGTAACTTAGGACTTCCTCCTAAGCAGAGAGGAGCAAGGCTCCAGTGCCATTCAAGTAAAATCCCACTTACCCTCGATGTGACCCTCCCTCCCTGAGGGAGTGCAAAGTGGGGTTCTCTCATGTTTAAGAATATACAGTCTCTTCGACTAAATTTAGTGTGTAATTTAAAAAATTTTTTTAGTTTTCTATTTTTTCAATATATTTTTTTAAAGATCTTATTTATTTATTTGACAGCGAGAGAGAGAACACAAGCAGGGGGAGTGGGAGAGGGAGAAGCAGGCTTCCCGCTGAGCAGGGAGCCCAACGCGGGGCTCGATCCCAGAATGCTGGGATCATGACCTGAGCCGAAGGCAGACACTTAACGAATGAGCCATCCAGGAGCCCCGAAAATTTTTTTTAGTTTTCTAAGTAGGCTCCATACCCAATGTGGGGCTTGAACTCATGACCCCAAGATCAAGAGTTGCATGTTCTTTCCACTGAGCCAACCAGGCGCCCCAGCATGCCTTGCACTGCTCTGTCTTCTGTGTGTTGATCTCTTCTCTTGATTTCTCCTTTGCTCAACTTTAAAAAAGGAAATATATGATCTAACTTAGGAAATCTTCCCCTGCTATATAGCAACTTTGACCTCTGGAATTTATCACAGACACTTGAGGTAAGCTACCAGGATTTGAGTTTTGCTTCAGCTAGGAATCTAGGATTCAGAACGGAGATGCCTTTATACAATGACCATGAGAGAATCTGCATAAAATTGAAAGACTAGCAGAGGAAAATAAAAATAAAATAAAAATTAGCTCATACTGACTCCCTGTTTGAAACTGGCTCATCAAGCTTTTTATAACCACTTCATCTCTGGAAAGAGATAGCCTTCTTTTTTTTCTTTTATATAAGATATCCTTCTTAGCCATCAGGGATCTGAAAATCCAAACCACAAGGAGATATATATTCACACCCATTACGATGTCTATAATCAAAAATAAAGTTAGTAATTATTGGTGAGGACATGGAGAAAGTGGAACCTTCACACACTGCTAGTGGGAATGTAAACAGGTATAGTCATACTGGAAAACAGTCTGGCAATTTCTCAAAAAGTTAAACACAGGTGCCATATGACCCAGCAATTCCACTCCTAGGTACAGACCGAAGAGAAATGCAAAGATATCTCCACACAAAAACATGTACAGGGGTGCCTGAGTAGCTCAGTTGGTTAAGCGTCTGCCTTCAGCTCAGGTCATGATCCCAGGTGGGATAGAGTCCCACATAGGGTTCCCTGCTCAGTGGGGAGCCTACTTCTCCCTCTCCCTCTGCTGCCCCCCTGCTTGTGCTCACTCGCTCTCTCTCTCAGATAAATAAAATCTTAAAAAAATATATATATACACAAATGTTCACAGCAGCATTACTCATAATAATCAAAAAGTATAAACAATCCAATGTCTATGAATGGATGGATAAATGTGGTATACTCCTACAACAGAATATTATTCAGCCATGAAAAGAAATAACATACTGATAAATGCTATAACATGGATGAACCTTAAAAATGTGCTAAATGAACAAAGCCAGTCACAAAGACCATATAGGACTCCATTTATGAAATGTCCTGAACAGGCAAATCTATAGAGATCGAAAGTAGATTAGTGCTGCCTAGGGCTGAGGAGGGTTACAGAGTTGGAAGGAAATGGGGAGTGACTGTTAGTGGGTATGGGTCTTGGGCAGGGTGGGAGAGGGGTGATGAATACATTCTAAAATTGACTATACTGATGACTGCACAATTCTGTGACTATACTAAAAACCACTGAACTGTACACTTTAAATGTGTGAATTATATGGTATATGAATTACATCCCAATGAAGTTGTTTATATATATGTATATGTAAGAAAGAGAACATACACATACAAGTGATAAATGAAGCAGAATGTTAATCAGTGAATCTGGAAAAAGGATGTACTGAAGTTCTTTGTACTATTCATGTCAATGCTCAGTGTGAAATTAACTGAAAAGAAAATGCTAAAAAAAATAAGACATCCCTCATGAGAATCACACATAGTATTCTTCCTTAACATGAAACAGAAACCTGCACTAGAAAAATTGCCATGTCTGCTCCTGCCCCTGCCAAACAAATATTTTACTTGTCCCCTCTACTCAACAGATTACTGCAAAGCATCACTCAAATAGCAGAAAAGAGAAATGAAATGTGGCAAGGGAAAAAAATGTTCTCCAACTTTCTCATGGCCTCAGTTTCTTCATCTGTAAAATCAGAAGGTTATATAATCTCTTGAAGAGTGCTTCCACATTTGACATGCCATGAATTTTAGGTTAAATTCACTGCTCAATATAGTTAAGGAGGAATATGATCTCACCAGTCCTCTGACTCTCCTAGTCAGTAAGCATTTTTCCTCTCTTCTAATGGTGACATTAAGAGATGATTTCAATATATTCTCAGTATTCTAAATAGGCTCATACAGGACACTGGCCTGTATCCTGTCTATATCCCCAGACCTTTCTCTTCAACTGTTGGCAAGGTCCTCTGCTCAGAGCCTGGGAAATCTAGAGTAGTGGATGCATGAATCAAGAATACTTACATCTCAATACTAGGTGCAGGTCAGTTCAGAGGAACTTAAAAAGATTCCAAAGTAAGAAATAGGTCACAAGTATCCTGGAACCTTAATTCTCAGGCAGACAGGGAAAGTTAAACTCAGGAATCCCATCTCACGGTAAGCCTTCTCCTGCAGTCACTGGTGGGGACCACAAGAAGAAAAAGGGGAAACAAAGATACCCAGGACATCCATCCATCAAAGGGGTAAAAGAGGGACTGGACTCAACTACCACCTGCCTCCCCACTTAGGATGAGCCAACAGGAATGGAAAACATAAATCAAAGGCAATTCTTACAGATTTGCTTCTCTCTCTGACAAGCTCAAAAAGCTAACAAGCAGCCACTATTTCCTAAAGTTGGCTAGACTTAGGATTCATTCATTGATCACCTCCCCCCCTCCAAGCCAAAATACTTCCTCAACTAACCAGAAAACAATTTTCATACCTTCCACAGTTTCTTGCACAACAAACAGGCATATGACTTGCTTAAATGCTTAAGTCTGAAAGAAAGGGGAAGTGACAGGGAGACAGTCCAATAAAATCCAGTGATTTGAGTTTATATTCAACACAGCAGGCTCTATGCTTATTGTTGCAACATGAGGATGAATCTTAATCCTTCTCCACAAAACTAGAAGGAACAAGTGCGTGCTTTGATTTGCCTGTTCTGGATTTGCTTAAGAGTACAGAAGCTACCTGAAGTACAGAACTTAACTTGCATAGAGAGAACACAGACTTCTCAGTACCTCCCTAAAGACCTGGGTGCAATTCACAATTTCCTACAGTTTCACTTACTATGACATCATCAGTTTGAGAGCTATAAGGACAGCTATGGAGAGAAAATGCACCCTGGAGAGTCCCAAGACTAACCTGCATAAAGCTACTTGTATTCTGTTTTTATTTTATTCAGATTCCCTCTGGGTAGTCCAGATTCCCCTACCAACTCACCAGAAATGAAATGAAGGAAAAAAAGAAATCCTTCAATCAGTGCCCATTCGAACAAAGGCCACCTACTGAATAAATGGTCTTTGGCATTCCACTACTGCAACCACATTTAAAAAGACAGAAAAATTACTCTTTCTTCACACATTTTATACAATTGATTACCCCTTTCTTTATTCTCCCAATAAGCTTTTACAGGGATATAATTTTAGCTTGCTGAAAAAACAGATAATTAACAGATATTCACTAAAAGAAAAGTAACATTTTTGAGTGTCTACTTGACAAAATGCTTTTTACTTACATTCCCTTTTTTATAGATGAAGATCCCAGCAGAGTTATCTAACTTGCCCCATAGTCATAGAGATAGCCAACATATTGAAGAGGGGTACTGTTTAACTGCAAAACCCATGCTCTCACTAACACATCATTTCCCAGCTTCATTCCTACACTTTATCATCTGCAAACCATTCTCTTTATTTTCTAAAATCAAATTTCTTTTTTTTTTAAGATTTTATTTATGTATCTGTCAGAGAGAGAGTACAGGCAGGGGGAGCAGCAGGCAGAGGGAGAAACAGGCTCCCCACTGAGCAAAGAGCCCCATGCAGGACTCGATCCCAGGACCCTTGGATCATGACCTGAGCTGAAGGTAGACGTTTAACCGATTGAGCCACCCAGGTGTCCCTAAAATCAAATTTCTATATAACTTAATAGACACTCAAAAGCACAGCATTAAACACACACACACACACACACACACACACACACACTTGTGTATTCCACCATTTTAAAGTTTCTTTTACTGGTAAGAACTGTGTTATTTTTAGTCTTTCTCAACATGTTAATGTTTTCTAAAGACCCAACCAGGCAATGAGATGCAGTTTAGTGTAAGAGAGGAGCACTAAACCAAAAGTCAGGCAATTAACTAACAGGATGTAGGCCCTACTGTCCTTCCTGGGGCTCATTTTCCTCTCTGAGGTCCCTCCCAGCTCCAACATCATGAACTGAATTCCAACAACTACGTCACAAAGTCACAAATTTAATAAATATGAGACAAAGATGAAAAACTAACATCTGTATTGTAAGAATTTGAAGACCTAAAAAAGTGATTTTGAAACAATAAAGCTTCCCCAACAAAAGGCCTAGTATTAATAGCATTACTGCTTCACGATTTTTTTCTCCATCTGGTATTAACTTGAGAAAATAGTGTATTTGTTCTGACCTTGTTAAAGGTCATCAAGTTATCATGTTTTTTAAAAGATGGTCTATTTTTGTCATATGAAGTATGCACTTAGTTTTTTTTTTCATAAGAAACACTGGAATTTTTCTGGTGACCAAAAAAATCAAACAAAAAAACCCTGTCCTGTTATCTCTGAAGCAAGGTAAAATAGTCATTAGCATAATCACTTTCGGGAAACTGGTGAATACATCGTGACAAAAGACTGGAAAGGAATATCCCTCATCAAATCAGGATGACACAACAAACCTCCACTCACATGAAACCTGCAAACCAGACAATCCATACAAAAACTTTTTCAAAACTGTTGCAATTCAAAGGCTCTAATGACAATGCAGTGGAATTCAAGGGGATTTTACAATTATGACATTCTTCTGCAATTCTTGTCAAATTTGATCTGGGCCCCATATTCACTTTCCTACCACTTCCCCTTTGAAAGATGACTTGAGAAGCATCACTACCCAACCCTCTCCCACTAGGTCCCTGCCCTTTTACTCACAAATGAGGGTCTCATAACGGCCACCAATTACTTTTCATAAAAAGAGGCATGGCCCCGTGGTACAGGCCCTTTCTAGAACTAGGAGAGCTCTCACCCTTCTTGATGTGGCTCAAGTTCACTCTATTACTTCATGTCCTATCAGACCAGGGGCCCAGGCCAGGGCTGAGTTAGAACGGTTTTGAGGAACTGGCTTCTTGGGAAGAGGCCAGAAAAACTCACAAGTTTCTGTTTTGCTCTCCTTGTTTTTTTTTAAAGTCTGGGTGGAACTTACTTTCACTGAGATGTGGGATACCTTCTGCCCTCCTTCGCGGGTGCTCGACAACAGGCTTACCTTCATCTTGTACTAAGTCACTCCGCCTTCACCAGACAGAACACACAACGCCTCCCCCTCCTCCTCGGCCCCTACTAGACGACCACGGCGCAGAGGGGCAGCGGGGGCCGTTCGGACCCTCCCGACTCAGAAGCCCTCATCCCGCTTCCCCGCCTCCAGCCCGACGCCCCCTTGCCCCGCGCCGGCCGCGGGTGCTGCGGAGCGGCCCTCGCCCAGCTGCCGGGACAAAGCGGGGAGGTTTCCTCGAGGGTCCCCGGCCGCAGCGGGCGCGGGGAAGCGGCCCCGGGCTCCGCGCGCACTCACCCGACAGCTCGTCCGGCTCCAGCCCCGTCTCGGTGTCCAGCCCGCAGATGACAAAGTAGTCGGCGAAACGACTGGGCGCCGAGCCCCCTCCGCCGCCGCCGCCGCTCATGGCGCCGGGGCCGAGCCGGGCCGGGCCGTGCGGAGCGCGGAGCCCCCGCACCAGGGCGCCCGCCCGCCCGCCCTCAGGCCGCCCCTCCCGCCGCCGCCGCCGCCGCTACCGCGGCTCGGGCCGCCGCCCCCGGCCCTGGCCCGGTCCCCGCGGCCGCCGCGGCTGCCGTGACGGGGCAGGGGGGCACCGGGCCGCCCCGCGCCGCATCCTGAGCGCCTTCCTCTCCGCGCCGCCGCCAGCCGAGAGCGCCGCGACCCGAGCGAGCCTGGAGAAGGGTGGAACGCGCGGAGGAGAGCCCCCACCGCGACCCCCTCCCGCCGCGCCTGCGCAGGCGCCGTCGGGGAGGGGGCGGGCGCCCGGCGGAAAGGATGACGTGATGCTCTTCGGGCCCGGAGGGCCGCAGCTTCCCAGGCGGCCGCCGCAACGCGGCCGGCCACTGCCCGGTCGCCTGCAACCGTCGCCCCCTCGGGGCTGCGGCTCCTTTTGAGAGAATAAGGAGGTGAGGGATGAGTGGGCGCATGCCGCAGAGCTGAGGCCCTGGTCCATGTTCTGTCCCCCCACCTACTCCTCACACTGGAGGTCCCGACGTCTCCTTAACCCGGCCCTGTCGCAGGGATGGGGTCGCAGGACCGAGCTCAGCAGCCTGCCTCGTCCCGTCTCCAGGCTAGACCTAGACCCCAGATAGCTCTTTCCCCCAGCCGCTGCACCTTGGCTCCCGTGCCCTGCCCCTTCCTCAGGGGAGCTGAAAATGCCCCCCCTTTTGGCGGAGGTGGATCAGCCAGTAGCGTATTTACCCTTTTTTACAAATGGGGAAACTAAGGCTTAGAAAGAAGCAAGGACTTCCCCCGAGGCTATATAGAGTCTAAGAGACAAAACCCGAACTAGAATCCTGGGCCCTGGTCAGCTCCCAGCTCTGTCACCCACCACCCCAGGCAGGCCTTTTCCCATGCACCAGGCTGTCCCCTTTTCTCTCCTGGAGCCTCCAGAGGCTCAGGCCACTTAAGAGCTCCCCTTCCACTTATGAGAATTCTCAGATCCATATCTGAGGCTGTCCTCCTGAGAGAAAGTGGGGAATGAGGAGAGAAACTTGCCTCCTAGCCCTTGTCTTGGGACCCTCTGATTTGGTTTCCCACAGAGGGTAGGCAGGAAACCGGAGATCAGAAGCCAGGAAGGTAATATAGTATGGTGGTTACTATCATGGGCTCTAGAAACAGAATGCTCAGATTTGAACCTGACTTTGTCATTTATTATGTGACCTTGGGCACTCTCCAGGTTCTGGCAGTCGTGTTTTCGTGAAGATTACATAAAATAAATGTGCAAACTGGTAAAAGGGTCATAATAGTACCCGGAACATAGATGGCATTCCATATTATTATAATTATTATTCCAGCAGAGGTTTGCTTGGGCAGGCTGCTACTAAGGACTCTGGAAGGCAGCTGGTCTCCCTAAGGGCCAACCATGGGCTCTCTCCTGGGTTCTCTCCTGGGTGCTTCTCTCAAGCATTGGTTCCCTTGGGGAGGGTGGCCTGGAGTTCACAGCCAACATCACTGGGAACCATAGCACCTGCCCCTCCCTGTATGTAACCTCCAGAACTGATGGGACAAAAAGGGGAGGAGAAGGGGTGCCTGGATGGCTCAGTTGGTTAAGCATCCAACTATTGATCTCAGCTCAGATCTTGATCTCAGTTCAGGTCTTGATCTCAGGGTTGTGAGTTTAAGCCCTGCATTGGGCTCAAAAAAAAAGAAAAAAAAAGTGGGGAGGAGAAGGTAGCTTCACGAATCCTATTCAAGGTGATGCCCCACCCCATCCTGTATGTTGGGAACACAGAGACAGTAGAAGGGACTCAGAGAGCTAAATAATTACACAGCATCTGGGGCATCCCCCCAGGTTGGGAGATGGTCAGGGAATGCTTCCAGAAGATGGTATAATCCGACCTGAGTTGTAAAAGAATCAAAAGGAATTTCTCAGGTAAAAAGGGAGAGAAAAATGCTTCAGGAAGCATGGGCAACAACAGGGAGTGACAGATTAAAATGGTACATTCAGGCAACAGCACATAATTCATTTCAGTGTGAAATGGAGAATTAAAAGGGGATGAAATCAGGGAAAGAGGAGAGGGACAGAGCAGGAAAGACTTCATATGCCAGGCCAGAGAATTTATCCTGTAGAGTGTGTGTGAGGGGTGGTAACTTAGAGGAATTTGAGCTGGGGAATGATAAGATCTGACCAATATCTTAAAATGATCACTTGGGGGTGATATGGAAGAAGAGACTTGAAAAAGACTTAAATGTCCTCAGTTTGGGGGCACCTGGATGGCTCAGATGGTTGAGCATCTGCCTTCAGCTCAGGTCATGATCTCCAGGTCCTGGGATGGAGCCCCATGTGTGGCTCCCAGCTCAGCCAGGAGCCTGCTTCGCCCTCTCCCTCTGCCTCTCCCCCTGCTTGTTCTCTCTCTCTCTCAAATGAATAAATAAAATCTTAAAAAAAAAAAAAAGAAAGAAAGAAAGAAAAAGAAAAAAGAAAAAGAAAAAGAAAAGAAATGTCCTCAGTTTGAAAGTCCAGAGACTTTATCCGATACATCCAGGGCAAGCAGGTGCTGGGAGATCTCTCACACTAACTCAACTCATAAAACACAAGTTCGAAACAAAAGCCCAACTGTATTAATTTGCCCTTGGAAATGTAACTGCTCAGAGACCCAGAACACTCAACTGTAAAGTGATCTCCTTCCCAGTAGGAAATATGTTTGGCAGAGTGATTGCTTCTTTTGAGAGAAAACAGAACTGGATGCTCTTTAGATTTAGTATTTAAATCCCCACTCCTGCTTTTACTAGCTGTGTGAGCTGAGGCACATCAGTTAACCTCTCTGGAATAAGAATAATCATTCTAACCTTTCACAAGATTGCTTTGAAGATTGTTCAATTAATTTTTTAAAGATTTTATGTGTTTATTTGTCAGAGAGAGAGAATGAGCGCAAGCAGGGGGAGCAGCAGGCAGAGGGAGAAGCAGGCTCCCTGCTGAGCAAGGAGCCCTGATTTGGGGCGGGGCGGGGGGGGGGGGGGATGCAGGACTCTGGGATCATGACCTGAGCGGAAGGCAGACGATTACCAACTGAGCCACCAAGGCGTCCCTGTTAAATTAATTTTTAAAAATCAATGGAAAAAGGACTTTCAAATATCTGGGACTAAATATACTCTTAGTAAGTGGCATACTAGGGCACCCATTTCATGATGAAGGACATGAGGGAGAGCAAGTGGACATCTGAGGGAAGATAATTCCAGGAAAGGACATGAGGCCAAAGTGTGCCTAGAGTGTTCAAGGAGTTGTGAGAAGGCCAGAGTGGCTAGAAAGTGTTGGGGTGGGAGGAGTGGCAGAAGATTGTAGAAGGCGTGGTGGATGTGTCTTGTAGTTCACCAAAAAATGTTTCTCCTTCCACAGTGTGGAGTTGTCCCTAGGAAGCAGCTGTCTGGTCTTGGCAACTTTTCCCAGTCCCACTTGCGTCTAGATGTGGCCACGTGACTAGTTCCCACCAATGGAATGCGTGCAGGAATTTATGTGTGTCATTGCTGGGTCAGGATTTTTAAGAAGCAAATGAGGCTTCTCTCTCCCTTTTATACCTTCCACCACCGAGAAGTAGAGGATTCTGAGGTTCTAAAGCATGGTGAAACAGAAGACAGAAGAAGCCTGGATCTCTGAATCAAGCACATAGAGGAAAGGCTTCAACTGACCAAGAATACCCACACTGGACTGTTTTGTGAGCAAGAAATAAAATTCAATTCTATTAAGCCTCTGGTACTGCGGAGTTTACTTGTTAGAGCAGCTAGCATTATCAACACAAGGCAGAAGATGTTGGGGTGGGGCCAAGCAGACTACAGAGAGCTTGGTAGGCATACTGTCAAGATTTGGCCTCTGTCTCTGAATAAATTGAAGAGTCACTGGAGAGTTTTTAATAAAAAAGAGTCATGGTATGACTTACTTTAAAAGGACCTCCAAGGCACTGTTTTAAGCACTTTATATATATTAATTCTGCCTGGAACTTGTCCCTCCACTCAAGATTTGTATATTTAATTGACTTCTTATCATCTCAGTTTGGAGATCTGAAAGGCATCTCCAAGTTAACATATTCCAAATCAGATTTCTGATTTGCCCCCATAATGCTGCCCCTTCCACATTCTTCCCCCATCTCAACAAATGGCAACCCCATTCTTTCAGCTCATGGAAAAACCTTACACTCATTCTTGATTTCTCTCCTCTCTGTCTCTCTCTCTCCCTCTATCAAAAACACACACATTAGGGGGCGCCTGGGTGGCTCAGTTTTTAAGTGTCTGCCTTCGGCTCAGGGCGTGATCCCGGATCCCTAGGATCGAGTCCCGCATCAGGCTCCGCATCAGGCTCCTCCGCTGGGAGCCTGCTTCTTCCTTTCCCACTCCCCCTGCTGTGTTCCCTCTCTCGCTGGCTGTCTCTCTCTCTGTCAAATAAATAAAATCTTTAAAACACACACACACACACACACACACACACACACACACACACACACACACTAGGGGTGCCTGGGTGGCTCAGTCATTAAGTGTCTGCCTTCAGCTCCGCTCGGGTCATGATCCCAGCGTTCTGGGATCAAACCCCGCATTGGACTCCCTGCTCAGCGGGAAGCCTGCTTTTCCCTCTCCCGCTCCCCTGCTTGTGTTCCCTCTCTCGCTGCCTCTCTGTCAAATAAATAAAATCTTTAAAACACACACACACACACACACTAGAAAATTCTATTAGTGGGGTGCCTGGGTGGCTCAGTAAGTTAAGTGTCTGCCTTCGGTTCAGGTCGTGATCCAGGGATCCTGAGATCAAGCCCCATGTTGGTCTCCCTGCTCAGTGGAGAGCCTGCTTCTCCCTCTACCTCTGCCTCCCCCTCTCCCTCTCCCCTCTACTCTTGCTCACTTTCTCTCTCAAATTAATAAAATCTTTTTAAAAAACAAAATTCTATTAGTTCTGAAAAACAATAAATAAAGCATAGCATGGTACTGTCCCACTTTTAATCCCTTTAAAATTATCTGGCTCAAAAGTTAAGGGGAAACTGAAAAAAGAACAAGCTACTGAAAGTGTGAAATATTTTGGTTATATGAAATCCAGAAGATCACTAAGCATATTTTGAAAAATACATTGGAACTTTATAAGTTTCCTCTACTTTTAGTGAGTGTTGCTAGATAACGATATCAATAATGGAAAAACTGGGAAATAAAAACAATTTCATAATGTATAAACAACAACAAAAAGGAGACTCACTGTGTACTGACATGGAAAAATATCCAAGATATATTGTTTAAGTAGAATGGTGGTTGTCAGGGGTCAGTGGGGAGAAAAGAGTGAGTCATCATTATTTGATGGGTGTAGAGTGCAAGATGAAAAGAGTCCTAGAGATGGGTGGTGGTGATGGTTGCACAACATTATCAGTGTACTTAATGCCACTGAACTGTACACTTTAACAAGATTAATGTGGTAAATTTTATGTTATGTACATTTATTTTACCACAAATTTTTAAACTGAGAAAAAAAAAACCCACAGTCAGGAAACTAATTGAATTTCAAGGAAACTCTTCATTCTTTAGTTGTTTTGAACTTACTTCCTGGACAGTAGCTTTTTTTTTTTTTTAATCAGAGAGAGGGTTGGGGGACAGGAATAGAAAGCATCTTAAGCGGTCTCCAAGTCCAGCACGGAGCCCCACCCAGTACGGAGCCCTGCAGAGGGCTCTATGCAGGGCTCGATCTCAGGACCCTGAGATCATGAGCCAAAATCAAGAGTTGGACACTTAACCAGTTGAGCCACCTAGATGCCCCTGGATGCTAGCTTTTAAAAATGAAAGGGTATGGTTTCCGGGTGGCTCAGTCTGCCTTCGGCTCAGGGCATGATTCAGGGTCCTGGGATCCAGCCCCACATTGGGCTCCCTGCTCAGCAGGAAGTCTGCTGCTCCCTTTGCTTCTGCCCCCCTACTTATTCTCTCTCTCTCTCAAATAAATGAATAAAAATCTTTTTAAAAAATGAAAAGGTAGAGCTGAGCTAAGGATATAAATCAGAAGCAATTTTTTTAATGTAGAAAAAATAAATTCACATATTGAAAGACAGCTTTTTTTTTAACAACTAAGAAATTTTATTCTGATACTTTTTTTTTTTTAAAGATTTCATTTTTTTATTTGACAGAGAGAGACAGCCAGCGAGAGAGGGAACACAAGCAGGGGGAGTGGGAGAGGAAGAAGCAGGCTCATAGCAGAGGAGCCTGATGTGGGGCTCGATCCCACAATGCCGGGATCAG
This sequence comes from Ursus americanus, assembly GCF_024610735.1. Classification (NCBI taxonomy): domain Eukaryota; kingdom Metazoa; phylum Chordata; class Mammalia; order Carnivora; family Ursidae; genus Ursus; species Ursus americanus. The sequence goes on along the minus strand of NC_142142.1, from coordinate 1,303,223 downwards.
GCCTTGAGCTGAAGGCAGACACTTAACGACTGAGCCACCCAGGCGCCCCTATTCTGATACTTCTGGCCAGTTGTAAAACTAATCTAGGACAAATTACCAAGTAAATGTTACCTTATTTCTTCAGGACTGGAGTTTTTTGGTGGCTTCAAATTTGGGATTTTCAAATTTGAAATTAGGGAACATAATCATGTCTACTTTACCATATATTTGCTTAAGCTTAAAAAGCTCCCTTGGGACACCTGGGTGGCTCAGTTGGTGAAGCGTCTGCCTTTGGCTCAGGTCACGATCCCAGGGTCCTGGGATCCAGCCCCGCATTGGGCTCCTTGTTCAGCGGGGAGCCTGCTTCTCCTTCTGTCTACTGCTCCCCCTGTTTGTGTGCTCTTGCTCTCTCTCTGACAAATAAATAAATAAAATCTTTTAAAAAAAAAGAAAAGGAAAGAAAAGAAAGAAAAACCTCCCTCTCCAGCTGTTGCTGGTACGCTGGGCCAGTATCAACAGGTCCTCCAGCTGCCTGTCACTTTGCTCTGTATTCTCCAATCTTGTCCATGAAGAGTTTCTATACAGGATCAAGTTCTTTATTAAATGGCACAGCTGTAACACCAATGTTGCTCCCCGAATGGACTGAGACTGTGACCTAATGACAGAGGAGACCCTGAAGAGCCTCTGAAGAATCATGCTGATTCTGTTATGGACAGGAAACACCTCGGAGGCACTCTGCGACTGGCCAGCTCTCGGTGAGACAGACGAAAGACAGCTCTTAATGGAATTGAAAATTCTGTAAATAACCGAAATCACCTTACAGAAATGTATGCTAAGATAGCACTTCTTAGTTCATGTGAAATGGATCCGTTTCCTGATTTACAAATTGTACTATTGGGGGGGCCCCTGGGTGGCTCAGTCGTTAAGCGTCTGCCTTCGGTTCAGGGTGTGGTCCCAGGGTCCTGGGATCGAGCCCCACGTCAGGCTCCTCCGCTATGAGCCTGCTTCTTCCTCTCCCACTCCCCCTGCTTGTGTTCCCTCTCTCGCCGGCTGTCTCTATCTCTGTCAAATAAATAAATAAAATCTTAAAAAAAAATTGTACTATTGGGATTTTTAGTAGAATAAACATTGGTATTATGACATTCCTGTAGTAATATGGGTCTCTGAAATCAGAGTCCCCAGGTTCAAATCTCAACTTTAACCATTTACAAAATCTGTAATTTTAGGTAAATTTCTTAACCTATGCCTCGATTGCCTCGTCTGTAAAACGGAGATAATATTACCTGTCTCACATGTTTGCTGTATGAGTTAAATGAGATGATACAAGTAAAAAAAAAACAAGGGTGTGCAATATGTTATTATCTGTGTAAAAAAGAAAATAAAAGAACTATGTACTTTCGTTCTTGTACATACACATACTAGTTTTGGAAAAAGAAGACATTGTTAAAATTGATTACTTCCACAGAAGGAAACTGAATGGCTGGGGTAAGCGCCTCTTCATCTCATCACACAGGGCTTTGATACCAGCTGCTCGGTTTCCTTCCCCCAAAGCAATCAATGTTTGCAATGCCCTGTTTCTCCTTCCAGAGATAGTCTGCGCCTATACTAACAGGGGCACTTCCTCCAGCGAGACCGGAATCAAGTTGACTCCACCCAGGCAGAACCTGCCCACTGCCCAGCTCACGGCACAGCATTCAAGAAAAATCAGGCATGAACCCCACAGGTGCTCAAAACCCTTACTCCCCAGTGCTCAGTGAAGAGTTCACTATGTGCAAAACTAAGTGAACCTCACTAATAATACAGAGAAATGGATGCTTTACAATATGGGCTTTCTTAAGACTAGAAACACCATTCAACTAGATACAGACTGATACACCCACAGCCATCTCTGGCAGCCAGCTCCTTCTGCACAGGGATCCGTCTCTACAGAAGTCACACAGGCTTCACTTTCCCATGCCCTACTGTCCCACCAGCCCCCAATACCTCATTCCTAACAGGCATCAGGCTCCTCCTGTCTCTCAATGACACAAGCTCCCTGAATTGGTTAAAAATTAGACATCACCTTGGACGCCTGGGTGGCTCAGTTGGTTAAGCATCTGCCTTCTGCTCAGGTCATGATCCCAGCACCCCAGGATCGGGTTCCACATTGGGCTCCTTGCTCAGCAGGGAGTCTGCTCCTCCCTCTGACTGCTGCTCCCCCTGCTTGTGCTTTCTCTCTCACTCCCTCTCTGGAAATAAATAAATAAAATCTTTTAAAAAAATATTAGACATCACCGTTCCACTACCATAATGCACAGTAACAAAGAAGCCCCAAAGAAGAGTCGGCATCAAGCAGCATCTGATGTCTCACGGCATGAGGAAATACGAAGTTGAGCAACAAGAGAAGCAAATTGCAGATAAGGTCCACGAGTGATGCAACTTTCCCTGAAGTAGTTCGTGAGCACATGCCATGTGCATGTGTGTACACGTCTGAGTTTATGTGGGGTGAGCGTTTGTGTATAGGGTGGATCATGTATAGGTGTGCGTTTATGGATATCAGATGTATGTGTATTTGCACATGTAAATACTTGTATGGGGTGTATGTGCGTGTGTGTGTTGTGTGTACACGAGGAGGCTGAGACAGGGCAGACCGGCAAGACCAGGTAAGAGGAGGGATATGTCTGCCTCTTGACAAACCCGGGAGTGACTCACTGATGGTCTGCTCTTCCCCTCTATCCTCCTAGGTTGGGGAGCCTTTTGAGAGTCCGGGTGGATGGCCTTATATGTGCTGCTGCCAGCCCTCTCTCTTAGACTGTGAACATAGTGGCCTCACTATTCCCATCAACTTGAGGGCCAGGAACATCCTGGGAAAGGCCAGATAGTCTAGTGAGGGAAGTGAAACGCCCTTGGACAAGATCCCAAAAGAAAGATATATTTAACTGTGGCTGAACTCTCAAAATTTCTTTGGGGTGATGGAATTGTATCTTGATTGTGGTGGTGGTTACGTAATTGTTTATACTTATCATATCTCACAGAACCATACGCTAAAAAGAGTGAATTTTATTATATGTAAATGATACCTTAATTAAAAATGAGAAAACATCTATAGAACTGATCAATGAATATTTTAGGATTTTTTCCAGCTGACTGTAAACAGAAATATACAGAGTCATACTATCACTTTTGCAAGTGATATCAATCTGCCTTTAGTGTGACAGAAAAATCATACCAGAATTATTATAGAGAAAATTAATGATATTTAATTATTAGATGATTAAATTTATAATGATATTGACAGAATTCGAACAGCACATCAAGAATTAACTGTAATCGAAATAAACTGAATTTCTAAGGTTCAGAACATTATGTCCTAGAGCGTGTTTGGAGAACACTTTGTCTTTATTCATGCATAAGGAGATGCTCCACTTTTAAGAGTACAGTTTAATGTATTCTGTGGACAAAGAGATATAACTGGGTCACTAGAAGGCGTGGAGCTTACAAAAGAATTATTAGCCATTGTTATTAAATGCAACTCATTCACAATAACCAATTATATTTTGGCAAATGTTAATTAAATGGTTTGGGCCCTTTCTGAGTCTGACTAAAGGCTCATAAAATTTCAGGAAGAAGAGGAAGAGAAGGAGAATGAAGAAAGAAGGAGGTGCTCATCATGGGGACTGAGAAGGCGCTGCCTCAGGAGCCGGGAAACCCAAGCTAGAATCCTAATTCTGCAATTTACTCAAATGATGTGACCTCAGGCAGACCCCTTGCTCTCTCAAGTCTTTGGCTTACCCACTTCTGTGAAGAAGGGCCTGGCCACGAGCAGGGTTTCCAATAGCTGCATCTTTTAAAGTCCTTTTATTGCTTTCCCACCTCAGGGACCCTGTACTTAGAAAGATGTCTCTGGGGACACCTGGGGGGCTCAGTCATGAAGTGTCTGCCTTCAGCTCAGGTTATGGTCCCAGGGTCCCAGGACTGAGTCCCGCATCGGGCTCCTTGCTCAGCAGGGCGCCTGCTTCTCCCTCTGCCTGCTGCCCCCTCCCCTGCTTGTGCTCTCTCTCTTTCTCTGACAAATAAATAAGATCTTTAAATTAAAAAAAAGATGTATCTGAAACAAATTGCATTTGCAGTCAGTTTACCTATTTTTTATGAATAAAAGATACATTCATCTGATGTTGAGATTTTTTTAAAAGGTTTATTTATTTTCGAGAAAGAGAGCGAGAGAGCGAGACAGAGGGGGCAAGTGGGTGTAGGAGCAGGGGACAGAATCTTCAAGCAGAATCCCTGCAGAGCGGGAGCAGGTTGCCGGGCTCAGTCCCGCCACCCAGGAAATCATGACCTGAGCCGAAACCTAGAGTTGGACGCTCAACTGACTGAGCCACCCAGGTGCCCCTGATGTTAAGATTTTTTTTAAAGATTTTTTATTTCTTCATTTGAGAGAGAGAGAGAGAGCGCACGAGCAAGAGTGTGAGCAGAGGAGAAGGACCAGAGGGAGGAGGGTAAGCTGACTCCCCGCTGAGCAGAGTACCCGACACAGGGCTCCATCCCAGGACACTGGAATCATGACCCCAGCCAAAGACAGATGCCCACTGACCGAGCGACCCAGGAACCCCAAGATCTTTTAATTAGCATAAAATATGTGGATCACAAAGAGTTAATGTAATTCCAGCCAAAAGCAAAAAAACGTTGAGGGTTTGTATTATATTTTCTTTTTGCCTGTAGAGGCTTCCTCTAGATAAAATACTATTTCCATCCACTCGGCTTTGTCAGATGTTGGAACTGGCCAAAAATCCCCACCATGACATCTTCATGGGCTGCCAAGGGACAAGGCAATGTAAACAGAGGAACAATTGGTGTTGATTCCCAAACAAATGCCTCTGAGGCTGGGATTCAGAGGTATGCCTGGGCCACCCGTAGGCCTGCCACCTCACCCCTGACAGCTGCCCACTAAGATTGCCAAGCTCAGGTTATGCGTTATCCGCATGTGTGCCTCTGGACCCCAGGGGCCCTGAAGGTAACAGGTCAGGACTGCCACTCATGTTTTTACAAATTGAGCATTGCCCAAGAGACACTATTCATTGTAGTCACCATACATTTATAAAGTGGTTATGACAGTCTTCCAACAGATGGCAGTAAAGTATCTTAAGAAAGGGGCACCTTTTTCTAGTTCACTCAAAATCACACTCTGAGCTAACAATAGGGCTGCATTTTCTCTACGTTGTCCAAAGTGGTGCCAGTAAATAGCAGGACAAAGGAAGTAAGACTGGGCCTCAAGGAACTAAAAAGTAGTTGACAGTCAACACCCACCCCTACCTCCTTCTGTTATGCCCAGGGGCAGCTTCCTGGTACTTCACCTACGCCCAGGGCTCTGTATTCAGAAGGGCTAAGCACTTGGTTTAATGCCCGGCTCTTGCCGTTTTAAAATTCTTCATAATTTTATCTTGGAACTCGTATTTTGTAAGTGAAGTCTTTTGGGACAAAGGAGTGTGCCCATGAGCAGATGCTCTATGAGCAATATGCACGCACACCTGCTGTTCCTTGCTGCCTCGTTCCCATACGGCGTTTCCCATACTCTGTGAGCAGACAATTCTGGTGGGCTAGTGATACCTGGGAGTTCAGCGAAACTAGCATGTTATGTCTACAACTGCATAAACAGAGGTGCTGACTGTCCTGACAGGGTATGCTTTCCCTTCGAACCAGAACTTGCTTCTAACACAGAAAGAAGGCAATGGCGTTCTAAGAAACACAAGTGACCAAGGAACCCTATCACAGTCTTACACAGGTGACTTCCTTGTAGCGACCACCTGCTAAAAATGATGACGTAGAAGGAAAAGGAAAATTAGGGCAACCCATAGTCCCTTCTCCTTTCAGTCCTTCTTTACTCATCAGTAAGAAGGCAGAGACTGTTGGTAGAATGTGCACACATCGGGATGTGAAATAAAAACAGCTGAGTTACTTTCTGCAGCATTTCTACTATTCATGTAAGAATTGAATATATAATGCACGTATGGTAGAACTGTATCATTTCAGAGATTCCACACGTAAATACTCTTGTATTTGCATTTAAAACTGGCACAGCACAATATAAAGAAATGTAAGCTAATAATTGACAATTTTAACTTTTTCTTTACTTAGGACAACGTTAGATAGAAAATAAAAACACCATAACACGTCAAGAAGGAGACCCTGGAAGAAAAGGAAAAAAATCTCTTCATTTTACTACCTTTAATGGCATCTTTTTTCCCCCTGCCTTTTGAATAAAGGGCTCTGCATTTTCATTTTGCACTGAGCCCTGCAAATTACGTAGCTGGCCCTGATTATTCGTTTCTGTCTTGCAGAAGCTGGAAAGCTACAAACTCTAAAAACTAGAATTCTGCATGTGAAATGGTTTCCACAAATTAGATGCCCTTGAAAGAAATTTGAATGGAAAAGAGAAACAGATGCTATTTTCCTGCTGCTTTCAGCAGTGTTCCATGGGCAGGAAGGATTGTGGAGATGCCAGGGGTCCATCTCCAGCCTTGTGGATGATATGACAGAGTTTCAGTGGCGAAAGTAGCAGGCTCTGTCTTCCAGGATCGAAGAAGCAGCAACGGTTGATGCAGTACCTTAGATCCTGTCCTAAATTCTGAACCACAACTATGGCGGCGAGTTCTTGAACACAATTGCTGCCAGCTCTGGAGTTTTCTAGGAGTCATTCTTGGATCTTCAATTTACAGCCTGCTCCTCCAAACTTTCCAGTAATTTTGTAAAACCTACAATTCCCTATACTAAGTTCTTCTTTTTTTTCTGCTTAAAATATCTAGAATACAGTTGTTCAAAATCAACTGCCAAACATCACACATTCTTGTGGAATATACCTCTACCATACCCTCATTAATAATGATGAAACTAAGCTAAAACATCTCATCGATTTAAAAAAATGCAATGCACAGCTTGTAAGTATGCATTTACTCATTAAACGCTTTCTTAAAACAAACAAATCCTGGAGTAGTTTCTTTGACTACACTGATGCCCGTCACGATGGTCCCAACTCCCAGACTTCACGTTCAGAGCCTTTTCAACAGCAGTTCTCTTTTTTCAAAGTAGGATTTGAAAAGTCTATTCTGTCAAGCCCTTCTTACAAAGCCTCAGATCCATCCAGGCTTTGACCATAAGTAGAAAAGCTCCAGGCCCAACTTCCACTTCCTGAAGTTACACAGACCTGACCAGCCGTCTTGCGCCTCTGACTGCACCTCGTCCACGCTTGCCCCACATGCCCACCTGCCTCCTGAGAACTTGTCGTTCCTTTACCCCTCCATTTCTTCAAGCAATACCAATTGCTTGGAACCTCATCAACCTTCCCTCCCATCAGCAAAGGTCCTGTGCCCAAGGAGCTCCCAAGTTAAGAGAAGCAGGAGAGTAAATAAATCAAATAAGAAGGGTGAGCTTTACGAAGAGATCCTCACCCAGACGGGCCTGGAGGCCAGCCTGCGGAGACTAGTCAGGTGGTGACCATCTTCTTGATGAGTTTCATCTCCTCATCCAGGAAGTGGCTCTCCAAGAAGTCACAGCCGTTGGGGGGGGGGGGGGCGGGATCTATGCAGGTAGAATCCAGGGCACGCAGATCCAAAAGAGCAACAGGTTTTTCTCCAGGACCATGGGGGCTTCCATGACTCCAGGGTTCTGCCCCACTCATCTTGGGACAAGCTTCTGTACATCCTGGTTTTGCATCTTCAGAAGATGCTGGGAGCCCTTGCGCTTCTCCTGGGCCAACTGATGAAAGTGGCCCACGCCCTCCAGAGCCACATCCTTGAGTAGAAATAGAAGCCCAGAGATAGGGAGGTGTAGGAGGCCCCAGATACCTGTTGACAAGGTGGTTGATAGCAATCTCCAACTCAGTGAAATAATTCTGATGAATCTGGGAGCTCATGATTGATCAGCAACAGGGAACTAAACTCAAAATACCTTTGTTGGCTGGTCCTGGAGGCAAAGAATGGCTGGAATGATGGTTGCAAAGGTTGCGACTGGCAGATAGGTTGGAGGATAGTCAGAGGCTGGAAGAAGGGGCATCCCCAGGTCTGTTCTGTCCAAACACTGTTGAAGCAAGAGACAGATCAGCAGATCATCAGGTGCACTGCTCCAAAGACTATCTTTTAAAATGGTAGATCCTATTATCTGGTGTGCCACTGATGTCCAGCAACACTGCTAAAGCCTCATTTGAGTTTTAGTTTGTTTAATTTGCTGGTTTTATTAAGTAGATGATCATATAGGTTTCCAAATAATAGTTTTATCTTTCCTTTCCAATCTTTACACCTAATATTTCTTTCTCTTTCGTTATAGCATTTGGCCCCTTTTATAGTCACACCCATTTTTGTCCTATACCCGCCCCTTCCTTAGCCCCTAGGCAACAACTAATCTCTATCCTATGTCTATAATTTTGTCATACGGTATAGAACATATTGCAATTTGCTTTTTTCCTTCAGTATAATTCTCAAGATTCATCAACGTTGTACAAATCAATCGTTCATTCCTTTTCTATTGCTGAGCAGCATTCCATGGTATGGGTATACCACAGTTTAACAATTCACCCCTTGAAGGACATCTGGATTGTTTGCAGTTTGGGGCTATGATGAATAAAGCTATTATAAACATTCACATACGTGTTTTTGTGTGGACCTAGTCTTCATTTCTCTGGGATAAATGCCCAGGGATGCAGTTACTGAGTCATATAATAGTCACGGGCTTAGTTGTTTTTTTTTTTTTAACTGCCAAAACATTTTCCAGAATGGCTGTACCATTTTAACATCCCCACCAGTAATATATAAATGAGTGATCCAGTTTCTCCATACTCTTGTGAATATTTGGTGTTGTCACTATTTTTTTTTAAAGATTTTATTTATTTATTTGACAGAGAGAGAGATAGCCAGCGAGAGAGGGAACACAAGCAGGGGGAGTGGGAGAGGAAGAAGCAGGCTCCCAGCAGAGCCAGGAGCCCGATGCGGGGCTCAATCCCAGGACTCTGGGATCACGCCCTGACCCGAAGGCAGACATTTAATGAATGAGCCACCCAGGCGCCCCACTATTTTTTTATTTAGCCACTCAGATAGGCATGTAGGGATATCTCATTGTGGTTTTAATTTGCATTTCTCTAGCGGTTCATGATGTTGAACATCTTTTCACATGTTTTTTTTGTCATCTGTATATCCTTTTGATGAAATGTTTGTTAATACCTTTTGCCCATTTTCTAATTGAATTGTTTTTTTACTATTGAATTTTGATAGTTCTTTATACATTCTAAATACCAGGCCTGTGTTGGATATGTGGTATGCAAATATTTTCTCCCACTCTATAGCTTGTCTTGTCATCTTCTTAACAAGATCTTCTACAAACATTTTTAATTTCTTCATAAAGATCTTATTTTTAAGTAATCTCTACACCCAACATGGGACTCGAACTCACAACCACGACATCAAGAGTCACATGTTCTACCCACTGAGCCAGCCAGGTGTCCTGCAAACATTTTTAATTTTGCAGTGTACTTAACAATTCTTTCTTTTATGGACATGCTTCTGGTGTTAAGTCTAAGAACTCTTTGTCTGTTTCTAGTTACCAAAGATTTTCTCTTATGTTTTTCTCTAGAAGTTTTAGTTTTACATCTCACATTTATGTTTTTTGTTAATTTTGAGTTAATTTATTAGTTTTGAAGTTTAGGTAAAGGTTTTTGTTTTTTGCTTTGTTTTGGGTTTTTTGCCTATGAATGTGCAATTGTTCCAGCACCATTTGTTAAAAAGACTATCTTTCGCTTTTGCACCTTCGTCAAAAATCAGTTGAGCATATTTCTGTGGGTCTCTTTCTGGGTTCTCTATCCTGCTTCCTTGATCTATATATCTATCCCTTTGCCAATACCACATTATTTTGATTACTGTAACTATCTAAGTCTCAAAATTGGGAAGATTTCCAATTTATTCTATTTCTTAAGATTATTTTAGCTATTTAGTTCCTTTGTTTTTCCATACAATTTTTAAAATAATTTTGTCTGGCGACGCCTGGGTGGCTCGTCAGTCAAGCACCTGCCTTTGGCTCAGGTCATGATCCTGGGGTCCTGAGATCTAGTCCTGCATCAGGCTCCCTGCTCAGTGGGGAGCCTGCATCAGGCTCCCTGCTCAGTGGGGAGCCTGCTTCTTCCTCTGCCTGCCACTCCCTCTGCTTGTGCTCTCTCTCTCCCTCTGACAAATAAATGAATAAAATCTATTTTAAGATTTTTTAACGATTATTTTAAAATAAAATAAAGTAAAATAAAATAAAATAAATTTTGTGTGGGGCACCTGGGTGGCTCAGTTGGTTGAGCATCTGACTCTTGATCTCAGCTCAGGTCTTGATCTCAGGGTTGTGAGTTCGAGCCCTGCATTGAGCTACCTGCTAGGCATGGGGCCTACTTAAACAATAAATAATAAAATAAAATAATCTTGTCTATATCTACAAAATATCTTGCTGGGATATTGATGGGAATTGCATTAAACCTATAGACCTATTTGGGGTGAATGGACATCTTTATAATGTTGAATTTTCCAATCCATGAAGATGGTATGTCTCTCTTCCTTTGATTTATCAGCATTGTGTACTTTTCAGCATACAAGTGCTGTATATATTTTCTTAGGTTTACACCTAAGTATCTAAGTATTTCATTTTGTTTTGAGTGGCTAGACATTATATTATACTTTTAATTTCTATTTCCATGTGTTCATTGCTAGTACATAGAAATACAATATTGTTGAATTCACTTATTCATTCTAGAAGTTTTTTTGTTGATTCCTTGATATTTTCTATGTAAATAATCATGTCAGGTGCATATAGGGATAGTTTTATTTCTTCCTTTCTAATCTGTATGCCTTGTATTCACTCTCCTACCTCTCAATTCACTAGCTAAAACTCCCAGCACTGTGTTGAATGACACATGACAAGAATGGACATCCTTGCCTTGTTCCTAATCCTAGGGGAAAACATTCAAATTTTTTTACCATTAAGTATACTGTTAACCATAGTTTTTAAGTTAGCTGTTGCTTTTTATCAAGTTGAAAAAGTTCCTCTTAGGGGTGCCTAGGTGGCTCTGTCAGTTAAGTGTCTGCCTTCAGCTCAGCTCAGGTCCTGGTCCCAGGATCCTGGGATCAAGCCCCACATTAGGCTCCCTGCTCAGTGGGAAGCCTGCTTCCTCCTCTCCCTCTGCCACTCCCCCTGCTGGTATTCTCTTTCTCTGTCAAGTAAATAAATAAAATCCACAAAGAATGAAGGAAGGGAGGGAGGGAGGGAGGGAGGGAGGGAGGGAGGGAGGAGGAAGGAGGAAAATTTCTCTCTACTCCTATTTTTTCTGAGAGTTTTTATCATGAGTGATTGTTGAATTTTGCCAAATGCTTTTTCTGCATCAATTAATATGATCATGTGAACTGTCTCCTTTAGCTTGTTAATATGGTCGATTGCATTGATTCGTTTTCAATTTTTAGTTTTTCTTGTTTTCTGATGTATTTAAAGCATTAAAAATGTTTGTTTTTTAAGTAGGCACCATGCACTTGTGGGGTCTGCACTCAAGACCCTGAGATGGAGTGCATGCTCTACTGACTAAGCCAGACAGACACCCCCAACTATGTTTAAATTAATCATTTTCACTTTAAGTATTTCTCTGGTTGTGTCTCACAAATTTTAACATGTAGGATATTTATTACCATTCAATTTTAAATATTTTATAATACCCTTTATAGCTTCCTTTACTAGACGAATTGGATTTTTAAGTCATCTTTTCGTTATTTTTTTTTTTACCATTTTTTTAAAAGATTTTATTTATTCATTTGACAGAGATAGAGACAGCCAGCGAGAGAGGGAACACAAGCAGGGGGAGTGGGAGAGAAGAAGCAGGCTCCCAGCGAAGGAGCCTGATGTGGGGCTCGATCCCATAATGCTGGGATCACGCCCTGAGCCGAAGGCAGACACTTAATGACTGAGTCACCCAGGCCTCCCTTACCATTTTTTAAAACTTATTTACTTGTCAGAGAGAGCAGGAGCAGGCACAAGCAGGGGGAGCAGCAGAGAGAGAGAGGGAGAAACAGATCACCCACTGAGCAGGGAGCCCCACGCAGGGCTTGATCCCAGGACTCCAGGATCATGACCCGAACCCAAGGCAGATGCTTAACTGACTGAGCCACCCAGGTGCCCCTTGTCATTAGTTTTCTAACTTCACCGCAGTACAGACCAGACAACAAATATTGTCTGATATCACTGAAATTTATTTAGGCTTCCTTTTCTTTAAAGTATATATATTTTTTATTATTGAAGTAATGTTGACATACAATGTTATATTAGTTTCAGGTGTACAACATTGTGATTTAACAATTCTATGTATTATGCTGTCATCCATTTTTGTAAAGATTCGTGTGTGTTCAGAAAAAGTATGCTTCTTTAGCTGCGTAAGTCTACATGTATTTCATACATATATGTTGCTTTAGTTACTATTTTATTGTTCATATAGTCTATGTTTGCTTATTTTTTGTCTGCTTATCAGTTTCTGAAAGATATGTGTTGAAATCTTCAACTGCGATTGACTTATCCATTTTCCCCCACCGTCTTATAGGCTGTTGTGTTTTATGTTTTGAAGCTGTGTTTTTAATGCATTTACACTTATAATCATTGTGTAGTCCACTCTACTCTTCCTTTTTCCAGTAAAAAATATGCTTTTTACTACTTCTGACATTTCTGTGCTTAAGCTTATTTTGTCAAATGTTAAGACTACTACTCCAGCTTTCTTTGGATTTAAAATTACCTAGTAGAGGCTCAGTTGGTAGAACATGCGACTTTTGATCTCAGGGTTGTGAGTTTGAGCTCCACATTGGGTGCAGAGATTACTTAAAAATAAAATCTTTAAAAAAACATAAAATCTAAAAAAAATAAAATAAAATTACCTGGTGTATTTTCCAAACCTTTCATTTTAAATTTTTGCTTCTTTATTTTAAGTATGCATCTATTGTATTCTTTTTAAAAATTATTTAAGTAATCTCTAACCCCGTGTGGTGTTCAAACTCACGATCCTGAGATCAAGGGTTGCATGCTCCTTTGACTGAGCCTGCCGGGCACCCCTGCATTTTTTTCTTTTTAAGATTTATCTATTTGAGAGAGAGAGCGCGCGCACAAGGGGGGGGTAGGGAGTGAAGAGAGGAAAAGGGAGAGGGAGAAGCAGACTCCCCACTGAGCAGGGAGCCCGACATGGGGCTCATCCCAGGACCCTGGGATCATGACCTGAGCCCAAGGCTGACACTTAACTGACTGAGCCACCCAGGCACACCCTCTGTATTGTTTATTTCAATGATTACATGTATCATACTTAGTATTTTTACCTAGTTCTTTGATTTCTTGTTCTTGCATATTAGTATCTTTATCATCTTGAATATGTTTTCATTTTTAAAAGTATCTCATCCAGTAATTCTGCCTTAAATATTGTACGTTGTTCAATGTATTGTCTCTCTTTCATAGTGATTGTCCTTCTTAGGTGTCTAATTACCTTGGTTTATGACTTCATGTTCTTCTAGTACTAGTAACTCTCTGCTTATACGCGTTGAGGAGGGGCTGAAGGGAAGCCACCACGCCTTTCTCCGTGAATTTAAAGACAAAGGATGGAATAAGCTCCAGGGTGGAAAGCCTCAGACAAGGTTCCTTTCACTAGCACTCTATTAGACCATGCCTCCGGCCAGGGACTTAACCTACAAGCTGTTGGGAAGAAACCCCAGTGTAAGAGGCATCTCCTTAGTTTATGACTGCCCAGGCCTGGACGGAGGAGCAGGGAGAGAGAAGTGATACTCACCGATTCTTCACCCCGACAGGGATTTGCACTACCCTGTTATTCTGGTGACACAGTGAGTCTGAGTTACCATTTAATGCGGGAAGGGGAAAAATAGAACTTCAAAGCCCCATTGTCTCATTGCCCTCTAATCCTCCACCATGGCTAGAGCCGCTAATACTAGTGAAGACACGCACTCACAAACACATATATGCGCGCTTGCACACGCACACACACGCGCACACACACACAGAGCTTACTAAAGCTTTCCTTCTCCCCAGGGGTTTCTCATGGTATTTGTTGCTGACTTCTCAGATCTGTGCTTCTCTCTGGCTTCCAGTTTCCCTAGGGTTGATTTTGGGGAGGAAGCCAGCAGGTGGTGCTAGTTCACCATTTTGATAGGAGATGAGTTTTTAAGAGACCGTGCTGGCTGTGGTGTAGAAAACAAGAGTTTAGGAGGGCAGGCTCGGGACTAGGCAGACAAGGAGGTTATTAAGGTATTTCAGGTCAAAGGTAATGATGGACTTGGATGAGCTAGGCCGCTAGCAGTAAAGATGGAAGAAATTAGATTCAAGAGTTCTGGAGGTACAATTAGTAAGTCTTGCTGATGAACTGTGTTTAGTTGAAGAAAGAATAAATAATGGCTACCGTTCAGCATAAAAAACTGGATGTATGAATGGAGCCATTTTTAGGATAAAGATTGACAGACAAAATTGGGGGACTTTCAGTTTTAGAATTCTGTATTACATATTCTTATTGGATAAAACAGCAAAAGCCCTGAACTGGGTGAGTTCCCAGGCAGGGTCTTCTGCCACTCTCCCCACCTTCAGAACCACGTCTCCCTTTTGTCTCTGTCCCATGCCAAGAAGGCCTATCACAGATGGGCTTCCTGACGGTCTCAGGGTCTCATTTCAGAGTCTCTGTCACTGTTAGGGGAAAGCACATGGCATGTATGACCTCCAAGCTTTCTGCTCACTGGGATCAGTCACTGCAGCTCCTCGTTTCTAATTTCCCATTTGCTGCTCTTTAGTCATCTTGACTTCACTTTCCCTTCCTGTCAGCATCCCAATTTCTTTTTGCCTTAGTCTAGAGGAACTGTATAATCAGGTGCTCTGCTCCCCCCTGGCGGTGTGGGGGGCATGTGACCCCTGGAATGTGAATGCTGAGCAAGTGACGACAACGTGAAGACAACTGTAGTCAGTAGCCTGACTTCCATCCTGCTGAGGCCATTCCAGTGTTTCTAGGTCCTGGCCTCCAGAGGTGCTAATAAATATCCTTTTGTTCAAGCCAGAGGTAGTTTTTGTTGCTTGCAATCAATGAACCTTAATAATAACCACACTTTATGAAGTACCAGGACATGAGTGCAGCCTAGCCCCAACGCCCAGCTTCACCATAACAGTAACAGGTGGGTTAGTGTTGACCCTAACACACCTCCACCCTCCCACTCACAAGCAGCCCTTTGTTTTCTCAGAACTGTCCCTGCCTAGCCTGCTAGGCTTCTCTTTTGTTTGTAACCAAGACTTCCCACACATTCACAGCTGAAGTAAACTGATGTCCAGGGTAGTATTCAGGCAGTATTTTGACCAAAAGGGAGTGTGTTTATTTCCACTGCCCAGAATCTTACTCATCGGGCCTCCGAACTCAATTCCAACTCAAGTCTGAACTGAGGGCTCCCTTCCCAACAAGGTTGGTTAGAATTGTTATCTGAAGATGACCAGTGTCTCACCCAGCTTCTTCTTCACCCAAGTTGGATCCCTAAGAAAGATTAGAGGGCCTCTCAGGTCTTTGGTGGTCTTAGTTTCTACACTTCACTAACAATCACGCTTATAGGGTTTAAATCTAGCTAGGACTGCTGTTCCAGGATGCATCCCATAGCACCCTTGTCACATGACTTGATGCAAACTCTTCCAAGCCTTACAGAGAGATTTTTCTTCCTTCCTACTTTTGTGTACCCAGAAGCTATATATGTAAATTCTGACAATTATCCATGTTACCAAATACATTTTATGAGGAGTCACGCATACCAGTAGTGACATGAGCATTAGTACCTTTGACACCACACGTAATTCTTGATGACAAATTCTACTGTTTTGTATCCATCACTCTTCTTCATCACTTCCAAAGCCTCTACTTCTGTAACATTTTGGCATGTTCTAACCAGAAGTCCCAATTTTCCTCTGCAATATCTATTGCTATTTCACATCTCCAGTTAACAGCTGCCTATAACCTTGAATTAGGGTTCTCCAGAGAAACAGAACTGAGAAGTGTGTGTGTGTACGTAAAGAGATTTGTTAGAAGGTAGTGGTTCATGATTATGGAGGCTGAGAGGGCTCACCGTGTGCTGTCTGCAAGCTGGAGACCCAGGAAAGCCAGTGGCATAGTTGAAACGCCTGAGAGTCAACGATGTCAATTCTGGTCCAGGTCTAAAGGCCTGAGAAACAGGAGTGCCAGGGGCAGATGATCAATGTCTCAGCTCACCATCAGGGAGAGTGAATTCAACCATTTTGTTCTATTCTGGCCCTCAATGGATTCGGAAAGACTATCTGCTTTACTCGGACCACTAATTCAAGTGCTAATCTCTTCTGAAAAACACCATCACAAGCACACCTAAAAATAATGTTTAACCAGCTATTTGGGTACCTCATAGCCCAGCTGAGGTTGAAACATAATTAGAAGGGCTTATTAATTGGGGCAATTGGGTGGCTCACTCAGTTAACCGTTTGCCTTCAGCTCAGACCATGATCCCAGGGTCCTGGGATCGAGCCTCACGACTAGCACCAAGTCAGGCTCCAGGCTCAGTGAGGAGTCTGCTTTTCCTTCTCCCTCCCCCCAACTTGTGCATGCTCTCTCTCTCTCAAATAAATAAATCATAAAAAAGAAGGGCTTATTAATCTTCTGTATTAATTTCAGAGAATTCTATCATACCTGAGCTATGAGGAACCTGGACATTAGAACTCACTTGCTTACTTGTGCCAGATGAGAAAAATGAGGTCTAGAGCTTAAACAATATCCTCCTAAAGTCACCCAGCCTAGAAAGTTTTTCCTAAGTAAGGAAAAAAAAAAAAGAAAGAAAGAAAATAATGAAATTGCACTATGATCCACGTTCTAAACATCTAAGCTACAAGCCGTGAATGATCACTTACACACCAGGAAAGCTTCAGCCCTTTTGATTTATTCTACCCATTTTCAAAAAAACTGAAGGGGGCACCTGGGTGGCTCAGTTGGTTAAGCATCTGCCTTCAGCTCAGGTCATGATCCCAGGGTCCTGGGATCGAGCTCTGTGTTGTACTCCCTGCTCAGTGGAGAGTCTGCTTCTCCTTCTCCCTCTCCCCCCAGTCGTGCTCTGTCAAATAAATAAATAAAATCTTAAAAAAAAAATCAAAGGGAATTTTTATAGAGAAATCAGAATGAACTAGAAACTTAGATGTTTACCTGTATTTA
The DNA here is from genome assembly GCF_024610735.1 of Ursus americanus. Taxonomy (NCBI): domain Eukaryota; kingdom Metazoa; phylum Chordata; class Mammalia; order Carnivora; family Ursidae; genus Ursus; species Ursus americanus. The sequence continues at coordinate 1,286,026 of NC_142142.1, read as the reverse complement.
CTTACCTCTACAATTTTTTGGACCTCTGCAATTTTAAAAATAGATTTAAGATTCTCAAAAGCCAAGAATAAAAATCAAAGGTCTTTAACAATTTCTTTGGGGGTGCCTGGGTGGCTCAGTTGGTTAAGCATCTGCCCTCAGCTCAGGTCATGATCCCAGGGTCCTGGGATTGAGCCCCACATCGGGCTTCCTGCTCTGCTGGAAGCCTGCTTCTCCCTCTCCCTCTGCCACTCTCCCTACTTCTGCTCATTTGCTCTCTGTCAAATAAATAAATAAAATCTTAAAAAAAAAAATCTTTGTTCTTAGAGGGGAAAATGTGCATCAGAATTTTGGGAGAATATATTTTTATTCAATAAATAAAATGTTGTTTTTTTTAACACAAATACTTCTATGAAATAAATCCCAAGTACTACGTTAAAGTTTCTTCAGTACAATTTATTCTTACTACACTTTAATTTGCATTTATTAAGTATCTTGGAAATATTATACTCAAAGTACTAGAACTCCAGAGAAACGCCATTAACTAAGGCGAACAGTCTCAGTGTGTCAGCTTCCTGGTCAGCCTGCTCGCCTCTCCACTGTACATACTTGCTCTCTGGTGGTTATTACTACGTAATTGTCTTCAAGATGCGGCTGGAGCTTGAATCTACATCCGGTATCAGGCCACGTCTGTAAATCCATGAATACAGGTCACTGACTGCGTTTAGGGTACAGTCAATGATGATGAAACTGAAAAAGACTGGCTATTCTCTTGGGAGAAGAAAACACCCCACCTAAGTGGCAGCTCAGTTTTCTAAGAAACTCAGAAAAGAATCATCAGCAAAGGGAAAGAATCAATGGTAAGTAAAGGGATAATACTCTGAGAATAGCGTATTATTTACTGGAGTAAATAGGCTTCTCCTGCGTCCAAGCTCTTACTTTTATTTTTAAAAGTCTGTTAAAAATGTACTCAATTACATTTTATACAGTAATATTTAGTGAACGTTATCCAAAAAACTTATGTTTTAAGTTCGTTTGTAAAAATAACAAAAGCTGTATCACTCAATTTCTGGTCAATAAGGAAGGAAGAAAAACCTTGCTAGAAATGACAATAAATAATTTCACACAAAAGGCCAGGTGACATAAGAATAGTATATTAATTAATATATTTTCTTTGTATTTACAATAAATCCATTTGTTAATACTGTGATAGAAAAAATAATCAGTCCACATTATGTAGTAGAAACAGGCTTTGAGGATGACCATTCCTCTCACAATAAAAACATACAAGGATTTCTCCCACAGCTAAAGTATTTTTCAACATGACAGTCTTGGGTGAAGGTAAAACTGACAGCACTTTACCTTATAGATCAGCTATGTCCTAGAATCAAGAAATCAAGGGTATTACCAGTAAGCAAGCAGCAAAAGGCTGTTTCATTCTTCTAGGACCATTTAAATATAGTAGTTACCATGTGAGAATTTAATTTTACTTTGAGTTATAAAAGGTAAAAACACTAAACTGGGTAACTGCATTAATCAAAAGCAGTCCCAAACAAAAAAGCCATCAATAAAAATGAAACAAGGCATTCTTATAGTGTATCATGCATAAAAAGGATAATTACATAATACATACTTTCATGACCAGACCAATAAATAAATGAGGTAAATTTTTCAGTTATTGAAACAAACAAACCATATTTAACCACTTAAGTGTTGCGCTGCCACTGCTTCAGTCTCAAAATATAAAGTAATATAATTAATCTATCATCTAAAAACTGCATACTTTGAATATTTGCTTTTCTTTGATCCCCTTCTGAGATAGTAAAGGGAACTGTGTAACAAAATATTATCTGAATATAAATTATCAACACCAATATAATACAATTATCACGTACTCGCCACTTTTATATGCACAGTGGAAATACTGTGAAATCTAGAAAAAAAGATGAAAATAGACCGGCCGGAATTTTAAATTTCAGACTAACCCATGATAATCTAGAACAGGAAAAACAAAAATAAAATTTAGAAAATAGATATAACTTGATATCCTTTCCAAATTCAGTAATCCACCAACATGCAGCTTCTAAACAAATCTATTACCTCAAAGTTAAAAAAAGAAAATGTCTCTTTTGAGCTTTAGTTTTCAAGTTTATGCTCTTAAGGTAGACTAACATTAGCAAGAACTGTAATACCATTTTTAAAAATCTAGAATATTTGCTTTTTTATTTTGTACTTGCTTTCCCTATTTTAGTTATTATTAAGGGATAAGAGAGAAAAATATTAAATTATCAAGTCAAGGGTAAGTATGTATAGCCAGTTCATGAAATATATTAAGTTGAATCAGTTGGATCAAGAATTTCCTACTACGCTGCTACTAAGTATCTGTAGCTACCTTGGAGTAGTAACTTAGAAGGTGTCTATCGTAACTATTGACAGTACTTTTCATAGTATATCAATTTCCATTTCTACTTTCTTCTCTCCATTGCCACTTACATGCATTATTTTAACTGTGTGATAGAAAATTTTATTTTACAAACTCATTTCAATTACTGAAGAGGTGATTTTAACACCTAAACCTGCCAATCCTGAGATGACGATGATAATGATGATGATGATGATGATGATAGGAAAACTAAAACCTAGATGATTTCTCACTCAAATTTCTGCTTTAATTTCTTTTGGAAGATGGCTGGCAGAATAGAAAGAAGAGCCAAAATCATTAGAACGAATACTGAGTTCCAGGAAACAGCTTCCCCTGCTGTTGTAAGCTGGTACAGCGTTGTTCCTGCTTTAATCGCTACAAAAGAGGGAGGTGCGACACCTAAAACAAAAAATAAAAACATAAACAATCATTTTGAAAAATAAGATTTTATAATATACTTTATATTCACAAAAGTATTCAGAACTCATAACAGTACTGATATTATTCGAACACTTTGTTATGTAATATTTTAAATGATTCAAATAAATCCATATTTAAATTTTTAAAAATTAAATTCTGTGTATAAAATTTCTTATAAGAATATACAGATCTCCATTTCGGAAAAATGTAATTTAGTTTAAAGCTCCTCAGGTTTATTTCCATATAAAGAATTAAATCTTTTATAACTACCTCTGAAGGATAATGAATTTAAAAATTCAAGAAAATTTTCCAGAAAATAATTTACATTTATCAGTAACTTTAAAAAAAAAAATGTACTTTGACCCAGCCATTTCAACTGTAGGAAATACTAATGTATATAAGCAAAGATCTAGTCTCAAGGATGTTCATCAATGCATTATAAATAACAAAACTCTGGAAACAATCTAAATGTTCAAGAATAAGATTGAGTAGATTGTCGATCATCCTTGACAGAACATACTTAAAAATGAAGCGGTAGGAGATACTCAGAAAGAGAACGCTACTCAAAACATGAGGAAGAGCAGTTTATACAACAGCATAGGTGGCACAACTACATTTTATTAAAAACCAGAACAAATTGGAAAAATTACTTTAGACCAAGTTGAAGTTAACTAAATCTCTAGGTATTCCACCTGTAAAATAAGGAGATAGGGATAAAAATTCTCTCTTCTGATTCCATGAATGTAACATTATTTTACAAAATCCAAAATTATCCCTGCTAAGATTTTTAAGTTTGTCAATGAATTTTTTTAAAGTAGCAACAAAAAACTGATTTTGATTATTCATTTCAAGACCTAGAAACACTAACTTAAACTTTAACAGATACTCAGTACAAAAGAAATCTGTTCATTTCATTGGTACCTAAACAATTCAAATTAAATTTGATAGAAAACCAGAATACTCTTACTAAAGAACCATCAGAATTCACAAAATATATAAATGAATCTTTACGTCCACTAATTTCAAAATGAAGTGCCAGCTCCTTGAAAGCAAGAACATTTTATCAACCCTTGCTTCTCCTCTCCTGTTGGTAATGCCCATAATAAATACTGATGTAAATAAAAAGAAAAACAGGGGGGCGCCTGGGTGGCACAGCGGTTGAGTGCCTTCGGCTCAGGGCGTGATCCCGGCGTTATGGGATCGAGCCCCACATCAGGCTCCTCCGCTATGAGCCTGCTTCTTCCTCTCCCACTCCCCCTGCTTGTGTTCCCTCTCTCGCTGGCTGTCTCTCTCTCTCTGTCAAATAAATAAATAAAATAAAATCTTTAAAAAAAATAAATAAAAAGAAAAAGAAAAACAGGATCAACTTTCTACTGAACATTAAAGTTCAATAAGGGAGTAAATTATTCAAAATGGGCACCTTGATTTTCTTTTCTCTCCACCAAGGGAGAGGACGGAGTTAAAAAAAGTCCTGCTCAAATCTTTATGATTATAAAAATATCTGATAGAAAGTGCTCTTCTTTAAAAGAAATAACACAAAAATACTTAAATCAACACAACCCAACAAACATTTCTATTTATGTGTGCCAGGCTCTGTGCCCAAGAGTTATATATGGTGCTGGCATGTGTGCAAAGAACACGAAACATAGCCCAGCCGGACACTGTTAGGAATGTACACAACAAGTTCTAACACAGCATGAACCAGAGGCCTTACCTAGAAAAGTGCCAATAAAAAAAACTTTCAATGGCACATTTATCACAGGGGATGTAATATTAATAAACCAATTAGGCAGAAATGGTGTTATTCTCAAAAATATAATGTAGTTAATGAGATGTTCTCTATGACGCTCAACCTGTCATAAGAAAGAAACCAGTTAGGATCAAGATAAGGCCAATACTGAAAATAAGTTGCTTAACATAAAATATTTATTTCAAATTCACATTCTCTGATAGCTCAGAATCTATCCAATAGAAATGATCAAAAAAGGAGCCTGAAAATGAAAATGAACTACTTATACGCTCTTCACCAGAGCTAAATGAGATGAGGTTTTTTAAAATTGTACTTATAGCTTAATGTTATACTACTGAAGATGACTCTGTATCAGCCTATTTAATGCAGCTCAACAATGACACTTTACACCTCAAAGAGCAAAATTAACACTATATATAAGACACACGTCAGGTGACTAATATTTTAATGCCTTTAACTTCCTACAATATAAAGGGCTAGTATAGCACATCACTAAACCTAGCCTCCAATTTAATCTTTATTTTTCTACTATTAGGATATATACTACATGAGTGACTCACTCATTAGATAAATGAGATTGAAAATATATGAAGATATTTACCCAGTTAAATAAAAGCACTGATTATAGTTTATACTTCTAGATCCTGCTTAACAAATAATGATGGTGATTTGCAGCAAAATGCTTAATTTCTCATTTCCTAGTCTGTAAAGCAAAAGGGTAAGGCAGAATGATTTCTACAATTCCTCTGGGATTTAATTAACAGGTTGTTTCTTCTAATTCTTTATAAAAATAAGATTTTCTTAGCAACACTATATCAGACCTTTCTGTGTAGTGGTGCTTATATTTATCATCGCTTGTCTTTGCAGAGATCCTGACTGAAGAGCACAGTCATTTCTACTGATGAAATGTATTCAAGGAGTTGGCTGATACAAGTTTTTCAGTGACCCACTACAGTGTACTGCACCAACACAAAACAGGAGAGGTGTCCAAATACGTGAATGCCTTCACAGACACGCTGACTTCTCTGCTTTGATTGAACTTACTAGGAATGAAGAACTAAAACTACTGTTACAGTACAGAAACTTCATATGTGAAATGATTAACGTTCATTATTTGCCCACCACCTTAATGTACGTCGGTTGGAAGATCATTTTTATTAAAGCCCCGAGTCTGGGTTAATTCATATAGGAATTACACAGTGATACATTGACCTCCCAATTAGCCCAAGAATTACATTACATAACTTAAAAATACATGTTTACCTGTTGTGACCATTTTACTGCTTTCTCTGTTAGGTATTTGTATACAACTGGCCTCCCAACTAAATAGGAGAGCATATAGCAGAATGAGGCACCGAGTCCAGAACACTAGGAAATAACAAGAAGCCATAAGCATTGTGTACTTTTCCGTCTTAGTCACATGGATATACTCACTTAAGGAAAAGCTCAACTAGTATACTTCTTTTGGGTTTAGGGGAGGATACTCTGCATGACATCTCCTATTCAGAGAACAGGAACCCATTTGATCTAGTCCTTCCTCAGACCAAATTATGATTAAGATGAGACCAGCTAAAACTAACTGGCATTTGTGATTAAACTTAGTGACCGCATCAAATAGTTAAGGATAGCATCTAGTCTAAGTATAAAACTTAAAGAGCCAATCCTTTTTCAATTGCTATGCCTAAAAATACCACCCCCAGCGCTGGACTTAACTCATCGTGCCCACCAACACTCTTGGGACTATTTGAATTACAAAACACAGTAAGAAGGAAAGGCTAAAACAGAACCTATAAATGCAATTAAGTCTGTGATGTCCCTGTTCTAAGAAAAAGACAAACTATAACAACCTGCTGATGCAAGGACTTAAAAGATACTTTAACATTAATCACCTCTTAAAACTAATGAGTTTATGCTTACATAGACTGGTGGGACTAGATGCCATCCTTCTCGCTCATCATTCTATCAAAAGCTACTTTTCTAGTCTCCCAAATTCATTTTATATACTTACCAAACAAACAAGAAATAAGGCTAGTGGAAAGGGATAAAGAAACCCTGAGAGTATACTGAGAAATATAGAGCCCGGAATAGCAAATGTTTGCAAGCTGTTAACTTCTAAGTTAAGGATTAAAACATAATAAAATGGAATTTTTAACAGACAAATCAAACATTTCAGAAAAATTATCAATATAGAAGTTATTATAAGATTACATCCATAACTCAGTACTAATAAAGTAAAATTATATCTAAAAGTTTAAAAAAACCTACAACCCAGTTATAATGCCTTTAACTCTAAACCGACCATTTGCTAACATTATCATAAATACAATGCTAATAAGAGTGTGTTACTGAAAGAAAAACCAAGACAAATATCCAACATGTACCAGATAAAGAACTGGGCACTTTGGCAAAAGAAAAGAACAAAAGAAAAAAAAAATAGAACAAAGAAGGTCTTCAGTAATCTTATAAATACACTTCTCTAATGCACTGCATTTACTACTAAATGTGTTCAGGAAACATGATTTCCGTGGAAAACTAGGTATATATAGGGTATAAAAATTACTTGTTCCTAATTTAACTTACAAATATTTACCTCAGTTCACTACTCATTTAAAAAAGAATAGGGGTTACAAAATATAATAAAAATCAAAAACCTTATTTTTGGAACAGAACTATGCTTTTTACTACTTTCCTCTTGTTCCCAGTGTTGGTGTGGAGCCCCCTCCCCCTTTAAAAAACCCCTAACATGATTTACTTACAAGTCAGTCAGAGTGAGTGAATTCCCTCAACATCTACCCTTCCTTTAAAACGTCTATCTTCACTCATTCTCCCATTTTTTCCCCTCTAGTTCCCACTTTATTCATGTTTTCATCTAATCTCCTCTTTCTCCTTCCTGGCTTCTTTCATTCTCAGCTTCTTGCTCTTTCCGAGGATCCCTCCTGTAGAAAACCACTCCGCTGCCTATGAACTCAAGCAAACCTAGGCTTTCCTTGACCGAGGTATTCTATCCGGCCACTGCGTCTCATCTTCACTTCCTCACAGAAGATTCTTTCCCTGCCCCCTTGCAACCTGACTTACCCACCCAGTACTCTACCTACTGACACTTTCTCCTGGCCCAAAATAACGACTTTTTCCTATTTCTTTTTTCATTCTGATTTAATTGGTTTTAAAATTACGTTATTTACCTGGTTCTAAAGTCAAATCTAAGCAATGAAGTACGTCTAGAGAAGTTTCACCTCCATCCCTGTATCATCCCTCTCCCCATAGGTAAACACTGTTATTGGCTTTTAAAGATATCCTTCCTTTTCAAAAGAGGATAACAAAATATCTGCATGTGTCTGGGTGTACTCATATAGATAAAACACAGCATACTGACTTACTATTCTGCCCCTGCTCTTTTCATTTAACAACATAGCCTGGAGATAATAATGCCTTAACAGCAGAGAGAGACATTTCTCATTCTTTTAATAGCCAGAGTCCACTCCAGTGTTTAGATTTACCATGGCTTATTCAACCAGTCCCCTACTGACTGACATTGGGTATGGATACTTCTATTTGAATATTTAAAATTCTGCATGTCCTAAATAAAAGTAAATATTATCTTCCTTTCCCAACCTAAATATGGTCCTCTACCTATTCTCTTTTTCTCAAAAGGCCAAAAATACAAAGCCAAAGAAAGGTAATCAGCAAGAACAAAACTGGCAAAATATTGGTAACTACTGAAGCTGGGTGATGGGTACACAGAAGTTCATTATATATGATTTTCTCTACTTTTGTGTATGTTTAAAATTTTCCATAATAAAAGAAACTTTTCTAAGTTACTCAAAGATTTTAGCCTTAGGGAAACAAACAAAAAAGAGATGATAGTGACACTTTTAATGTCATCCACAGCTCAAAAGCCCTCAATGACTACGCAATACCAGCTAAATAGTCTAAATTCCATAGCCCAGTGACTCAAAGTCCTCTACAGACTGAGTGCATTGTCTAGCCTATCCCCCTAAACTTATTTCTCTATCCTCCCCTTCACGTACCCTGAACTCCAACTAAACTGGACGCCCAATCACTTCTTAACCATGCGCTATGCTTGGCAAGCTCTGCTCTAGACTTGCTCCGACTAGAATGAGACTGTGCCACGTCTCTATCCATAATTCCCTCTTACTCCAGTAGTTGTCCTGCTTTTGAGCTGTCAAAACACTAGATCTGTACTTAGTATATAATTAATAATTAAAAACACTGGCTAAATAAATGAATGAATAAAATAAGTAATTATAATGTAAAAAGTCATTTATATTCATGAGTTTGAAGTTAGAGAATACCAATGAAGGTACTAGTACTCCACTGCTGAATATGGTGGCCACTAGCCACATGTAGCCATGGAGACACTGAAATGTCCCTAGTCTGAGTTAAGATGTGCCAGGAGTATAAAATACACACATTTCAAAGATTTAATATGAAAAATAGAATGTAAAATATCTCAATTTTTATGCTGATTACATGTTGAAATGATAACATTTTGATATATTGGTTCAAGCAAAATGTATTATTTAAACTGATTTCAGATGGGGCACCTGGGTGGCTCAGCTGGTTAACTGTCGGACTCTTGACTTCCGGCTCAGGTCACTATCTCAGGGTTGTGAGATCGAGCCCCGTGTGGGGCTCCAGACTGGGCATGGAGCCTGCTTGATTCTTTCTCTTCCTCTCTCTCTAACCCTTCCTACCTCTTTTAAAAAAAAAAAAAAAAAAAAAGGAAAAAAAAGGCAAAAGAAAAAGAAATTGATTTCCAGTGGCCTTTTATTGTTTTGTTTTTTTTTTTACTTTTTCTAATGTGCCAACTTGAAAATTTTTAAATTACATGTGGTTCACATTGTATTTCTATTAATCAGCACTATATAGTTAAAAGTCCTAAGATAGAGTCTTTCTCTTTGGTTCACTGAGTTTAAAAAAGTACCTTTTTAATACAGAGCTTAAGATTCAAAAGTGAAAACAGAAAATTATGACAACATGGATTTGACAAATTATGTTATAAAAATCTAAAATGAGGTGTGAAAAAATTAAATTACTTATCAAGGCAACAGTTACAATATGCAATAAAACCTGAATTGACAATATTAATCAATATTTAAAATTTAAAACTTTAAACCAAATGTATTTTATAATAATAAAGCCATTCTTATACTTTCAATTCACTTTCTACAGGGCAGTTTATTCATTTCTATTATTTTGCATATGAATATTAAGACAACTAGGCTATAATATTATTACTCCATAGACTGTCAAGATTCATTTATGGTAACTGGTTGATTGACCTCATGCGCGGGCATGCCCTTGACCCTCAGCCATGTATCCCTCCCAAAGCTGAGAGGCAAAATAGGGCAAAACAAGATGACTTTCCAAAGTAAACAGAAACTATATGCCTTGTTCACAAAAACTTTATAAAAGTCAAACGAAAAAAATGAAACACGTTTTTACCTTACCTGGGGAAAATATTTTAATTTATGGTTAAAGTCTATAAAGGCAAAATAACTTGTAAGTCTAACACTATGGTTTTCCCAGATAGGTTCTAAAACAGAATTAGTAGGAAAAGGCGGCAGTTATGGATTTCTTAAAACAGTTTATATACTATTAAATTACAAAGTAAAGATAAGTGCATAATAATTCTCTAAATTTTCCCTAAATTTGAATTTTTCTCATAATAAATAAATAATGACAAAGTGCCTACATACAGCACACTACCTAAATAAAAATGTATTCTCACTAGACGGGTAAAGGAGTAATGTTTATATCATCAGCAGAAGATTTTGTAAAATGTACCTGTAATAAACTGCTTATGCTGGGAATAACTGGCCCAGAGTGCTTAAGTATATACTAAAAACATTTGTATAAGGAGGCAAGTATAGAAACATACATGTTAAATATGTAGCATCTAATCTAAAAAATATCAAAGAAAAGAAAATGCTACTGAATTTTAGGAGAAAAAGTTTTAGTTGAGAAGTCCAATTACCAAAAGCAATTCAGGAAATAGAAGAAGTCAAAATGGAAATAGTTTGAGAGAAAAAAGAAAAAAAAATAGTTTGAGAGAATTAACAACATAACTAATTTAACTTTTAAAAATAAATGCTGGTTGGGGGTGGTGCCTGGGTGGCTCAGTCGGTTAAACCTCTGACTCTTGATTTCAGCTCAGGTCTTGATCTCAGACCGCTGAGCCTGGCTCCAAGCTCAGCAGGGAGTCTCCTTAAGATTCTCTGCCTCCAAGCGCCTGGGTGGCACAACGGTTAAGCGTCTGCCTTCGGCTCAGGGCATGATCCTGGCGTTATGGGATCGAGCCCCACATCAGGCTCCTCCGCTATGAGCCTGCTTCTTCCTCTCCCACTCCCCCTGCTTGTGTTCCCTTTCTCGCTGGCTGTCTCTATATCTGTCGAATAAATAAATAAAATCTTTAACAACAAAAAAAAAAAGATTCTCTGCCTCTCTTCCTCTGTCCTCCCCCTCAGGAGGGCACTCTCTCTCTCTCTCAAATAAATAGATAAATCTTAAACAAAAATAAAAATGGTGGTTTAAAAGGGATAATGACACCTTTACAAAATCAAGAGATAATGTTTGTTTTTTTTTTTATTTTATTTATTTATCTGACAGAGAGTACACAAGCAGAAGGAGTGGCAGAGGGAGAGGAAGAAGCAGGCTCCCCGCTGAGCAGGGAGCCCAATGTGGGGCTGATCACAGAACCCTGGATCATGACCTGAGCTGAAGGCAGACACTTAACGAACTAAGCCACCAAGGCACCCTGATGTCTTTCATTAACTGAGAAGATTTGAAAATAGGTTGGATTAAAATAAAAAATACAAAAAAATCAGATTAAAGTTAAAGCCCATAAATTAGAAGACTAATCACCAGGAGTATAAGCCATCTGAAAGTATGTAGGAAGAATAAAGTTATTTTCCTGACTAGTTAGTACAACATATATTTTATAAAACAAAGAAATACATACCAATAATTATTTTAAAATTTCATATCCTTTGAATTGACTAATTATTTTCTTAGGATCTTTTTATAAAGAAACCATTAAAAGGAAGAAAAAAATCATGAACATAAGATTCATAACATGACATGTAGAAAAATAAAAAATTAAATACAAATTATATCTTCAAACCTAAGGGAATATTTTTTTAAATTATGCTGTGGTGACTATTAATTCAAAATAACTAAACTGAATTAAAATAAGAAATTAATACAATCATAAATTAAATAGATAAATAAAATAATTATCTTGAATAATACAGAGGAAAGGAAAATGTTTATGATAAGTGAAATACGCAGAATACAAAAGAACTGGTAATAAATATTCAGAAATAATAACTGAGTTGAGGAGATAGGTTTAAAGTGAGAATTTTTTCCACTTTAATTTTTCTATATTTTACTAAATATTACACTGCATTAACAATTTTTTTAAAAAGTTATGCATAACAGAACTTTTAAAACTTCTTTCTTGAATAAAACTAGAAAAACTTTTTTTTTAAGTAAAAGGATACAAAATATATGTAGCAAAATAAGCTACAAGTACTTGTACATAAAAGGTGTCCTTATATTTGGATAAAACTTTTCCTAGAGCCTTGGCATCATCCATATCTCTGGGAACCTTCATATTCACTCTTTCTTCTCTAAAGAAATAAAATTAAAGTGAAAAATTTTAAAGCAGAAATTTGCCAAGATAATTAATATCAAAATCAAAGCTCAAAACATGAAGTTTTATCCAAAATGATTTGATGCCTTGATCTGTAATATATTAACCATAAATTCGTAAGTTTTAAGTTCAAATGTCTACAAATTATTTGTTTTCAATGCTTTATTATGATTTCATGAGACATGTAATCTATATACAAAAGTTCAGGATGACACAAACTAAATCAGGTTAAAAGCATTTGCTCCAACGCTGCTATAAATTTTGAATTAAGAAGTGAACTACTGATATTAGCATATTTAAAACATATTTAACATCATTTTGGGTAATCCTCATGATAACCCTAGGTCAATAATTAAATACAACTAAAATTAAGTAAAAATTTTGGTGAATTTACAGTTCACATCTTTTCTGGAATATCCCAGCTCAAAATTCAGATAAAAACTGAAACATCTTTCCTTTTCTATTAATTTTACTTTATATTTGGTGCCTTCTTTGGAACTGAATGATTTCTTACTTATAAAAGCCTCAAATAATTACCTTTGTGTTTAATGTATATTGTGCCCATTTATTTACATGATAAAATTTAACTGATCTTGCAGAACAATGACAGACCGCTACCTAAGTTCTATAAAATTGGCAGGTAAACTAAATGTATTTTCTCATTTATAAATTTAAGAGATAAAAAATTCATTATAGGAGTGTGCACATACGTATACATCCGCATACGCACACAGAAATAAGCAGAACATAACAGGCTTATAATAGCATGCTTATATACAAGTCATGTTATCATTCTTAGAGCAGACTGGGAGCAAAGATAACCTCAATCTACACTCTATATTCTTGCCTTCTTCCAGTCAGCTCTTACTTCCTCCTCCTTGACCAAAACCAGAAAGGATTTAAAATTCAATCATACTAATATTAACCTATCAATAGAACATGTTAGCCTCCCAAAGGCATTTACACTGAAGAAATCAAAACACTAAAACAAAAATAAGTTTAACTATAAAATTTCAAGCATAAGGAATTGTTAAAGAAAAGAATTTAGAAGAAAACAGGAACTTCCAAACACCCTGAAATCACATTTCACAGTTATCCGTTACTGCACCGTCTGGCCCTGGTTGAAAGTCTAACTACATTTTAGTAGTCCTTTATGTAATTTAGGATTACACAAGGGTGGTATTACTGTTTAAACAGCTCTGGGATATTTTGCCTTCTTAAAGTGTGTTTCATTTCAGGTCCTTAAATTCAAAAACCTCTGAAAACCAAAAGTTCTTCATACTCTGTCAGCAAAAGTTGACCCACACTTATATAATTATTCATATAATCTTTTATGATGCCCGTTTCTCTGCAAAAATATTACTGTATTTGATTATGGGATGCTGCCCCAGATCCTGCTGGAGGTACTACATAATATACAGTATTTTATTCCATGTAGTCTTTCCAAAATGGAAAAAAATATTCTGAAACACGTTTCACCCCCAAGGTTTTGACTAAGAAATTTTGGATGTATTGTATATAAGATACACGAGGTTTATACAAAATCCATTTCACTGTGAAAACTACCTATTCAGACCATATCATTTTCATAAAATGGGGAAAAGAAAAAGAGCTAGGAGAGGGAGAGTGGGGAGGTGGAAATGGATGAACAGAAGCCGAAAGAACTTGATCACAAAAAGGAAGTGAGGAAAAAATGGATGGAAAGGGGGGAGGAGGCAGAGAAGAAGAGCGTCAATGTTTTTCAAACCGCAGGTCAATATCTTTCATGAATTTTAAAATAAGTTTGCTTCGTCACTACTGGCATTAAAAAAATAAACAGAATAATTTAGAAAATATCAGAGACCATGACCTGTTCCATGAAACTTTAACCTAATTTTATATGTACAGATGTATGCAAGTGAGCAGGGGAAAAGGGACAGGCACAAGCATGCAGGATCATGATATAAAAACATTATTTCTTAATGTGGCTATATATATTTTTTTAATTTTGAAAGCCATTAGAAAGATGAGGCTTTAACTAGAGGAGCAGTGCTAGGAAAACCCTGCATAGAAAATCAAGAGGCATATTTGGAAAGGAGTGTTTAAATAACAGTTAATATGGACTTGCTACAAACCATGAGAGCTGATATACAATCACCATGACAGTTCTGCTGCTTAACATTAATTTAACGTTTAATCCATTTTTATCTATAAATGTCTAGGCATTTTTCAGTTTCTTTCTGTATACTTACTCACTAAGCTGAGGAAAATTTTTATATACCAAAAACATAACAAAAGCTGCAGATAAGAAAATGGACACCAATATAAGAAGTGACATTCTTGCTGACCCAGCTTCTGCACAGGCTTTTTCTGAAAGGGGAAAAAAAAAAGGCTATAATTAAGATAAATATTTTAAAAAGATAGTATTCCAAGTCGGCAAATAATTTCCTTAAAGTTTTTCCTCCCCCAAAAAACTATTCACACTTTTGTCCAAAACACTGTTTTAACATAAAATTTTAACTACTATTGTATTTGACATTAACCAGGCATACTACTTTTGGGGGATAGATCCATTTCAGAAGCACGAAAAAAGCAGAACACCAGAATTTGTAGCATTGATTTGTTAATAAACCAAAGGGGAAAGGGGGCATTGCTCTAAATACTATCACTGACTTTCAAATTTGTTTACTTATATTGGGAGCTAACAGCATAGACAGAATGGCCTCTTAGGAAAAATGAGGTAATTTGGCAATTACTTCAACTGTCGTAAGAACTCAGAGATTGACTAATACAACTGGTCAACGTTATACTTTTTTTTTTTAAAGACTTCAGAATATAGTTGAGTCTCAAATGTTTTCGGTGACTCTCTGAGACCCCAAGAATGGCAAAATTTGTTGACATTCCCTCACAAGGTAATCTTAGCGTTATCTAAAAAATTATATGCAGGGGCGCCTGGGTGGCTCAGTCGTTAAGCCTCTGGCTTTGGCTCAGGCATGATCCCAGCGTTCTGGGATCGAGCCCCGCATTGGGCTCCCTGCTAGGCGGGAAGCCTGCTTTTCCCTCTCCCACTCCCCCTGCTGTGTTCCCTCTCTCACTGCCTCTCTCTCTGTCAAATAAATAAATAAAATCTTTTAAAAATAAAATAAAAATAAAAAATTTTATGCAAGATAAGAGTATGGAATGAAATCCAGGAGACAGCAAGCAGAAGAACAAGCAAGGCTGTTTTTACCAGGACGCGGTCAATAGTGGGGAGGCTAAGATACCTTAGTAGTGCTCACTGGGGAAAAGGTAGAAGTGGGTGGCTCAAGTTTTATTGCCTATACTTGCCATTATCCCGTGTATATACTGATAACACTCAGAGGATTAAAAAAATATATGTATACTATAATAAGAATTATTTTTAGTTCTCTCAGAACTAAATGGATGGATCTACCACTATGCCCGTCCCCTAACTACCGTCTGTGTTAACTTTCACACACACTTTCATTTATAAAAGTGTATTAGACAGGTGTCACTGCCTGTTCTACTAACACCCTCTTTCTCTGGGAAACTTTTCCATGTTCCCCTTCCCCCCAAAGGGGCTAATCTCATTGGCCCTATTACAGTGTGATTCCAACCCTCTACCCTCCCAAACACAGAAGGCTAACTTGCCCAAGGTTGGACACCTGAGGCAAACAGAAACACTTCGTTATTGACTGACCAAATTTTCTCTTGAAAATTTGAACTAAAACAAAGAGATGCTGTTGTCAAGAAGTGGTAGGTCTTGAGGCTGAAAGGTCAAGCAGTGAAAGCCACAGATAACAACATGGCAAGCCAAAGACATGTACCAGAAAATGTAAGAGGGGAGACTGAAACAAAAACCCGGAGAGCCAAAATGGGAGCTATAGCTAACCTACTCATTGATGTCTAAGTTTCTCACTTCCCTTGAAGCCTGGCTATATTTCATTTCTTGCTCATGGGTGCCGGTCTCTTATATATTTTTTTCTAAACTCTCTTTTTTATTGGTGCTGGTTTAAACTTATTTCTGCTCCTTTCAACCAAAAAGCATTAATTAAAAGATAAATTTCATTTTATCCCTTGTCTCATTATGGTAGTTTTATATATTTTACAACTGAATTAGTAAAATTTTGCTCAGTTCTGTGTTGAACATGGAGCAACAGAAACCATCTAGCTCCGTGCTAGTCAAGGTGTACTGTGTGGACAGATGCTTAACTGATTAAGCCACCCAGGCATCCTCAAAAATGTAGTTTTAAATAGAAAATCTACTAAAACACAAACTTTTCACAAAGCTAAAATGTTATTTTCCTACTTTATTAAAAAAAGAAGTAATCTACTGGAAAAAGAGTAAGAGTAATACATAAACACTGAGGTTTTGGGCATAGTTTTCTATGGCCGGACATCAAAGCAAAGCCATGTTAACACATATACAGTCTGCACAATTTTTCCAGAGGTCTGCTACTTCTTAAAGGCATGCTCCTTTTAAATCTACCTCAAATTAACTTGCTCAGCCTTCACTTTTCACTCACTTCCCTGCTTGAATCAAGTCCAGAGTACAAAAAGGACGGATAATTTAATATTATGGGCATCTTTTCAACTCTTCAAAATCACTGCTTTTTTGTTCTTCATCTGGAAGATATTTGTGGACACAAGACTTACTGCTAAGAATAAATGGCTGATTCCCCACCCCCACTGCCCCACCCCTCTCTTGATACTTTCCTTTAGGGTTTCTACTCTGCAAGGTATGCACTCAAACGTGGAGTTGCTTAGGACTATCTGCTGAGCATCTATTATGTACAAAATGTTTTGCTCAATCTCTGCTTTTAAGAAGCTGATACTACCATTAGCTAGATTCCCAAAGAATGGCACAAAGGGGTTTTGAGTATAGAACAGCAAGATTACTGGGCTGGAGTAATGGAGACAAGATTCACAGAGCAGGTAGAAATTTGGTTGAAGACTGAAAGACGAGAACAGTTTACAGCCTTCTAACCCATACTGTAGCTAAATATATTTTTTAAGATTTCAACAGGTTATATCATTCTTTTGAATTAAGAATTAGGGGTGCCTGGCTGGCTAAGTTGGTAGAACGTGCAACTCTTGATCTCAGGGTTGTGAGTTTGAGCCCCACATTGGGTGTAGAGATTACCTAAAAATAAAATCTTTAAGAAAAATTAAATAAGACATTTCGCATGTTAGGGGCGCCTGGGTGGTGCAGTCATTAAGTGTCTGCCTTCGGCTCAGGGCGTGATCCCAACATTCTGGGATCGAGCCCCACATCAGGCTTCTCTGCTAGGAGCCTGCTTCTCCCTCTCCCACTCCCCCTGCTTGTGTTCCCTCACTCGTTGGCTGTTTCTCTCTGTCAAAGAAATAATAAAATCTTAAAAAAAAAAAAAAAAGACATTTCACATGTTAGCTCTAAAATTAAACGATAATATTTTCCTTCCCATTATTAATTTGCCAGTCCTAAGTAAGCAGTCACAGGGAAGAAAGGTGTCAGGTAACACTTACCTGGACTACAGAATACCACCCTGAGTGTTCCCTGGGTACACATTTCTCTGACTGCTACTTGTTGTCTTACAGTTGGATGAGGAAATATACAGACATTTGAATAAAATTAACCGCCAGGTTTAACCTGATACCTATTTCCTACACTCTTTAAAATTAGGCAAACATTTTCAAGCATTGTATTCAACAGTAACACAGAAAACAACGGATAAAAATGCAAAAAACAAAGCGACTTTCAATATTGAAGCTCTCCTTTCTTTCACACTAACTGGTAACTAGGGGTTGTTAGCTATTATGAGTCAACACTTTTTCTTGAGTATAATTTTATTAAGTCCAGAGACTAGCATGTAATATTGATTTAGAGTTCTAAACAGATAAGAGTTGAAAATCTTGTTTTAGTGGTAATTCTACATCTAAATGTATGGCATGCATATTTATAATGTGCTTCCTTCTGATTACATTAGATGTGTGTCATTTAGCATTTAGAGCTATACCCACAACAGTACTTTGTATATTCATTAACCTTCAAATCTTCCATCATAGTAATTCCCAATCTGAATTATCCCATTATCTGCTTTCCAACCTCCTCCCAGGCCAAAGGTACTGTTAGAGAAAGTCAAGATTATGTTCTCTTGGCCTACAGGTTCATATGTTTTTCTACCTTCAATTAAAGTTATCACTGGCAAATAATAATCCTTTCACAGCACTCTCTAAAAGGGCTATTTCAAGTCTCTTCAAGCCTTTAATTCTATCTTCGTCTATTCTCAATGACACTGCCTCCACACTTTAGTGAGCTCCCTAATCTCTACCTCAAGATCTGTTCCCCAAATTATCTTCCCTTTGCCCCTTATCTTTGCATTCAATGCTAACACACTTCCTTTCAGATTTTGCTCCAAGAATTGTCTCTTCTCCATTCACCCTGTATCTTCAATTCTTCCTCCCAAGAGCAACTTTTCTCTAACTCCTAATATGCATCTATCCTTTCTGAAAAATCATAACCTTAATGGCCCTACAGTAGTTCCCTATTTCTCTTATTATTTTCATATCAAAACCTTTTGAAAAGCAAAAATCTTCCTAAATCTGCACAATCTTAGGAATGACTCTTACTGGTCATCAGGTCTACTAGTTCTCAACATTTTCTGAACCTACTTGATCCTACCATGAAGAAGCAAAAGACCCATCTCATTACCGGGACTCTAACAAGTTTTCATGGTCACAAGAATCTACTACAACATTTTTGGAAGTAAATTTTATTTCAAAGGCTTTAGAAATTTTTTACTATTAAAAATAAAAATGGTAGCAGTATCATCAAGTATAAAGTCAAACAACTAAGATAACCATAAAATACAAATAATTAACTATTAAGAACACACACACAGAGAAAGCATGTTTGTAGGTAGAAGAAACACCACTGCCAATTTTGTATAAATGCTCATTCTCTAAGGCTGATACCCTACAACTGTGCTGCCATTCAATCCACACACCCTCACTCTCATCTAACCACTTTTATATGCTTCCCCCCTCCATTCACTGAAGACTGCGATCAAACTTATACTAAACTTCATAACCCTAAAAGATTCATCATCCATGTAGATGATCCACCCAGCCTCAAAATTCTTAGACCTTCATTTCTATTCAACTTTAGCCACCAACTTCCAATGATAAACTAAGTTCTCACATCCCGTGAGACTGCTCTACCTTGGACGTTTTAAATTCCAATATGCCATTCCTTGATCACCTCTATTCTTTCCTGAGCTTACGCCCTCCATTTTCTCCCTTCTGCTGGGCTCCTCACTTTTCTTCTTTCCATACCCAGCCTGTATTCTACGGTGTGTCATCTGAAACAGCACCTTTGATTAGAATCCTTACTCTTTTCTTATATCTAATCAAACCCAGTATCAGTGCTACAAGTGCACCTTCTTCACTGAGATGGTTGAGCGCAAACAGAGAAAAACCATGAGTGACCCATCATAGTGATCTATGTCTTTGGGAAAAGTGACTTAGCCTCATTCCTACTCCCATTTTTTTAGGTGTCAGACATGAATCAGGTTGAGCCAATTTGATATCAGTGATAGGTTCAAGGACAAGCATCAAATGAGACAGTCTACTCAGAATGAATATCTAGACTTCTACTGGTAATCCTAGGAAAAAGATTCTCAAAGTTATCAAGCAAGCATTTAACTTACCTGGACCTTCAAGAGAAATCAACCTTAAGGTAAAGTTGACATTAAAGATATGAAAGAAATCAGATCCTGATGATATCACTGGGCCACTGGTTCCAGACTGAAGCCAGTGAATCCCACTTAATCTCTCAATTTTTTAGTTATATAAATCAATCAACTTCCTCTCAGCAAGGGTTTCAATTGTATTTTCTATTGATGATAAGCACAAGAATCCTGATACATGATATTTGGGTTGAGACTGGCACCAACAAATTATACTAATACCTTGGTTGATGTCTAGTTACCAATTTTAGTCTTAGTTCCCACTTATCAGTAAGAGCTTCCTTCTTCCTCTAAGCCAGTATCTTGCTCATATCAGATGCTCAGAGTATTTATTGAACCAAATGAGCAAGGAAGGATCTAGAACAGGCATCTGAAAGGGGTTTATTATCCAAGTTTGAACAATGTTGTCTTCTAAAAGCAGTAAAACCAACTTCAAGATGTTTCTCAAACATTTTTGGCTGCAACCAAAATAAGCGCCTTTATATCATGATCTGGTACACGCAAAATCTATGAAACTAAAAAATAAAATTCAAAGAACACTTATGCCCTACTACATGCAAAGCATTATATTTTCTCTTACATTTTTAAAAATGTCTCATCATTACCCATCAAACGGATTTCACACTGCTCACAAGGATGATGAACTATATATATTGAAAAACACGGTCCTACAAGTTCTCTTTTTTTTTTTAAGTTTATTTATTTTTAGTAATCTCTATACCCAATGTAGGGTTCAAACTCATGACCCCAAGATCAAGAGTCGCATGCTCTCCTGACTGAGCCAGCAAAGCACCCGGTTCTTTTAAATCAAAATGGGAAACTTCTATGACTTGGCTAGTAAACAGATCAGCCAGGACAAATAACACAGAAGAAAATAAATACCCTGGTCCAGGCACCCTTGCAGATAGATTAGATCAAGAGCCTCTTAAGTGCTTCTACTCTTGTCTTGTTTCTTGCCCTTTCTCATCATCCAAGAATTAGACTTTCAGTGTTATTGCCTTGCTCAAGTCTTCACAGTGGTCCTCAGTCTATAAGGCTAAGATGTGAGACCAGAGACTACAGTCATGGCAAAGGACCCACTAAATGTACCAAACACTGCATGTAGCATGTAAAATATTTCAAACATACACACAATGACAACTATTTGTAAAAGTTAGGTAGGTGTGTCAGTTAAAAAAATACAAATTCATTTAAAGTGCCACGGAATTTATAGGAACATTCTATTACTATGTATTTCTCAATCAAGAGTTACTAAATTTTTTTTAAAAGATTTTATTTATTTATTTATCAGAGAGAGAGAGCGATCACACAAGCAGGGGGAGCAGCAGGAAGAAGGAGAGGCACATCTATGGAACATAAGAACTAAGATGATCAGTAGGGGAAGAAAGGGATAAAGAAAGGGGGGTAATCAGAAGGGGGAATGAAACATGAGAGACTATGGACTATGAGAAACAAACTGAGGGCCTCAGAGGGGAGGGGGGTGGGGGAATGGGATAGACCGGTGATGGGTAGTAAGGAGGGCACGTATTGCATGGTGCACTGGGTGTTATACGCAACTAATGAATCATCAAGCCTTACATCGGAAACCGGGGATGTACTGTATGGTGACTAACATAATATAATAAAAAATCATTAAAAAAAAAAAAAAGAAGGAGAGGCAGACTTCCCACTGAGCAAGGAGTCCCATGCAGGACTCAATCCCAAGGTCCTGGGATCATGACCAGAGTCAAAGGCAGACACTTAACCAACTGAGACACCCAGACATCCCTGCAGTTACTAAATTTTTATCTCTTCTCCAAAAGGTGTAATTTTTTTGAAAGCCAAGCTAAATACCACCTGTAATTAACAAAAATTGTTTATCATAATTTGGAATACTGGTTGCTAAGTAGTTACTAATGACATCACATCAACAGCTGATTACCACAAGTAACCAAGCCCCATCATGTAAGGGATCTATGAAATCTTTTGCCCAGAAAACGAATTCCTAACACTAATTAAAGAGAGACAAAGACAGAAACAGAGAGGCAGAGAAGAAAAACACTGGGAATTCCTAATTAACAGGATGGATCAAAAAAGTTCCTCTGCATAGCACTTAAATCCCTCTGTACCGACACCATTTTGATCATGGTCAACCTCATCTCCTACGAAACAGAAATCCTCCACTCCCAACAAATTTATCTCTTTACTGACATAAAGATTGGCACTAAACTTCCAGCTTAATGTTTCCCCCAGCCAGAATCCCCTCACCCTCTCTCTAACAATCCAAACCCTACTGCTCCATGAAGGCATGCCGTCACATCTCCCTCTATCTTCCAATAGATCTGTAGTCCACAGAAGTCATTTGACAGGGGCAACTGGGTGGCTCAGTCAGCTGAGCACCCAGCTCTTGGTTTCAGCTCAGGTCACGGTCTCAGGGTGGTGGGATTGAGCCCCGTGTGGGGCTCGACGCTCAGCAAGGAGTCAGCTTGGGATTGTCTCTCTCCCTCTGCCTCCCCATTCCCACTCCCACACACTCTATTTCTCTCTCATAAATAAAAAATTTTCTTTAAAAAAACAATGGCACAGTCGGTTAAGCATCAGACTCTTGGTTTCGACTCAGGTCTTGAACTCAGGTCATAAGATCAAGTCCCACATCTGGCTCTCTGTGGAGTCCGCTTGACTCTCTCTCCCTCTGCCCCTCCCTGCCACGCTCTCTCAAGTAAATAAATCTTTAAAAAGTAATTGTGCTAAAAAAAAAAAAAAAAGTAATTGTGCTGAATGTGTCATCTTAATGATAAAATTGGATAAACAATTATAAACGCACTTTGGAGGTTTCAAGGTTTTATTTTCTGAATAGCTGTAGGTTAAAACAACAACAAAAATCAGTAATAAACAATTGACTGCTATCACAAACCAAATGACAATCTTTAGGGATGCCCTATCTGGAAAATAGTTTTTCTGAAAACCCTTGGATTATTGTCACTCTCCATCGCAGCATCTTTAAAACAACGTTCCTATAATTTAGAGTGGATTTATACCTAGTAAATCCATTTCTGGGTTTCTGAAGTTATTTGGCCCTACTGTCTATAAGATGGAGAAATACCCAAATACATAAAGCTTAAAAAGCCAAATTAGACTGGAGACATTTTACATTATTTGAAAATAAACTACCATTTTCTGCAGGATACTCTTTTTTTTTTTTTTTTTAAGATTTTTATTTATTTATTTATTTGACAGAGAGAGACAGCCATCGAGAGAGGGAACACAAGCAGGGGGAGTGGGAGAGGAAGAAGCAGGCTCCCAGTGGAAAAGCCTGATGCGGGGCTCGATCCCATAACGCGGGGATCATGCCCTGAGCCAAAGGCAGATGCTTCAAGACTGAGCCACCCAGGCGCCCCGCAGGATACTCTTTTTAAAAAATTGATTCTTTTTTTTTTTTTAAGATTTTATTTATTTATTCGACAGAGATAGCCAGAGAGAGAGAGGGAACACAAGCAGGGGGAGTGGGAGAGAAAGAAGCAGGCTCATAGCAGAAGAGCCTGATGTGGGGCTCGATCCCATAACGCCAGGATCACGCCCTGAGCTGAAGGCAGACGCTTAACCGCTGTGCCACCCAGGCGCCCCAATTGATTCTATTTTAAATTTCAGCTGAATGTTAAACATACAATCTTCATATATATAAATATATATTTTTAAGTGTGTAATACTTTATTGTTGATTATACTTACAATGTTGCTAGACAATCTTAAAAGACCCTCTCCTTACCCATCACTGGTGGTGGAACACATCAGTGTAAGCTGAAGACAACTTAATGGACATTTGTTAGGATCTCTTCAAGTTTATGGGCTTTTTAAAAAGCATTTTAAAAGTTTAATCATTTCAGCTGTTGAAAAGCAATGAAAAATTCTATGCCAAGATGGAATTACAGTATTTAGTTTCTAGGTATACTCTCTTTTAAAATAATATTTGAAGTCCTGAAAAATGGCAGAATGGTGTAATGCAAAAAAGCTTGCGAATGAGAGATCTGTTACAATAGCAATTGCTAATATTTATTTAGCCTGCACTTCACATAAGCCATTACAATAAATGCTTTACATCAATTATTTTGTGTAATGCACATGGCGAGCTAAGCAAATACTATTATTACTATCATCTCTGTCACCCCCACTGTACAGTTTAGACACTGAGTTCTGAAAGATAAAAAACCCAAGTCGTAAGTGGTTGAGGAGGGACTCACACCCAAGTGTTCCTGCCACTTGGAAGTCGCACCTGTACAGAGTTAAATCCTTGCTCTTAACTACTACTTGACTAATTTGGCCTTGTGACTTTACGCAAGTTCCATATCCACTCTGGGCCTCAGTTTCCTCATCGGCAAAAATACAGTAGGATTGCTGAAGTTCCTTCCAGTTCTGTCTGGTCAACCTTACACCCTCCCTGAGCTTCAAACAAGCCAGTGTCATTAGCTCTTTTATTGAATTCAACTACACAGCATTTACGACGCACCTCGTAGGTGGTGTCCGGCCTTGTGGTGGCCAGCGGCCCAAGCCAGGTCCCCCACCCTCTCAGCTCCCGCGCCCCTGGGTGCCAGCAGGCCCCCTTCCCCTCGTAAATCCCCGGGGCCAACCGAGGTCCTTTCCACCCCGAAACCCCTTCGGCACACTCCCGCCTCTGGGCCAGCCCCAGCTCTAGTTCCGGTTCTACTCACCCTTCAGGTGGTCTCCGCTGCCCTGCGCCGTGAGACCCCGCGTCCCCGCTGCCCTGTCCCCCACAGGGGTCGTGTGGAGTGCCCCCGTCTGCGATCGTTCGGAGACTCTGCCTTTCGCCATGGCTGCAGCAGGGAAGGTGGAGGAAGACGGGTGATGCCGCCCTCCCTTACCAACAACTCTGCCGCAGGCTCCTTTCAACACCCAGGGGCCACAGCCACAGCCACTTCCGGGGCGACCACCTCACCTGAGACGACCTCAGCCGCGCGAGCAGCGACGCTCGGCTGAAACCTACAGCGCCCACTCGGAGTAGACTCCGCCCCGTACCACCCCCGAGCCTCGCGCGCTCGCGCTCGCCCAGTAACCGCGAGACGTGTCAGGGTCCTGGCCCTCCCCATTCACTGCCCCGCCCCTCTTCGCGACTGCAGGGAGCGTGCGCAGTGGCGGCACCGGAGTCCCTTGCTGTGGCTGGAGGACGCAGGCATCTAATGCGCAGCTTTAATTATCCGGAAGTGCGGTCCGTAAAACTTCAAACCCTTTGTCCCGGCCGCCGGAAGTGCCCGCGAGTGATTAGTTGGCGTTTAGCGGCGAATGCTGATTCAGCTTGCTGACTTCAACGATTCCCCAATCTTCTGTCTTCACCCTGGAGGGTCTAGGTGATGTTCGATCTGAAAATGTAAAATACACAGCCTGAGCCGAACTTACCGAGTTTAAGGAAAGTGAAGGCTCAGAGAGGAGCTATAACCTGTGAAGGTCACAGGGTGGCAGAAATGGGTTTAGAAGTTTTCCCTGTTCATCACCCTGCCGCCCCTCTCTAGTAAACCCAGGTCAATTCGTTTAGCTTTTCCTTTCCTGAGCCCAAACGTGCCGTTTTTGACTGTTAACTTTTTACACTCTGAAATCTCGGAGCAGTGTTTAGCTTACTCATTGGTGAGTGTATTGGAATTCCCTCTTGAAAGCAACTTGGCAGTCTGTAGAAAAATACTCTGTTCCTATCCAGTAATTACATTTCTAGGAAACTATTCCATGGAAATGAGAATACAGAGGAAGTTATTCCTAACAGCATTATTTATTAGTATAATGGTAAATGTGGAAGAAATCTGATAAACCCAAAACTAAAGAATGGTTGAGGAAATTACGAGAGATTATTCAAGGGAACTGTTTCAGGTACACAACCTCTGCCTACTTACATTAAGACCTTCAGTGAACGCTCTGAGAGGTAGCTCCCCATTTTATTTCCTTCATGGTTGTCATTAAAAGCAGTAGTTATTTGGATTCTTTGTTTTCATTGTCTGCCACCTCTCACAATGTGAGCTCTACTAAGGTAGGATCTTTTTGTTCACCATTGTATCCCCCCAGCAGCTGACAGAGCGCCAACACGGTAAGTGGGCATTCAATAAATTCATTGACTAAATTTTCAACCACAGAAAATTGTATTTATGAAGGGACTAATAATGTGGGCAATGCTCATTCAAAAATAAAATCAAATTTAATAAAAATATTAAATACGTAAGCAAGTAAATTTATATTTTTAGGATAAAGTTTTTTTGTTTTGCTTTCATTTATTTTAATGTAATTTCTATGCCCAATTTGGGGCTCAAACTCACTACCCCAAGATGAAAAGTCGTATATTCCACCAACTGAGCAAGCCAGGCACCCCGAGATAGAGAAAGTCTTCAGTAAAACAAAACTATTTTTAAACATTTTATATATTTTACTACGTAAAAAAATTAAAAGTAAGTATAACAAAAACAGCCAGGGGGAAAAAAAAAGAAAAGAAAAACCTTCCAAACCTAGGGAAAAGATACTACCACATAAATAAGAATTGCTACAAACTGTAGCTTCTGGCTGGCTCAGTTGGTGGAGTGTGTGACTCTTGATCTTGGGATCATGAGTTCGAGCCCCAAGTTGGGTGCAGAGATTAAGTAATTGAAAAAAAATTTTTTTTAAAGAATTACTACAAATCAATAAGAAAAGCACAACCAACAGAAAAATGAAAAAAGGATATGACTAGTCAGTTCACAGAAGAAAAAATTGAATAGCCAACAAATCAGGGAAAGATGAACAACCTCATTTATACAGTATGATAACACTGAGAGGTACATAGAATGCAATAGCAATAGAGAGTGGTATCTAACTTAGAGTGGGTTTCAGTGAAGGTCTCCTAGGTAGAATGATTCTTAAACTGATTTAAAGGATGAGTAGAAATTAACAAAGGGGAAGGAAACCTTTGCAAAGGCTAGAAGCTACTGCTAATCTTTGAAAAACAAGTGGAGGCAAAGAGTGTGAGAATGGAAAGAAATGAGATGAGGGAGATAAGACAAAAGACACCACAAAATGCTAGAAGTTTGAACTTAATCCTCAAAGAATCTGGTCATCGACTGGAGAGGGACATACTAGGATTTGTATTTACAAAATTTATTCTGACTTCTCAGTGATAGAATTGAGAAAGAAGGTAAGAAATTATTATAATCCTGGACTGACCCAGGGTAATGGACTGGAAACAGATCTAACATCAAATATAAGATGATGCATGAGAAAAACTACCTTTAAACTTTCATTATTTTAATTACATTAGTAAATACATAGTCATTTCAGAAAAATCGCAAAAGCAAACTATCAGAAAAACAAAAATCATATACTGTCATCCATAGATAATCATGATATTTGGGATTTATCCTTCTGAAATATTAGAAATGTTAAGAAAGTAGAACCTAGGGGACTAATGCCCTAATTAGACAAGGATACTAAGTGAGAGGGAAAAGACTAGTGTTTAGAGAGCTTCGGATTTAGGAGGCTGTGGGGAATATTTGTGCCTAAGAGATTAGAGGAGGAGGAGTCATATTGGAAGGAAAGGGGTGCTGAATTTTGTTTTGGATACCCTCTATCTAAATATCCTCACTTCCTGGGGCGCCTGGGTGGCACAGTGGTTAAGCGTCTGCCTTCGGCTCAGGGCGTGATCCCGGAGTTCTGGGATCGAGCCCCACGTCAGGCTCTTCCTCTATGAGCCTGCTTCTTCCTCTCCCACTCCCCCTGCTTGTGTTCCCTCTCTCGCTGGCTGTCTCTCTCTCTCTGTCAAATAAATAAATAAAATCTTTAAAAATAAATAAATAAATAAATAAATAAATAAATAAATAAATATCCTCACTTCCTGACTTCTTCCACCTTTTCTCAGCTAAAACTACTCTCATTAATGGTCACCAGTGGTCTTCTTTCCATTCAATTCAGTGGTCAGTTTTTAGTCATTTGCCACCTCTCTGAATTGTTTAATATATTAACTGTGCCCTCCATGGTTTCCATGACAACTCTGACTACTTAGTAGATTCTTGAAGGTAATTCTTTTCCCCACCTCTTAAATGCTGGTTATTTCCCCCAAGATAGTCACTCTCTTCTCAGTCTACAGACTTTTTCTAGGCAATCTTGGCCATGATTTCAGCAACCACTAATACATACATAGAGGACAAATAAATGTTTATGTCAAACACCAGAATGTTACATATGAAGCTTATTTATACCAGGGTGTACCACACACACACTTCAAATTCAGAACATCCAAATCTGAAATCAGTATCTTACCTCCCAAATTTTACCCACTCCCTATATTCACAGTCTTGGGAGATGATACCATCAGCTCCCCTTTTGCTCAAGCCAGAAACCCAAGAATTCTCATTTCACACTTATTAAATTCAACTTGGTTTTTTATTTTTGTTTTGTTTTGTTTTGGGGGGGAAGGGGCAGAGGGAGAGGAAGAGAGAGAATCTTAAGCAGGCTCCAAACCCAGCCTGACACGTGGTGCAATTTCATAACCCTGAGATCGTGACCTGAGTTGAAATCAAGAGTCAGACACTTAACTGACTGAGCCACCCAGGCACCCCTCAACTTGTTGAATGAATGAATGAATGAATGAATGAATTCCTCCTTGTCTTTCACACTCACATCCAGTCAAAATCTGGGTCTAGTCGATCTTCATCTCCTTACCCACTTCATTCAGATCTCATGAACTCTCTTCTCATTTGCCTCTAAGCCATTTTGCATGTTACCACTAGATAGGTCCCTAAGAGATAATCTTGAAGCCATTCATGATCTGAAACAAGCTCAAATGCTCTAGCTGACTCTGAATCCAACATGAATAAACACATCAGTGAATAAAAGAAATCATCCTGAACACATATACCCTAAACATACCATACTCATTTGTGCTACTGTGCCCTTGCATAAGTTTTCCCACTGTCTTAAATATCTTCTCCCCAGTGTTTCCCAATGATCAATTACTGCTTATCCTTGAAGAATTTCTTCAAGTATACCAGTCCTGATTGATAGGTACTTCCTCCCTGGATTTCCTCTATTTTAGCAATTATCTAATTATTTTCTAATTGTTTACTTATCTGCCACCAGACCATGAGTGCCCTTTGGTGATCCAGCACAGTGCCTTTTTCAACATGTTTTTACACAATGAATGCTTTTGAGATACATGAAAACTCTCCAGTTATCACTAGATAATTAAATGTACGAATCTGTTGCTCAGCAGAGATTAAAACAAAGTCTGATGTTGAAAATATTGACACTTTTTTAAAAAAGGAAGACTGAGGATGATAGACCTGCACCAGCAGATATAAAAAATATTATAAAGCTACAGTCATTAAAACAAAGGTATACTGGGGCAGGAAAAAAACCATATAAATAAATGAGATCAAATAAACTTATATAATTACAAGGATTAGTATATGATAAAGGAAGCGTTTTAAATCAGAAAAAGAAAAAGAGAGATTACTCAGGGGAGCCTGGCTGGCTCATTCAGTGAAGCATGAGACTCTTGATCTTGGGGTTGTCAGTTTGACCCCTGCATTGGGTGTGGTGATTATTTAAAAATAAAATGTTAGAGAGAGAGAGTATTCAATAAGTGGTACTGGGATATTCAGCCAATTTTTGAAAAGTCAGATACCTGTCATACTATATACAAAACTATCAAAATTTTTTTAAGATTTACTTATTTATTTTAGAGAGAGTGTGTGTGTGTGCACAAGCAAGGTCGGGGAGCAGCAGAGGGAGAGAATCCCAAGCAGACTCCCCCAGTGAGTGTGGAGTCCAACATGGAGCTAGATCTCACGACCCTGAGATCATGACCTGAGCCAAAACCAAGAGTTGGATGCTCAACTGACTGAGCCACCCAGGTGCCCCTATTAAATGATTTTGAAAGCTTTGAATTTAATAAACAAAACTATGAAAGTACTGGAAGATAAAATAGAAAAAATGTTTTTGTTACCTTGAGCAAAAAAAAACTTGCTTAGTATAACCAATAGGGAAGCCTCTGATTTTACCCTCATGCAACCCTTAAAAAACAGAATATAACTTTGTCACACACCCAAAAGAAAATCTTCTGTACAAAACAATAATAAACAACATAGAGTTTACTGAGTTGTTTGTTTTTGTTTTTTTAGTTACGTAGGCTCCATGCCCAAAGTGGGGCTTGAACTCATGACCCTGAGGTCAAGAGTCGCATGCTCTACCGACTGAGGTAGCCAGGGACCCCTAGAGTTTATGGAACTGTTTGAAGAAAGACAGAGAAATAGTTAATAAATTCCTTTAGACATTTCTTCTTCCCTCTTATTTTCAGCGCCTCCCTTTTTTCTCCTCCCTCCTTATCTCCAGAACAAACAGTCCTTTTCTGCTTTCAATCTTGACTCATAGACCCTGGAGGCCTAGCTTTGGGGCAAGTTTAGAAAAGTCTTTATCTAATAAAATTGAAGAATTTTTTTCAGAATCTAAAATTAATATCAGAATAGGAAAAATATTTATTTAAGTATATTACACATAAAGAAAAGTTGACATAAGTTTACGGCTTGCTGAATGTTCACTAACTCAACATGGAAGTCCCCAAATCAAAAATAGAACATTACCAATACCAGAAGACCCCATACTTCCTTCCAAGTCACTATGCATCCTCCCCATGAGAAAACACTGGAAAAGCCCCTTAAAATATGATGTAAAACCCAAAAGCCAGTTTGATATTTCCATGTCTAGCCAAAGTAATTGCACCAGACCAGTATTCCCACTGCAAACAACTAGAATATTGAAGAAAATATCTGAAACACTGGTTTTAGATATTGAACAATAGTCAGGGACTATAATCTTTGAGAGAAGGGAAACAAATAAGACTCATGATCACCGTGGCTTCTGCCTAGAGGCACTTTCTGGACCACTGCACAAGAAAAGGTAATCCAAAGAGAGCGCAGTGGTGTTACTGAACCAAGGAGAAAAGGACTGGAGTTCAAGGCTATCGGTATGGCTGGAATGTGCAGGGCAGGATACCAGAGAGGAGTAAAGAAGCAGCTCTAGATAGCTGCATAGGAGTCTGTTTGGGTCCTTTTTTTTTTTTTTTTTTTTTTTTAAGATTTTATTTATTTTTGAGAGAGCATGTGCATACGAGCGGGGGAGAGAGGGGCAGATGGAGGAGCAGACTCCCCACTGAGCAGGGAGCCTGATGCGGAACTTGATCCCAGGACCCTGGGATCATGACCTGAGCTGAAGGCAGACGCTTAACCGACTGAGCCACCCATGCACCCTCTGTTTGGGTCTTTTGTTAAAAATCTACACAGCCAGGGTGAGGCTATATAGGTAGAGCGAAGAACAAATGCTGGAGAAATTACAAGTGCTGGAAAGCTATGAGCTGAACAGAGATACCAGAGTTCACACCGGGCTAGAAGACATTAAAATTCCAACCAATCCACCAACGTGGAGAAGGGCAACCCTCTTGGGTTCCTGCCCTCCTCAAGAGCTTTGTACTATCACTTTGCTATCACTCAATAAACCTTGCTTTGCTGCCCACCAAGACCAAACAAACACAAAAAAACAAAAAACAAAACAAAACAAAACACCAAAGTGGAGAAAATTTGTTAACCATACTGGGCATTCAGAAAAGACCCCAGAAAGGCAAAGCCTAGGCATTAGGGATAATCCAACCCTAGAGAAGAGTCTGTTTCAGACACACCCTAATAAAGATTACAAACAAGATTCAAAGGATTAATTTGATGCACAAGTAAATTAACTGCCTACCAGAACAAACCTCAACATTGCTCAAGGTACAATTTTTTAAAGAGAAAATAGGGGGACACCTGGGTGGCTCAGTCAGTCAAGCATCTGCCTTCGACTCAGATCATGATCCCAGGGTCCTGGGATCAAGTCCCACATTGGGCTCCTTTTTCAGCAAAGAGCCTGCTTCTCCCTCTGCCTACTGCTCTCTCTCTATGACAAATAAATAAATAAAATCTTTTTAAAAATTAAAAAGAAAATAGATGCACCTGGCTTGCTCAATCTGTTAAGCCACTGACTCTCAGTTTCTGCTCAGGTCATGATCTCAGGGTCCTGGGATAGAGCCTGGCATCTGGCTCCACACTCAGCAGAGAGTCATCTTGAAGATTCTCTTCTATCTCCCTCTGCCCCTTCCTCCAATCTCTCTCTCCCTCTAAGATAAATAAATCTTGAAAAAATATATTTACTAAATAAATAAAAAGAAAATCAAATTCTATAGCATGGAATCCATCACATTCAGCCTATAATCTAAAATTAATAGACATTCAGGTGCCCAGATGGCTCAGTCAGTTAAGCTTCTGACTCTTGATTTGGGCTCAGGTCATGATCTCAGGGTCATGAGATAGAGCTCCACATCGGGTCCCACACTCAACGGGGAGTCTTCTTGAGATTCTCTCGCCCTCTCCCTCTCCCTCTGCCCCTTCCCCTACTCATAGTCTCTCTCTCAAAAAAATAAATATACATATTTAAAATGTTTAAATGAATAAATAAAATTACTAGACATTCAAAGAAGCAGGAAAAGGTGATCCATAATCAGAAGAAAAATTAATCAATAGAGAGAGACCCAGAAATGACTTTTTTTTTTAAAAGCTATCATGATTATGTTCAAGGACTTAAAGGAAACCATGAGCATAATAAGGGAACAAATGAGAAATATCAATTAAGAAATGTAACCCATAACACAGAACAAAATAAAAATTCTGGAAATAAAAAATGCAATATCTGCTATGAAAAATTCATTAGATGGGTTTAACATCAGACCAGACACCATGCAAGAAAAAAACAGTGATCTTAAAGACAGGGCAAAAGGATCTCTTGAAACTCAAGCAGAGAAAGAAAAGGCTGAGTCTAACATAAGCCTAATTAGAACTTCAGAAAGAGAGTGGATTCTTTTGGGTTTTCCATATAGAGTATCATGTCATCTGCGAAGAGAGACATTTTGACTTCTTCCTTGCCGATTTGGATACCTTTTATCCCTTTTTGTTGTCTGATTGCTGTTGCGAGGACTTCTAGTACTATGTTGAATAATAGTGGTGAGAGTGGGCATCCTGGTCGTGTTCCTGATCTTAAGGGAAAGGCTTCCAGCTTTTCCCCATTGAGAATAATATTTGCTGTAGGCTTTTCATAGATGGCTCTTATGAGCTTGAGAAATGTACCCTCTATTCCTACACTCTGAAGGGTTTTAATCAGGAAAGGGTGCTATATTTTGTCAAATGCTTTTTCTGCATCTATTGAGAGAATCATATGGTTCCTGAGACTTTTCTTGTTGATATGATGTATCACACTGATCGATTTGCGAATGTTGAACCATGCTTGCATCCCAGGTATGAATCCCACTTGGTCATGATGGATAATCCTTTTAATGTACTGTTGGATTCTATTAACCAGGATCTTGTTGAGGATTTTGGCGTCCATATTCATTAGGGAAATCGGTCTGTAATTCTCCTTTTTGATGGGGTCTTTGCCTGGTTTGGGGATCAAGGTACTATTGGCCTCATAGAATGAGTTTGGTAGCTTTCCTTCTGTTTCTGTTTTTGAAATAGCTTTAGGAGAATAGATATTATTTCCTCTTTGAATGTTTGGTAGAATTCCCCAGGAAAACCATCCGGGCCTGGAGTTTTGTTATTTGGAAGGTTGTTTATCACTGACTCAATCTCTTCATAATTAATTGGCCTGTTTAAGGAATCCATTTCTTCCTGTTTCAGTCTTGGTAGTTTATAGGTTTCCAGGAAGCCCTCCATCTCTTAACTATTAGAAGTTATAAAGCAATTCAGTAATGTGGCGGGATACAAAATCAATGCTCAGAAATCAGTTGCATTTCTATACACGAATAATGAGACCGAAGAAAGAGAAATTAGGGAATCCATCCCATTTACAATAGCACCAAAAACCATACGTTACCTTGGAATTAACTAACTTAACCAGAGACGTAAAGGACCTATATTCTAGAAACTATAAATCACTCTTGAAAGACATTGAGGAAGACATAAAAAGATGGAAAGATATTCCGTGCTCATGGATCGGAAGAATTAACATAGTTAAAATGTCCATGCTACCCAGAGCAATCTACACTTTCAGTGCTATCCCGATCAAAATACCGAGGACATTTTTCAAAGAACTGGAACAAATAGCCCTTAAATTTGTATGGAACCAGAAAAGGCCCCGAATCGCCAAAAAACTGTTGAAAAGGAAAAACAAAGCTGGGGGCATCACAATGCCGGATTTGGAGCTGTACTACAAAGCTGTGATCACAAAGACAGCATGGTACTGGCACAAAAACAGACACATAGACCAATGGAACAGAATAGAGAACGCAGAAATGGACCTGTGGCTCTTTGGGAAACTAATCTTTGATAAAGCAGGAAAAAACATCCAGTGGAAAGAAGACAGTCTCTTCAATAAATGGTGCTGGGAAAATTGGACAGCTACATGCAAAAGAATGAAACTTGACCACTATCTCACACCATACACAAAAATGAACTCCAAATGGATGAAAGACCTCGATGTGAGACAGGAATCCATCAAAATTCTAGAGGAGAACATAGGCAGCAACC
The DNA here is from genome assembly GCF_024610735.1 of Ursus americanus. Classification (NCBI taxonomy): domain Eukaryota; kingdom Metazoa; phylum Chordata; class Mammalia; order Carnivora; family Ursidae; genus Ursus; species Ursus americanus. The sequence continues at coordinate 1,251,529 of NC_142142.1, read as the reverse complement.
TCTACGACATCGGCCAAAGCAACCTTTTTCATGACACATCGCCAAAGGCAAGAGAAACAAAAGATAAAATGAACTTATGGGACTTCATCAAGATAAAAAGCTTCTGCACAGCCAAGGAAACAGTCTAAAAAAGTAAGAGGCAGCCCACGGAATGGGAGAATATATTTGCAAATGACACTACAGATAAAAGACTGGTATCCAAGATCTACAAAGAACTTCTCAAACTCAATACACGAGAAACAAATAAGTAAAAAAATGGGCAGAAGATATGAACAGACATTTTTCCAATGAAGACATACAAATGGCTAACAGACACATGAAAAAATGTTCAAAATCATTAGCCATCAGGGAAATTCAAATCAAAACCACACTGAGATACCACCTTACGCCAGTTAGAATGGCAAAAATAGACAAGGCAAGAAACAACAATTGCTGGAGAGGATGTGGAGAAAGGGGATCCCTCCTACATTGTTGGTGGGAATGCAAGTTGGTACAGCCACTCTGGAAAACAGTGTGGAGGTCCCTTAAAAAGTTAAAAATTGAGCTACCCTATGACCCAGCCATTGCACTACTGGGTGTTTACCCCAAAGATACAGACGTAGTGAAGAGAAGGGCCATAGGCACCCCAATGTTCATAGCAGCATTGTCCACAATAGCTAAATCGTGGAAGGAGCCGAGATGCCCTTCAACAGATGACTGGATTAAGAAGTTGTGGTCCATATATACAATGGAATATTACTCAGCTATCAGAAAGAACGAATTCTCAACATTTGCTGCAACATGGATGGCACTGGAGGAGATAATGCTAAGTGAAATAAGTCAAGCAGAGAAAGACAACTATCATATGATTTCTCTCATCTATGGAACATAAAAACTAGGATGATCGGTAGGGGAAGAAAAGGATAAAGAAAGGGGGGGATAAGGGGCGCATGGGTGGCTCAGTCGTTAAGCGTCTGCCTTTGGCTCAGGGCGTGATCCTGGCGTTCTGGGATCGAGCCCCACATCAGGCTCCTCTGCTGAGAGCCTGCTTCTTCCTTTCCCACTCCCCTGCTTGTGTTCCCTCTCTCGCTGGCTGTCTGTCAAATAAATAAAATCTTTAAAAAAAAAAAAAAGAGGGGCGCCTGGGTGGCACAGCGGTTAAGCGTCTGCCTTCGGCTCAGGGCGTGATCCCGGCGATGTGGGATCGAGCCCCACATCAGGCTCCTCCGCTATGAGCCTGCTTCTTCCTCTCCCACTCCCCCTGCTTGTGTTCCCTCTCTCGCTGGCTGTCTCTCTCTCTCTGTTAAATAAATAAATAAATCTTTAAAAATAAATAAATAAATAAATAAAAAATAAAAAAATTAAAAAAAAAAGAAAGGGGGGTAATCAGAAGGGGGAATGAAACATGAGAGACTATGGACTCTGAGAAACAAACTGAGGGCTTCAGAGGGGAGGGGTGGGGAATGGGATAGACTGGTGATGGGTAGTAAGGAGGGCACGTATTGCCTGGTGCACTGGGTGTTATACACAACTAATGAATCATCGAACTTTACATCGGAAACCGGGGATGTACCGTATGGTGACTAACATAATATAAAAAAATCATTAAAGAAAAAGAAAAGAACTTCAGAAACAAAGAAGAAAAAAATAAGGTATCTGAAGTACTTTAAGAAATAATGGCCAAAGTTTATATAGATTTGTTGAAAAAAATAAGCCCAAAGATCAAAAAGTTCATTGAACTCCAAGCAGGATAAACACACAGAAAAACACAGTTAAGAATATCAGATTGATACAGCCAAAGTTAAGCAAAATATTTGGAACAGCCAGTGGGGGGTTGGGGGAAAAGACACATTTCATTCAGGGGAACAACAATAATTAATGTGGGCTTCTTATAAAGCATAATGCAAATAAAAAGAAAATGGAACAATTTCTGCAAAGTGCTTAAAGAAAATAAAAACAAAACTACAAACTGATAATTTTAAATCCAGCAGAAATATCTTAAAATATAAAGGAAAAATTAGGATATTTCGGATAAACAAAAACTGTAAGATTTGTCATCAGCAGACTTGGAACATAAGAAATGTTGAAGGAAAATGATGGCAGAAGGAAATGCAGATCTACAGAGGAATGAAAAGTGCCCCAATGGTAAACACAGGTAACTAGAAAAGAACTTTTTGACCCATTATATAGTCTTTAGAAGAGAATTGGCAATCATACATTATTGATGGGGGTGTTGAGTGGTACAACCACTTTGGAAAAATTTTAGGCAACTTCTTATAAAACCAACTAAATACCTACCTTATGACCCCTCAATGTCACTCCTAGGTATTCACCCATCAGAAATGAAAATAAATGTCCACGAAAATATTTATACACAAATATTCATAGCAGCTCTAATTACAATAGCTAAAGTCACTGGAAAAGAGTGGTGTGAGGACAGTGGGGTGGACTGGCAGAGGGTGTCAGAGCGCAGACAGAATGAGGAGGCTGGTTTGGCATAGAGGTTTAAAAACCCAGGCAAGTGAAGAGAGTGTCCTTACAGAAAGGCAGCCCACTGTGGATTTTCAGAACCCAAGCCAGGTATGTCAGAGGTCCCCAAGGCCACCCCCAGGTTCATTGATTAATTAGCAGGACTCCACACAATCATACTCATGACTAGGATTTATTATAGCAGAATGATACAAACCAAAATCAGCAAAGGGAAAGGCACCTGGGGCCAAGTCCAAAAGAAACTAGGCACAAGCTTCTGACAGTTCTCTCTCCCAATGGAATCATAGAGAACATGCTTAATTCCTCCAGCAACAAATTGTGACAACATGTATGAAATGTCTACTGGGGAAGCTTATAAGAGACTCAGCACCCAAAGTTTTTGTTGAAAGCTGGTCACATAGGCACTCTATGCCTAGCCAGAATTCCAGATAAGCACAAGGAAAGCAGTTGTTCAGTATAAACCAGGTTATTTATACAAACGGTTTGGACATAGTGAGCCACCCTTATCAGTACTGAATGGTGAAACCCTCCTGAAATCCAACTTACCAGACACTAGCCATGGGCCAACCTTGCAAGCAGGCTCTCCTAAGGGTAGCGGTCTCAGGCCTGCTATGTTAACTCTTCTCTGCTCACCAGGTGACAAGGGTATCTCCCTGAAGGGGCAGCTCAAAGCAGGTTTTTGAAGCCAAAGGAGGATGAGGATGGTGTCACCACAGGAGGCAATGGTGGCAGTAGCCTGGTACCAGGAGTCAGAGGCAAAACTGGGTAGAAGTGCATCCATGCAGGACGACCTCCTACAGGTGTTGTTCGGAGTTCAATTGAGATGAGGTGGGCATCTGCAAAGGAGAGAGAGGGGTACAGCAATAAGGGATTGGTTACAAACTAGTAGACTGATAAAAAAAAATAATAAGTCACAATATTAGGGATAATAGAAGCCTGGATTTTCTTTCTTTTTTTTTTTAAGATTTTATTTATTTATTTGAGAGAGAGCAGAGAGAGCACAAGCAGGGTGAAGGGCAGAGGGAGAAGCAGACTCCCCGCTGAGCAGGGAGCCCAATGTGGGACTTGATTCCGGGACTCCAGGATCATGACCTGAGCCAAAGGCATATGCTTAACCGCCTGAGTCACCCAGGCACCCAAAGCCTGGATTTTCTTACCACCAGGAGAGTTACAAACATGGAAAGGAAGAAAAGTGGAATGAAATCCATAATGTTGGATTGAAATCAGAGGTCAGTGTGAAATCGTGGTTTTCAATACAAAGACAGATTATAGATGGATAGATCAACAGATGATGGATCGATGTAGGAATGAATATAAATGTAAATGTGTGTGACCACTAAAAAGGTCTGGTGGCAAGAGTGCCTGAATGGCTCAGACAGTAGAGCATATGATTTTTGATCTTGGGGTTGTGAGTTTGAGACCCATGCTGCGCATAGAGTTTACTTTAAAAAAAGAAAAAAAAAAGAAAAGAACCTGGGTGCAATGACACCCCAAAAACAATGAATTTACTTAGTGTCAAGATCCAGGTTCTGAATAATATTCTTGGAGAAATGGCTGATTACAAGATTGGGGTATGGAAAAATACAAGATGAGACTGGAATGTCTTGTGCAAGAAGCAAGGAAGTGCTCAAAGAATGACGGGGACATATCAAAAGGATTCAAGAGCAAGCCTGAAGAGGCGTCAATGATGAAATTGTGCATAATGTGAGTTGCAAAATAAATAATGATATTAACAAACTATCGCTCATTGGATATAATATGAAATTATGAATTTATAGCAATAAAAAATCAATGAATAAATTAAAATTTCGATGAAAATAGAATACATAGTTTCAAGATGTAATAAAATATGATTAACTACAAAAGGAAAAAGTAACTTTACCTATCATAGTAACAGCTGCTGGTAACAATTCTGAAAGAAATAAATACACAAATCACAATTATAGTTGAAGATTTCACCACTCACCTCTCAGGAATTAACAAAACAAGTAGATCCTGATTGTGACGTTGGTTGTGTAAACCTGTATCTTTGCTAAAATTCATAGAACAACACTGCAAAAACTCTATACTGTAGGATAATTTTTTAAAAAAATTTTAAGTAGGGTCCATGCCCAATGTGGGGCTCAAACTTGCAACCCTGAGATCAAGAGTTGCATGCTCTAAAAAAAAAAAAAAATAGAGTCATGCGCTTTACCGACTGAGCCAGCCAGGAGCCCCACTATAGGAAAAAATTTTTAATAAAATTAAAATAATATATACACATATATATTAGAAAGTGTGGCCTAATTCTAAACCTTAAGGAACTAGATAGAAAAGAACAGCAAACTGAACCCACAGCTAGCAGTAGGAAGAGAATAAAGAAGTGGGAACAGAAACAATAGATAACAGAAAAACAATATAAAGAAAATCTACAAAAACAAAAGCTGGTTCTTTAAAAAGATCAACAAAATTGGCCAGCTTTACTTAGGTCGACTAAAGTATAAAGTGAGGAAAAGTCAAATTACTAAAATCAGGAAAGAAAGTAGAACATTACTACAGATTTTACAGAAATGAAAAGGTTTATAAAAGAATATTATGAACAATTCTCTTCAGGGAGCAGAACCGGATGGCAGGGGAATGGTGAAATTTTACTATTTGAATTTTGTTCTGTGTGCATGAATAATATATTTAACTAATAGCAACAAACTTCTGAGCACAAGAGCAGATCAAGAAGAAAATACTATATTAAAGCAGAAAATATATGTACTATATTTTTCTAAAGTTCTTGCAGTAAGCCTGTGTTACTTTCATGATTGGAATACAAACGATTTTTAAATGTTTGTAATGTCAGTATGCATACAGTTTTGGCTGTGTTTCTTTAACTTCCTATCATAGCAAGTCTTACCTCTTCTTTGACTAGAGGAATTTAGTGAAAACAGCATCTTCTTGGCTGTGAGCAGGAGCTGGAAGCCCTAAGCTTTGCATTCCCCGGTGAAGAGACCTCAGTCTGAACTGGGAATGGAAGCAGTTTAGAAATGAAAAGAAGAGTGGTTTCTCAGGGAGCCAAAGAAGGAGGATTTATCCTAAAAATAGACTGGAATGTGGTGACTGTACTCAGGCACTTAGAACTAATTTTTACGTCCCAGTGTTCAGGCAGTTGTCAGACAGGGCAGGCCGGAACCCAGTAGGATCAGCTCCCTGGAAACCAGCTGGCGAAGCTGGAAAGAAGCAGGCCATGAATGTGGGGTAGGCAGGGTCAGCACCTTCAAATACTGGCACAGCAATGAGTTCTGTCCCCAGACCGGGTGGGGAAAGGCCTGGGCTCTGGTCAAGAGCAACCAGCCAGGTCGAACTCTCTGGCCTGACATCACTCTTCTGCCCAAAGAATGCAGGCAGCTCACACTGCCTTTTCATTTGTGCTGGGCAGAGAGAGTGGAGAATGAGTCCAAATGGTTCCAGGCTTCAGAGGCTTGGCCCTCTGGCCCAGTTCTCTCATTGCCATTTGCCTAGGCCAGTTAAAGAATCCAAGTCTCTAAAGAGTCGGGAGTATCTGAACAAATCAGAATAACTTTTTTATTTTCAAAAATTATTTTTTCCATAGGACATGTCATCAACCCTCACCGTATCGTATGGCGTGCTCGTGTGGATTTTGCTTTGTTCTGTTTTCTGTGGCTTCCCCTGTTGGAATGGAAGTTTCACGAGGACGGGGACTTACTCTGCTTCATTCCTTGCTGTGCTCTCAAAGCTAGAAGAGCGGCACAAACAGCGCCTCAGAAGATTTTTGTCGAGATACAAAAAAGTATCACGGCCAAAAGCTTGTCACGAAAAGTTCAAATAATAGTGTTCGAAAGGAAAAATGAAGGGTCCTTGACCACATCTCGATCTAATGCAAGACCCCGAAGAGAACTTTTATAACACTTCTGTGTGTACGACACTAACCCTAGAAAAATCTGTCTTGTTCATGTCTGTACCTCTTAGGCCGACCACAGCGCCTGGCACAGAAGAAGTACTTGATAAGAACTAGTTGAAAATCCACTGAATGAGTTATAAGCAGTCTTAGGGTTGGGGTGGGGTGACAAGAAAGGGTCGGCAGCTCCAGGCTGTTTCCCCAACCAAGTTAGGGTGAGTTCCTTGAGTTAGGTATTCATCTATACATCACAAGCACCGAGGAGAGTGCCTGAACCCTCTCTACCAATTATTTATTAAGCACTCACTCAATGAGCCACCCATATGCCGTGGACAGAAATCTGATTCTGTAGCCTGCAACACTACTTTGGGCTTCCTCGCATAAGACTCTTTGCCCTATTAAACTGGTCCAGTGCCTTCGTACCAGAGCACGTTGGCCTCAGGGCAGAACTCCCATCCCAAGGGGCTCTCTATGTCTCTTGACTGTTGGCACGACAAAATGAGAAGCCCCTCCCGTAGTCAGCAGACACAGACACCCACGCTCAGGCCCAGCCTGTCTGGATGGAACGCTGCCCAGTTAGATCCTCTGAGAGACAGAGATCTGTCAGCATCTCTTTGTGAGGACGTCTCAGGGGATTTGTCTGAGTGCCAGCTTCTCTGTGGAAAATGCAGTCAAAGCCAGAAAAAACCGGCAACTCAGCCACACTGAAAATACAATATTGAAGCATTATGCTGGAATGTGGCAATTTACAGCTGTCACACCACACTCGCTAAGTGAAATCACATTTTGTGCCAGATTTCCAAAGACATAATCACATGAAAACTATTTTTATTGCCTTGATGCATGGTTAAAAAGTAGTTTACCACAAATGTAAGAAAGTCCTATACTATAAGATCTCTGTTGAGCATAAGTACAGAGAGCAAAGTGGCTGTTTTCTACCTCAGGAAAGATTTAGTTAGAAATAAAGGGATGCACTAAGCCCAGAAGAGTGACCTAGGGTGGATTCCTTGCTAGTTAATAATGTCATTGGATCAACAAAACTTAAACCAAATCCTGGAATTCACCTTCATTATAGAAAAGCTTCTCGGTAGGCCTGGGCTACAATTTGGGTTTCAAGTCACCTTTACTTTCTCCCTGACTCCTGCTTATTTCCCTACCAGGCCTTTTAACTTCTAGAAGGTGAACAAAATCTTCCCATCTTACACTGTCCTTGCTGTTGGGTTCTCATCAGTGAGGGTAGGGGAATGGAGAGAGGACTCATATTCTCAGTATCCAAAACATTAAAATTGCCAAATAATTCCCAAGCCCTTGCACCTGCTGGTTCCTTGGTTTGAGAGGCTCTTTTCCCAAATCTTTGAGTGGCTGCCTCCTCATTATTCTGGTTTCAGTCAAATGTCGGTCCTCCCTGACCATCCTATTTAATAATGAATACTCTCTTCCCATCACTCTGTTTCATGGCACTTAGTCTTCTTGTCCTCACACCACACCATCTGAAATTATATTACTGATCTGATTATTGTCTGTTTCCCTAGGTAAGACCTAAGTACCATGAAAGCAAACACCTTGTCTGCCTTGGTGACCACAGTATTCCAGTACTGCTTGGTACACAGAGGCTTTTGATATATTTTTATTTATAATTGAATACGTGGTGGCTGATAGATGGCAGGCAAGTGACTAAGTGCAAAAGCTTTGGAAAGGTGATTTTTTTTTAAGGATTTAAAAAAGAAAAATTTTAATTTTCAGTGAATTATCTTCTTGCCAAAAAGAAAGAGAAAAATGAATTGAGATTATTGTGTCCATTGCATACTTCTAATTGTGCCCTTGGCCCCAGTTTCTGTACATTTAGAGAAACCATTAATACATGCTTCTCTCAATAGCTCTTGCAAGCATTGCCCTAAAACATACTGCTATTCAATGGAACATGCAAATTAGTAATGAAAAAGTTTGCTCAATTAATCTCAATTAATGCATGTGTATAGAGATGACACATTTTAAAAGGACAGAAAACGTGCCCACTGAATTTAGTGTCAATAAGATCGTCCTTTTCTTCAGTTCTCTGCAGTGAAAAGACTATACGGATGGATAAGAAACAAGTGCTGGTGAGGATGTGGAGAGAAAGGAACGCTCGCGCACTGTTGGTGGGAATGCAAACTGGTGCAGCCACTGTGGAAAACAGTATGGCGTTTCCTCCAAAACTTAAAAATAGAACTACCATATGATCCAGTAATTCCACTCCACTGGGTTATTTATCAAAGAATATGAAAACAGTAATTCAAAAAGATACACGCACCCTTTTGTTTATAGCAGCATTATATAATAGTCAAGATATGGAAGCAACCCAAGTGTCCACCCAGAGATGAATAGGTGAAGAAGTGATATATATGTATATAATAGAATGTTATTCAGCCATTAAAAACGAATGAAATCTTGACATTTGCAATGACATGGATGGATCTAGAAGGTATAATGCTAAGTGAAGTAAGTCAGTCAGAGAAAGACAAATGCCATAGGATTTCACTCATATGTGGAATTTAAGAAACAAAACAAATGAACAAAGAAAAGAAGAGACAAGTGAAAAAATAGACTCTTAAATTTAGAGATCCAACTGGTGGTTATGGGGGGCGGGGATGGGTAATATAGGTGAAGGGGATTAAGAGTGCACCTGTTGTGATGAGCACTGAGTAATGTATAAAATGCTTGGATCACTATATTGTACACCTGAAACTAATACAACGCTGTATGTTTATTACACTGGAATTTAAAAGAAAAGAAAGAAAAGAGAAAGAAAGAAAGAAAGAAAGAAAGAAAGAAAGAAAGAAAGAAAGAAAGAAAGAGAAAGAAAGAGGAAAGAAAGAAAAGAAAAGCTGGAGAGAAAAAGACCATAAGTATGGTAAAAATTAAGACATTTTATGGCCTTGGGGCGCTTGGTGGCTCAGTCAGTTGAGTGTCTGACTCTCGGTTTTGGCTCAGGTCATGATCTCAGGGTCATGAGATCTAGCTCCATGTCGGGCTCCGTGCCTAGTGGGGAATCTGCTTGATTCTCTCTCCCTCTCCCACTCCCCTGCCCCCTGGTTGCTCTCTCTCTCTCTCAAATAAATAAATAAATCTTAAAAAAGGGTATTTTATGGCCTTTATACTTGTGATTAATTGATACCAAGTAAAGCTGTATATTTGCATCATAAATAAGTCATATTACCAATCACAGCTTTATCCTAAATGTCCAAACTATGACTTTTATAGTATTGCCTCTCTGAGATCTTAACTAGATTTGGTGTAGAAATTTGTATGTAAGAAGCAGGGTCCTCAGAAAAAAATGGCAATTGATTTCTTTTTTTTTTTTTTTTAAGATTTTATTTATCTATTTGTTGGAGAGAATGAGAGAGCACAAGCAGGGGAGTGGCAGGCAGAGGGAGAAGCAGGCTTCCCGCTGAGCAAGGAGTTGCATGAGACCCCATCCCAGGACCCTGGGATCATGACTGGAGCTGAAGGCAGACATCCAACCAACTGAGCCACCCGGGTGTCCCAATGGCGATTGATTTCATTCCTTTTATCTTCACTTTCCTTATCTGTTAAACGGAACTAATCCTTACCACATAGAATAAATAATGTGTACCTAGCTTTAGGTTAAGTATCTTGCTTTAGTAGATATTCAATAAATGTTATTTTGGATTGCCTCTCTCTTTCAAGGACTTGAGATCCAGATGCCCTTTGAGTAGCATCTGGCCTTCTGGTCTGTGATCTGCTTCGGCCACACTGAGTTCTCTTATATATTCTCCCTGGAAGCTTAGTCCACAGGCACTGTGGGGATAAACACTGTTCTGATTATAAGCTGTTCCTGCTTCTCAGAACAGTAACAACAACAAAATCAAGCATCATTTCCAGTCTCCTCTCCAGCATCAACTGTGCTTCAGGACTCTAAAGCTAATGAGGTTATCTGGGCACAACTGAACAGTGTGCATTAGGAGCCCATGCACCCATTGGGACTTCATCAGACGCCAGAGGCCACAGCAGGAGCAGAACAAAACCGAACCACAGCAGTGAATTTCAGGGAGGCCTCCTGAACAGGTGGCAGCTAGCTATGTGAGGAGAGCTCTGACTGTCTGTCTCATCCTTCTCCCTAACCCCTTCCCCGGAACCGGCCCACACACATGACCCAGATCCACCTGCCCTCTGGGGCACCAGAGTGGGAAAATGATTGAAAAAGTCAACCAGTTTCCTCCTAGGTAAGTCTGGCCTGTATTGGGCCAGGCAGAGTTTGGAACCAAACATGAGACTGATGTTTTAAACCAGATTGAACTGCATCGTAGTAGTCAAGTCATAGAATCTGCCAGGGTGTCATTAGGCTACAGTGGAGGGGGATTTGCCATCCCAGTTGAAAGTGGTGATTGAGGGGCGCCTGGGTGGCACAGCGGTTAAGCGTCTGCCTTCGGCTCAGGGCGTGATCCCGGCGATCTGGGATCGAGCCCCACATCAGGCTCTTCTGCTATGAGCCTGCTTCTTCCTCTCCCACTCCCCCTGCTTGTGTTCCCTCTCTCGCTGGCTGTCTCTATCTCTGTCGAATAAATAAATAAAATCTTTAAAAAAAAAAAAAAAAAAAGAAAGAAAGTGGTGATTGAGGGGTGTTTGGGTGGCTCAATCAGTTAAGCGTCTGCCTTTGGCTCAGGTCATGATCCCAGGGTCCTGGGATTGAGCCCTGCATGGGGCTCCCTGTTCAGCGGGGAGTCTGCTTCTCCTTCTCCCTCTACCCTTCTCCCCGCTCATGCTTGCTCTCTCTAGCTCACTCTCTCTCTCTCTCAAATAGATAAATAAAATCTTAAAAAAAAAGAAAGTGGTGATTGAAAATAATAATATCATCTAATAATTATTGAATGCTTACCAGATGCCTAGGCTGTTCAAGAACTTGACATATATTAACCTGTTTAATCTTCATAATAACATTGTGAGTTATGTCCATGACAATCTCCACTGGACACAGAGGGAACTGAGGCACAGAGAAGTTAATTTGCCTAATCCGGGCCCCAGCAGTCCTGTTCCAGAGCCAGGCTTCCACCTAATATGCTCTATTGCTTCTTATGCCCTGATATGTTTAGATTTCCTCATAAGCCAACTATTCATGTATGTGGGGCCCACCACACATCCAAACCATATAATGTGTGAGTTCAGAGTTCTCTCTTCAGCTTCCTTAAAGAATAAAATCTCTCAAGATATGAATTTCAAGAAATCTCAGCTTATTCAAAGCAGAGATTTTAAAGGCAAGGCCCACCCGGGTTGCGGGATCAAGGCCAAATGCAGTCACCTACCAAGAAGAGTTAAGAGGGCATCTGCCCTGTCTGCTATTGTTTATTTCTCACTCCATTTAAGTAAGTTCTACACCCAATGTGGGGCTTGAACTCACCACCCCAAGATCAAGACTTGCATGCTTTATCTACCGACTGAGCCAGCCTGGTGCCCCCTCATTCCATTTTTTAACAGCAAGAATTTGTATAAGAGAACATCCCCTCAAAGGATTACTGTCTTTCTTAAGCTACATTGGCTCTTGTCAAAGATCAAGCTTTTTCAGTTAGTTTCTTCTATGACTCAATTTGACAAATGCTATTGAGCATCTGAATTGTGTAGTGCAGTTGTTTTTTGGTTTTTTGTTTTTTAGAGAGGGAGAGAGAGAATCTCAAGCAGGCCCCACACCCGGGACTGAGCCCAACGTGGAGCTGATCTCACAACCCTGAGATCAGGACCTGAGCTGAAAGCAAGAGTCGAACACAACCAACTGAGCCACCCAGGTGCCCCATGCAGTGCACTGTTATGACAGGTTCTTCCCTCAGGAAAAATCACACTCTCCCAGGAGAGAAAGGAAAATACGTAACTAGCAATAACTCCAATCAGATTATATAGTACTTGTTCTAGTGGTTCTGTGGGAACCCAAAGAAGTGAATGTGGGTCCTGACAGGATGTGTAAGGAGGCTCCATGGAAGGATTAGCATTTTGAGTTGGACTTTGAAAGATGAGTGGCATTTAGGTAGGAAAAGGTGGGGAAAGAGCATTCCAGGGAGGAAACCATCAGCAAATCATAAAATGCATAAAAATCCATGACATGTTCTGGGAAAGTGGTACTCGTACAAGGCAAAAGAAGGAGGATGAATGTTGGGATAAGGAGGGATTTAGACAAGAAAGTGAGAATTGAAGGGGGGTTACCAGGAAAGGGACCCTAGGGGAGAGGGGAAGAGGTGTTGGGGAAGGAAGCCTACAAGACTGGGCTGGAACCTGGAAGAGAGTGTGGCTTGCTGGAGCAGATAAAATTATTCAGGAAAGAGGTAAGCAAGAGGATAAGATGTCTAAACACAGAATCTCAGAGATCTCTATAGGGCAAGTGGAGAAAAGAAAACAGTGAAGGATACAGAGAAAGAGCTGTCAGAAAAGTGAAAGGAGAATCCATGCACGAGGTGGAATCACAGAGACCAAGGGAGAAGAGACTGAAGAAGGCAAGGATAGTCAACGTTGCAAAGAAGAAGGGAAATTGAGGGGCACCTGGCTGGCACAGTCAGTAAAGCATGTGACTCTTGATCTCAGAGTCATGAATTCAAGTCCCATGTTGGGTGTGGAGCCTGCTAAAAAATAAATTAATTAAAAAGATAATTAAAAAAAAAAAGAAGAGGGGAAATTGAATGAGAGTCGTTAGGTTTGACAACTAGAAATTGGGGGCATACAACAAAGTCTATCTACTAATTTTCTTTAGTAGTTGTCTCAGTCATCATCCTAGTCAGCTCGGGTTACCATAACAAAACACCATAGACTTGGTGGCTTCAACAACAGACATTCATTTCTCATAGTTTTGGAAGCTGGGAAGTCCAAGATCAAGGTGCCTCCTGATTGGGCTCCTGGTAAGGACTTTCTTCCTGGCTGGCAGATAATCACAAGCCATCTTGTTGTTTCCTCCTGTGGCAGAGAAGGAGAGCTCTAGTGTCTCTTCAGCTGGCTTGGAAGGGCATTATCCCATCATGGGGGCTCCAGTCTCATCGCCTCATTTAAATCTAATCACCTCTCAAAGCCCCACCTCTACATACCATCATCTTGGCAAATAAACTCTTCAACATATGAAATTTGAGGAGACACAAAAGTTCAATCCAGAGCAGTTACAATTCTTTGGGTTTGCAAGTAGTAAGAGAAATTCACTTCAAACTAGTGCAAAGAGAAGGTATTTCAGCAAAGCTCCAAGGTAGCCAGGATCCAAACGCAAAGGAAACAGGGTCTGGAAACCCGTCAGGAACCATGATCCTGAGAGTCCCCTCTATCTCTATTTCTCTCTGCACAGCTGTTCAGGTATCCCGTCGTTGAAGACTAGCTCTCAATGTTTTGGTATGAGTATGGCCAAGTATTCCACAGCTTCTGAACATTTTCCTCCTCTGCTCAAGCATCGTGCAGATACTGAAGGAGAATCTCTCAAATCTAATTATAATTCCTGATGTGGGTTGTAGACCTGAAGCCAACTCCACCTTTGTCAGGCTTTGGAGGAATGAAACAAGAACCTTTTCTTGTTTGTTTGTTTGTTGTTTGTTTCTAAAGATTTTATTTATTTATTTGAGAGAGAGAGAGTGCAGGAAGAGGGAGAAGCAGGCTCCCCACTGAGCAGGGAGGCCAATGCCAGGCTCCATCCCAGGACTCTGGGATCATGACCCAAGCCGAAGGCAGATGCTTAACTGGCTGAGCCACCTAAGTGCCCCTGTTTGTTTGTTGGTTTTTTTTTTTTAAGTGGGCTCCATACTGGGCTTGAACTCACCACCCTGAGATCAAGACCTGAGCTGAGATCAAAGTCAGAGGCTTAACTGAGTGAGCCACCCAGGCACCCCTCACTGAAGATTTTTTAAATTGAGTTTCTGTTATATGCAATTGAAAGAGTTCAGAATTTCTGATGGTAAAAGTTGTTAAACCCCAGGATGGTTTCCAAGAAAGGCTTTCTTTCCAAAGAAACTCTCTAAGAATTGTCTAGCATGGGCAATTCTTTTCTCAAAAGGGCCTCAAGTTCGGATTGTTCCTATCATTTCAAAAGCAAGTGACCAAGAAGAAACCACTCAATTGCTTCATCATCTCCCCGGGGAGGCAAGACGTATTAATATCGCAATCTGACAAATACAAAGGAGCGCAAAGATACTGAATTATTTTCTGTGGTTATCCACCCTGTCAACAGGCCTGCTAGGAATGGAAAACCCTTTTTAGCCTCAGGACTACTTTTTTTTTTTTTTCTTTTCAAAAGTAAACTGTAACAGATGAGCAGTTAACAAGAAGGAAGGTAAACGTCTAGAGCTCATTCATTGCACCTAAGTGAACACTAGCTACTCCCTTAGTCAAATACCCTAGGTAGCTTCAGGCAAATGAACCCTCTAGCAGAAGACATGATTGGGAATTAGCTCTTTTAGCATTTAATCTGTTTCACCCAGTTATTTCTGTTCAGCTTTCCTCCTCTGAATAATCTTTCATCATTTACTCTTCAGGGAATCCGAGCATTGCATTGCCTTTTGAGATCTGGCGTTTCAAGTCCTTTGGTAAGAGCAGGATTTCCCACTGTGAGAAAGGTATTTTACTAGTAACAGCTGTTACCTTGAAAGGAGGGTGAAGTGGGGATTGTGCAGGACTTTTACTTTCTGAATTAAATATTTCTGAATTGTTTGAAATTTTAACAATGAGTATGGATTGCTTTTGTAATCAGAAAATAATGTGCACGTATATTTCTTTAACATGTTCAATGCCAAATAAAAAGGCAACCCACAGAAAAGATCTTTTAGGTGTGGAGCTCTCCAAGGGGAATAGTATTTTGTCTAGTATCTTGTGTATTTTGTCCTTTTTCTCTTCTAATGATGAAATCCTGTGCTTTTCTAGAAATGTTAATGTCTTAACAATTATAATAACCTCAGGTCTCTGCCTCCAGCCTTGCCCTTTTCAAATCATTCCCCACACTGTTACCAGAGTGATCTTTTTAAAACATAGATCTGAGCATGTCTCATCCCTGCTTCAAGTTACCTGAGACTCCTCTTCCTCTGTAAGCCCAAGGGACGCCATCCAGTCCTTACCCACCTGCTTCTCTAGCCCCATTGCCCTTTACGTCTCACCTGGCTCTTTAAGTTTCCACAATAAGTTATAGGACTAAGTTATAGGACACAGCATCTTAAGGTCCAAACTGAACCATCTCCTTCTCTGCATAGGTGAGGAAGTACAAGGACTTCTCCAAAAACTTGGCTTTGCTGGGGCTGGACTCAGGTGTGCTCCTGTGAGTGGGACTGAAGTCATAGGGGTGGAGACACAGCGTTGGCACTGAAGTGTGCAGAGGGTCATCACCTTGGTGATCATCTGCAAACATCTCCTCATTCCTACCTCAACAGCAGGATCACCAGTGCATCTCTACGTCCCCTTAATAATGGTTTTCCCTGTGATTTTAGGGGCTTAACATAACTCTCTGGGGGCTATTGCAATGTCTGCTAAATGGATCACCTGGTATTTCTAAGCCAGAAACAACCTCAAAGTGAATGTCAAGTAGATCACAAGCTGCTGTGGCTTAGCTCTACTGGGCCTCTTGAGTTCCTGTTGTTGCTAAAGGATCAGGAAGTGGGGAGGGGGGAAGGGGACTTGAGGAGGAAGAGAGGCCACACCAGAGTAGTCCTGTGCCCCAAAAGACTGTATCCTCAAAGGCCAGCTTGTTCCTTGCCTGCTCTTATTGTGCAATAATTGGAAGCTCCCCAAGGTTTCCTCTCGGTCATGCACAATTTATTATTGAACTGGTGTGCCATAAGAACACAAGAAGTATGTGTCAGTGATTGCACCCGGGACAAATACACATATAAGTGGTCAAGATCTAGAAAGGAATATGCCAAAATATAATTAGTAATGTGTCGGGTTAGTGCTAGAATGGGTGACTTTTTCTTTTAAAATGTTTAAATTAGTTCATCTTTTAAATACTTGCTACGAGACGAGGGGGTGGAGAAGGGAATAATGCTGCACCCTTGAGACCTGAACTTCTAGCATCTAGAGTAATGGGATGTCTGTATACTATAATAACCTGTTCTACTCCAGGAGTCACCACAGAGTTCAGCCGAATACACCCATGGAATTAGAAAGTCATAGAAGGTGCCTTAAAGACAGTCTAGTCCAATTTTTCCTTTTATAGAAAAGAAAGCTGAGACCCAGAAAGATCAAGTGGCTTCTTTCCAACTAGCCCAGTTAATATACGGAAGAGCTAAAAAGACAGCTCAGAATTCTTCTCTTTTATCCAAAGGAAAGAACAATTTTATTCTTTCTTATTAATGCCTTTCGAACTCACTCTGTAACTCTACCTTCCTATCCCCTTAACTTATCCTCTTTGGTCGTCCAGCCTCTGACCTGCCCTCAGGAGGGATAAGACATCAGTCTCTACACCGCTCAGGTCAGATTGTCCCAAGTACTCTCTCCCCATACTCCACTCTAGTCCCTGGTTACCTCAAGGCATTTCCTCCATTCCGCACACATGGCCATGAGATGTCAATCAGTTTCCTCTCATGGCAGATCCCCACTCTTTACCGTCCCCTGACTGGAGAGTGAGAAAAACACAGCACTCTGTTCAAACACAGTTCTCTTCAAAGAAATCCTCACTTTTTAAGCCTCTTCTCTTTGCCTTTTCTCTGGCCCAAAAGTGGGTGACAGGCGACAGGTTTCAGAACCAATTAGGGGGCTACCCCCTGAGCAAGTCATGCACAAGTGATCTGACACATCTTATAATAAATATGGGGGCACTTGGCACCTATTATTCTAAGCTATGAAACTAATGAAATAGGGAAATCTCATTTAACATCCTGTTACAAGGGCATCTAATTTTTTCCCAGGTCTCTGTTTCCTAACACATTACAGCTGAAAATTTTCAATTTAATTTTTTATTAGGTTATGCATTCCAATGAGATGCCTCATTCCAATGCCTCTTACATTTTGTAATTCGTTAGGCCCTGTGATGGGACCAACCTTTGTCTCCCTCCTTCCCCTTGGCTGAGGCCATCCAAAGCACCTGCAGGCTCAGTCTTGACTAGTCAGTGGATCCTACACGGAGGCAGGAGGAATTTATGGCACTCACTTTGGGGTTTCCTACCGAGGCTGTCGCTAGTCTGAACTTATGTCCAAGTTCTATCAGATAGCTGACCTTCAGTCTCATTCTCAAGACTCAGCCGTGCCTTGGACTCCAGACCCAGTCCGTGAATTCCAGCCCTAGCGCCTCACATCCTATCCTGATAGCCCTGCCACTGGGGCATGCCTGCTCCTTTCAGTCCCCCACTCCTTGGGATTGGAATGTCCCTGAACTGTAGCTCAGTGACTGGGGTCCTACTACCTGCTGACCAGACTTATCTGTTTGTCTGAAATCCTGAGTATTATCTACTATCTCAGAATTCTCTGTCTCTCAGTAAGACAACGTGTCATTTTCTGTTTGGCTTCAGATACCAACTGCTTGCCTATCATACTGCTTGCTGCTTGTCAGTGTGCCCTCCCAATGGCAGATTTGCCTGCCCAGTGCTTCTGCAGCTGACACTCTGTCCCCTCTCAGCTGGCCCTAGGCCACCACAGAACTCAAGCCAGGCATGCACCATTTCCCTTGAGCAGGATGTTTCATTATACAACTGGTCTGAAGAGCAGTGCAACCCTTGGGACCAAACCCAGAAAAGCACAGCCCTTTGTCATGAGCCCTTGGAGGACAGATCATAGAATGTCCTGTGCTCTCTATGCAGGCACAGTCGACCTGGATCAGGGATTGTTGAGTCCTAGTTCAGTGGATGTGTGTGTGACAGACATCCATTCTGCCTGCCTGTCACCCCTTCTGGTCTGATACCATGATTTTCCCTTCCCCATTCTCAATCCATAAAGTTCTGGTAGGGTTGACCCAAACTCCAGCATTAGCCCTGGCCAACCAGAGCAACACAACACACCTCGGACACAGTGATTGTATCAGGGATGTGCACGTGACCCAAGCTGGACCAGTGACAGTCTTACCTGAGGATGATAGAGATGCTTTCTGCGAGGGTTACTAAAATGGTAGAATGTAACCCGGAGCTGCTGGTGGCCGTCATCGTTCCCACATAGGGAAATCTTGCCTGGGAAGAAAGTCAACTCAAAGGAAAGCAAAACTGAGAGAGAGAAGTAAGTTTCTTACAACACAGATCCAATCCTAAAGCCAGCAGTCCACCAATGGAATCCTTAGTTTTAACACATCTACTTTTATTGTGTAAGTCAGTAGGAGTTGTATTTCTGTTACTTTAAAATTAATACAGCTGGGCCCCTGGCTGGCTCCGTCTGTAGAGCATGCAACTCTCCGTCTCAAGTCATGAGTTGGGTGTGGAGCTTATTTAAAACAAACAAACAAACAAACAAACAAACAAGTAAGTAAATAAACAGAATTAATACAGCTGACAAGACTGACTGACAAGACTGACTTATTTCCTTCTGCTTTACCAGCGGGTTAAACCTCCACGTTGGAAATACAGCAAAGAAGAGCAAGTTGAAGAAAAATGTGCTCAAAAAAGTATTTTTCGTTCATTCAACTATTGCATAAGAACAGCAGCATAATGCAATGAAAACAACACAAGCTTCAGAGCCTATCAGAGCCCTTTTCAAACCCTAAAGCTCCTATTTTCTAGCTGTATATATTGGGCATGTTAATTAATACTTCCAAGGCTTTGTTTCTTCCTTTGTAAAATGGGGATAATATTACCTGTGTCCTAGGGTTATTATGAGGAATAGATATAATGTGTATGGTGCCCGGCACTAAAAGGCTTTCAATAAATGGTGCTTATTTGAACTATCAAACATTTTTTTTTAAAGATTTTATTTATTTATTTAACAGAGATAGAGATACCCAGCGAGAGAGGGAACACAAGCAGGGGGAGTGGGAGAGGAAGAAGCAGGCTCACAGCAGAGGAGCCTGATGTGGGGACTCGATCCCATAACGCCGGGATCACGCCCTGAGCCGAAGGCAGACGCTCAACGACTGCGCCACCCAAGCGCCCCTGAACTATCAAACATCTTGAGCTGCAAGGACTTTGGGCTCGGGGATTTAAAAAACAAAAACAAGGGGTACCTGGCTGCTTGTCAGTAGAGTATGCGACTCTTGATCTCAGGGTCATGAGTTCAAGCTCCACATTGGGTAAGGTGCCTACTTAAAAAAAAAAAATTGTAAAAAAAAAAAAAGGCAAAAAAACTTGGTTACTACCACCAGAGATTCAAAATCTAAGTAAGGGGGACACCTGAATGGCTCAGTTGGTTAAGCTTCTGCCTTCAGCTCAAGTCATGATCCCAGAGTCTTGCCCCCTGTCAGACTCCTTGCTCGGTGGGGAGCCTGCTTCTTCCTCTCCCTTTGCCCCTCCTCCCTGCTTGTGGTCTCTCTCCTTGCCTCGCTGTCTCTCAAATAAATAAAATATTTTTTAAAATATAAATAAATAAATAAATAAATAAATAAATAAATAAATAAATAATCTAAGGGAAGAAACACAATGTTAGAGAGAGAGGCAGTCTTGTGACTGGCAGAAGCCTTGATAAAGGAAGATAATTCCCTCTGGCGTGATCAAAAAAAGCTTCATGGAAGAAGTTAAATCTGAGCCCTAGAATGAACAGAATTTTTTTCAAAGATATTTATTTGTTTGAAAGAGAGAGAGAGTGCATGAGCAGGGGGAAGGGGAGAGAGTGGGGAGGGGGATGAGCAGGGGAGTAAGCAGACTCCCCATTGATCGAAGAGCCCGATTAGAGGCTCGATCCCAGGACCCTGAGATCACGACCTGAGCCAAAGTCAGACAATTAACTGACTGAGCTACCCAGGCGTCCCTAGAATGAACAGAATTTATGATAAGCAGAGATTGGGAGACAGAGAATTCCAGTTAAATGAAAGGCAGGAGTGAGAAAATGGCTCTGTCTGCGGGTTTACATGGCATATCAACATGGCTGGATTATAGAACCCGTACAGGAGAGGGGCTAACGCTACTGCCCATCCAGGGGTGGGGTGCTCTGAGGAAAGTGCCTTCTGCCCTGTTCTAGAGACTAGAATCTTTGAATAGAACCAGGTGATGGGACCCTTTGAACATTTTTGGACAGCGCTTGCACAGGATGAAAGTTCTGACGGATCAGAAAATCACTTGGACCCTCTTTCAAACTGCACGTTTCTACCAGTTGTCCTTAGAAACCCCGCCTCGGTGAACCACCGTAACTAAGGAGAGCGTGTTGTAAGCCTCAGCCACGTGCAAGAACATGAAAAATGGCTGGGAAACGTCCACCCAGAGGCAGACACACTATTTCAGAGACTAATCGTGTGTGCTCAAAAGGGACTAGGAAAGCTATGGAAAAAAGGGAGGGTAGAGGAGAGGACCTATATTCATCCCTCCGTTGGACTCCTACAAGCATTCCTCCTAGCTGCTCTTTCTGACTCTGGTACTTCTCTATTTCTAGCTATTTTATATTTCACTATCAGGTTAATCTTCCTGTTCTGATCCCGTCATCCCAACTCCAAACCTTTAAAGATCTACAGAACAGACTGAAATTCTTTGATTTCGCATCAAAGGGTCCTTGGATGAGGCAGAAACCACTTTTTAGATCTCACTTCCTGCTATTTTCTTGTTTGTTTTAAAGATTTATTCATTTATCTGATAGAGAGAGCATGAACACCAAGGGGCTCCATGAGGGGCTCTATGTGGGGCTCCACCTCACGACCTTGAGACCATGACCTGAGCCTAAATCAAGAGCGGACGCTTAACCGACTGAGCCACCCAGGTGCCCCTCTTCCTGCTATTTGTTATCGGGTATCTTCTGCTCCAGCCAACCTGACTACTACCCTTGCTTTCCTGTCTCCACGCCTCTTTTGTGCCACTCCTTCTGCCTGGACTACCGCTCCACAGTCCCCTTCTCATCTATCTTCATCTTCTCCATCCCTGAAGCCTCAGTTCACAGGCCTTTTCTGACCTCCTCTCTCTCCCACCCTGCCTTTGATAATGTCTCTCCATTTTAAACTCCCACAGAGCTTCACCTGTCTCTCTGCTTATGTGTGAACCATTTGCTTTAAAACAATCCCTCCAAAAAAACCCTTGTAGTCATTTTCTTAATAATTTATTTTTTAATAGATTTTATTTATTTGACAGTGAAAGAGAGAGAGCACACAAGCAGGGGGAGCAACAGAGGGGGAAGGAGAAGCAGGCTCTCTGCTGAGCAGGGAGCCCAGTGCGGGGCTCAATCCCAGGACCCTGGGATCATGACCTGAGCTGAAGTCAGATGCTCAGCTAACTAAGCCACCCAGGGGCCCCAGCCATTTATTTTTTAAAAATCAAAATTTAAAATACACAACAGTGTAATAAAATAAAACTTGTACATACTCTCACCACGTAGAACCACCAATTGTTTTTACAGTTTCATATTTGCCTCTGTATTTCTAAAAGAAGTGAAATATTATAGATAAAATTAGGTCTCCTTTAACCACAGACTCTCCCACCCAGTCCCATCTCCCCTCTCAATGTCCAGTGGCAACTGCCCCATGAGTATGGTGTGAATCCTTCCATTCCATTCTCTATAATTTTATCTGCATGCATAGATGTATCCATCACCAAGGGATTATGATGTTGTGTCCTCAGATTTACATTGATGGTATCAAGATATATGTATCATTTTGCATCTTGCTTTTATCACCCAAAGTTATTTTTGAGGCCAATTCAGTTTGATATATGAATATACTTTTATTTACCCATTCCTCTGATAAAAATTTAGGCTGCTTCCACCTTTTTGCTTTTATAAACAATGGGGCAGAGAACATCCTCATACTGGTTTCTTTGTACACAGGGGTGAGAGTTTCTTTGGGATACATACCTAGAGGTATAATTGCTAAGTCATAGGGTACATACAATAAATAAATTTTTCAGGGGTGCCTGGATGGCTCAGTCAATTGAGCGTCCAACCCTTGATTTCAGCTCAGATTATGATCTCAGGGTTGTGGGACTGAGTCCTGTGTGGGGCTCAAGGACTGGGCATGGAGCCTGTTTGAGATTTTCTTTCTCTCTCTCTGTCCCTCCTCTCTCTCTCTCTTTCTTCCTGCTTAAAAAAAAAAAATTAATTGCGGTTAAACACATATAACATAAAATTTACCATCTTAACCATTTTTTTTTTTAATTTGACGGAGAGAGAGGGAACACAAGCAGGGGGAGGGGGAGAGGGAGAAGCAGGCTTCCCGCGGAGCAGGGAGCCTGATGTGGGGTTTGAGCCCAGGACCCTGACCACTGAGCCACCAGGCGCCCCCATCTTAACCATTTTTAAGTATATAGTTCAGTAATGTTAAGTGTATTCACATTGTTGTGCAACTAATCTCCAGGACTCTTTTCATCTTGCAAAACTGAAACTCTAAGGGCATATACATTTTAACACATTAAGTGCATGACTTATGACTTCTTTCATCTATTAAACTGCAAGATTTATAAGTGTGTGATCAACATCTCATTAATTTTACATCAAAGAGCCTAGTACGTAGTTTAATAGGTAGACACATAACAAGTATTTGTTGAGTGAGTGAAAGAACTAATATTATTTTCACAAGTCTAGTGAGATAAGATTTCCTCATCACACAGAGGAGATACTGGAACTCAGCACTCAGCTCTGGCAATCTTACGTACTTGGAGCATACGCAGCCAGCCAGAAAGAGACAGCAGTGACCTCTGACCTAGATAAATAAATAAATAAATAAATAAATAAATAAATAAATACTCTAAAAGCACATGTATCTTACCATAAACCTATAAAAATAAGTTTTTAAAAAAATCACACTTTGTTGCAGATAGAGCCCTGGTCAGGGTTCCCCTCAAGAAAGGAGTTACTGCCTGGCTGCAGGGAGTGACAGCATTCAGCTGTTGACCTCTTGGTTATCCTCAGCTGTCCAGCCAAGGTCAGTCTGCTCTCAGAGTGGCCCCAACCAATGACTGTGGAAGGTGTTGGTACCAAGGCCTGTTTATTTCTGCCCATCATAGGACACCTCCAACAAGCAATCTCTCCTCCAAAGTTCCCTGCTGTGCTGGGAAAGATTTTATATCACATCTGCCCAATTCTACCTCCTCCCCTTTCTTTTTATTGGTTTAACTCCCCAACAAATTTTTCACTAATTCCAACTCATCATTTGCTTCCTATAGAACCCAACTGACACGATCTTAATTCCATAATCCTAATTCCTGGAGATACACAGCATAAGCATTCTAAAGGACTACCATCCAGTCTGTTTACTAAGAATATATGTATTTATGCATTGCTTTTTTTCACTCATTTTTAAATTAGCATTTTACTATGAAATTAAATAATTCTCAAGAAGCATCATGAGTCTTTAGATTATTGCACTGTTAGACATTTACATTGCTGCCATTTTGGGGTTTTTTTTTTTGTTTGTTTTGTTTTGTTTTTGCTTCTGACTAAATTATCCTACAATAACTATTATATATAAATCTTGGCCCTTATCTGTAATCATCACCTTGGTGTATATATATACATAGAAAGGAAAGTATGGGAGGGGCTCCTGGGTGTCTCAGTGGGTTGAGTGGCTGACTCTTGGTTTTGGCCCACGTCATGATCTGGGGGTGGTGGAATCAAGCCCCACTTAGGGCTCTACGCTCAGAGTCGATCCTGCTTGAGGATTCTAGCTCTCCCTCTGCCCCTGCCCCTGCTCTCTCTCTTCTTCTCTAAAATAAATAAATATCTTTTTTTTAAAGAAATGAAATTATGGGACTATGAGTTTGTATGATTTTATGTTTATCCATATAAAAAATGAATTTTTAAATTTTTTCATTAAAAATGTTCACTGAAATATTGAAAAATATTTCAATACTTCAATGCCACTAAAAAATGTATAGCGAGGGGTGCCTGGGTGGCTCAGTTGGTTAAGCATCTGCCTTTAGCTCAGGTCATGATCCCGGGGGTCCTCGGAAGCCCGCCTTGAGCTCCCTGCTCAGCGGGGAGTCTGCTTCTCCCTCTGCCCTTACCCCCTGCTTGTGTGCGGGCTCGCGCGTGCACTCTCTCTCAAATAAATAAATAAAATCTTAAAAAAAAAATGTATAGTGAAAAACAGTTGTCTTCTGCCTTGATCTTCATAGCCCAAGGACAACCATTTTCCACTTTCCCTATTGCTTCGGGTATTTACATCCATATTTAAAACAATGTGTTTATGTTGTTATTTCCTGATGTACGTGTGTTAAACATGCATTATGGCCTTGCTGTTGTGGTAGATGCGGATGTAGAACCCTTACAAATACACCAAATACGCAGTCCCACTTGTTGTTCCCCATCCTCTCAAAGTACTTAAATCATAATTTTGGCTTTTTTTTTTTAAGATGTATGTATTTATTTTAGAGACCGAGCGCGTGCGCACGCCTTTCCAACCTTTCCCCTCTGTTCAC
The DNA here is from genome assembly GCF_024610735.1 of Ursus americanus. Lineage (NCBI taxonomy): Eukaryota > Metazoa > Chordata > Mammalia > Carnivora > Ursidae > Ursus > Ursus americanus. The sequence continues at coordinate 1,226,776 of NC_142142.1, read as the reverse complement.
TTGGTCGCTCCCTGTCCTGCTCACACTTACACCAGAGCACTTATTACACGGTATTGTAAGTATGTGCTTACGTGTTTATCTCCCCAACCCCCAGCTCCTGCAGGGGTGCCACTATGTAGGATGAAGAGTGAGCATGAAATATTGATGGGAGGGATGGGGGTGTGGATGAGCCAGGCTTTAGTGCCGGGAAAAAGGACTTTCTGCTCAAACCGAAAGGCAACAGCCAAGTGTTACATTTTCTCGAGCAGGGCAGGGTCTTGAGAAGCACAGTGTGCCTTCAGGGCGCACCGGGTCACTGCGCGAGAGCTGGATGGGAACGCGGCGGAACCAGTCAGGAGTCACAGCAGGGCCCCCGCCCTGAGATGTTAAGAAGCGCGGGACGGTTGCGGTGGCACGGAGAGAGGGAGAACGACATCTAGTAGGGATTTCCGGGAAATAATAACAAACGCTGAGATTGGCTGGGCTGTGCCAACGGCACCAAGGTGGGTATGGCCTCACCCCCATTTTGCCCATGTGCAGTGAGATTTGGCGGGATTAAGCAACTCGGGGGGTCCCACGCCTGCAAGTGAAGGACTGAGCTGCCGACGTAGGTCGTCGGGCTCGAAAGACCCAGGGCTGCCCTAGACCTCCCCTGCGCAGACCGAGGCTGTCCACTCTCTGCACTGCGGGCCGAGGCTGTTTTCCCGAGCTGAGACCCCCACTCCTCCACCCGAGAAGGGCGCAAGCCCCGCAGGGCGGGGACGCCTCAGCGAGCGGCCAGTCCCCCTCCCGACCTTCGAGGCGCGCACCGAGGGGTGGAAGAAGGCGCGTCGCGGCGGCGGCGGCTCAGCGCGCACGCGCCGGAAGCCGCCGAGTCACGGCGGGGCCGGGTCGCTGCGCGCGGGGAGGGGGCCTGGCGCCCGGCGGCTCCCGCCCAGGGGGGTCGTGACGCCCGGCGTCGCACACTCGGGACGGCGGCCCCGGCGGCCGGAGACGGAGGCGCTGAGTCGGCGCAGCTCCGGGCTCCGAGGGCTGCGCGCAGACCGCCGCCGTCCGTCGACACCGCCCCGCGAGGACGCGGTTCGGCGCAGAGCTGCGGCGGTCGCGCCCGGGCGCTGGAAGCGAAATCGCGAGGTAGCCCGAAGCAGCGGGTCGTGTCCGCAGATTTCCTGGGAAGCTACCGACCTTGGGAAAAGAGGCAAGCTTTGTGTCGAAGACGGTAGATTCCGAAGATCGAAGGGACTTGCCCAGGACCAAAAATGATTTGTCTGACTCAGTTCCAAAATGCAGTAAATAATAATGAAAACACTCACACACAATTTTTTTTTTAATGCAAAAGCAAAACTTCCAGAATTCCAAGAGAAAGTAAACTTTGGAACAAAGGTTTACCTAAAATAAAGCTCCAACCTGGATGAGAGCACTGCACGGGGAACTTTCTAGAGGTCCCTATAAACTTGATCCACAGATCTTTCTCCAGTTTCTCCCCACCACTATACTACTGAGGCCAGAAACCCATTTTTGTATATTTTATTGTTTTTATTCAAGTTTCTTATTTTAGTCAAAACGCTACTATAGAAATTTCTGGACGGGGGGGGGGGGGTGGTGGTGTTTGGGAATCATACCTAATTACAGTCCCTAAAACTGGAAACCACAATTACTTTTGCTCTCCCCTTACATTTTTGCTCACAATAAGAGGTTTTTACATCGCTGCACCAGAGCTATCATCTTCTATTTTACTGTCTTTAGGTAATGTTATATAAACATCTGCCCGTGTCTCACAGATCTTCAAGATCATTGTTTTAAATAACTACATTATGCTCACCACATAAACTACTGAATTATCCTCCTATACTGTGCTTGTAGATTATTGACCCGAATTGCTCTTCTCTTGTTTCTGATTGTCCATGTTTGTCTTCCATCAGGAAACCTCTCTGGGCAAAATGGTGGAACCGAATGTGGAAAAGTGGCTGCCAACCATTGCACTGTAGGAAAGCTTATTTTCTCTTTTAGAACTGGCAAAATTTCTCCAATTCTTCTTTTGATATTTCATCCCACTTGGATATTCATAGCCTTCCTTTAATGCTATAAGGTATACATTTATTTATTTATTTTTAAATATTTTACTTATTTATTTGAGAGAGAGCACAAGTGTGGGGAGAGGGAGAGGGAGAAGCAAACTCCCCACTGAGCTTGGGGGTTTGCGGGAGGGGTGTCACTAGGTGCTCAATGAGGGGTTCCATCCCAGGACCCTGAGAAAATGACCTGAGCCGAAGTGAGACACTTAAGAGACTGAGCCACCGAGGCGCCCCTATGAGGTATACATTTAAAAAGACTAGACCTTTCCAGGAGTCTGGCACAAATGGGATTCAGAGTTGTGCCTGAGACATTTTCAGATTTTCATCAAGCAGTTGATGTTCAGCTGCTGCTGTTTACAGTCTTCTGTGTGACTTGGAACACGTTATTTAACCTATGTCAGTCTCCGTTCCTTATCTGGAAAATGGAGTTAGTAACAGTGTGTACCTCATAAACTGTTGTGAGCGCTAGATGAGGTCATATTTGTACAGTGCTTAGATCATGCCTGTACGTAGTGCTCCATTGATGTTTTCTTATAAATATTATTTTTTTGCTACTAAAGACAACAATAGCTATGTGTTGAGCAGTGACAGGCACATCTACCACGCCTACCAAGGCTAAAATTGTAGAAGCAGTTCCTTGCAAACTTTCCCTGCCGTTTGAAAGTCAACTCAGTGTGTAAGCCTTCTCGATCAGATCAGTAATTCCATAGTTAGAGAAGATGGATAAAGCTGAAAAGAGGTATAATGTCACAAGATCTTTGGAACAAAGTTGATACATAGAAACTTGTACCTATTTGGAGGCAGTGGGACAGAAGGTGGAGGGAAAAGATCGAGAAGCTGTTACTTTTCATCTTAAACTCTCCAGTGCTACATTGTAACTATGCAAATATATTACTTATTTCTTTTTTTTTTTAAGATTATTTATGTATGTGAGAGAGAGAGCGAGATTAAGAAAACTAGTGGGAGGAGGGAGGGAGACGCAGACTCCCTGCAGAGCAGGGAGCCGGATGTGGCACTCAATCGCAGGATGCTGGGATCATGACTTGAGCTGAAGGCAGATGCTTAACCCACTGAGGCACCCAGGTGCCCATTACTTATTTATTTCTTGTCGTTTTGTTTTGAACATGTGGCCTGATTGCTTGCTTTTGAGTCAGAAAGCTTAATAGTTCTTCAAACAAAACTAATCTGAGTCCTAGATCTGGTTCTGGTGTAACACACGCTAGAATTTTCCTTTTCCATTTTTCTGTCTTAGGTACTTTTTCAACTGCTGTTATTCATTCATCCATTCAGTACATATTTGGTAAGTGGCTCTTATGGACCAGGCACTATGCTATGTGCTGAAGATGTTTCTTTAAATAATCAACCAAAAGTTGGAACATGTGTGCCAGCTACCTGTAATGGATTTTTGTTTAAGACTTCTGTTGTTGTGGTTCCTTGGGTTTGTTGCTAGAAAATCCTGAGATGATCTAATAGATGTAGCTTTTTTTTTTCTTTTACTACCCCCCCCCCCTTTTTTTTCAACAGAGCTGGACCTAGAAATTCTGCTTCACACTCCAGGGTCCTGCACATGAGAAATGGAGATACAACTGACTTTGGGTCCCGTGGTGAGGGAGTTGCTTCCACTACTGCTGCCTTTCTGGAGCTCTGCCCTAAGATAATGTTATACCAAAGGGCCCTGTGGGTACTTTCCTGGAGATATTATTTGATTCAAATCAATTCAATTCAAAAACATATATTGAGTGCCTACTACTTATAAGCACTGGGGTAAGAGTAGGAGATCAGCCAAAGATGAAAACGACCAGACCTTGAACCTCATCATTATTTAAGAGTCTTAAATCTTCCTGAAGTTTGTTCTGATCCAGATACTTGTCTTTTTAAAATCTTTAATGGGTATCTTTTGTTTTCAGATTTTTTTTTCTTCTGAAAAAATACTAAATTTAACTAGACACTATGCTAGGGGTTGATGATACCATTTCAAAAAGTTACATTGCTGATTGCAGCGTTGTTGAAGGCATCTGAGTCACCAACACAACAAGCTTGTATCAGTCCAAATTGCAACTGTAACATTTATAGTTTTGCTATGTATAGTTGCAAGCATCTGACTACCGCTTTATGACTTCTGGTATAGCTATGCATGAGCAATCACATACTGAAGTACATATTATTTTATTAAAAATAACTTTTCTTTGTTTTTTGTAAGACAGAGCACTTTGTTGATTTAAAAATATGTGTGTGTGTGTGTGTGTGTGTGTGTAGTTAGACTATAGTACATATGTACCCCATTTAAGAAGAGTAGAGAGTTTGAAACAAAAACAAGAACCAAAAAAGGGGAGGGAGAAAAATAGAGAGAACATTACAGTAAGGGGTCTGATAGGGTTGAGAACTCTGTCCTAGTCAATGAAATCGAAATGACTTATCCTGGCACTTATGGTCATCATTATCTTGTTGCAGGTTTATTTCTCTTTGTTATACCTGAGATCAGGCCAAGTTGCTCTGCTTAATATGCTAGTATTGGAGCAGTGCCTTCACCCCCACAGCTGTGAGGTCACCTTGTTCTATACCACAGGACTCTGTCACCTTTGACACATCTGATTGACCATTCTATTCATAGCCTGTCCAATTGCCCAAGGGAGTTGCTCAACGAGAATGATAATAATTAACCAGATCAATCAAATTTTCTCTTGCAAAGATTGCATTTGAGACCCAGACAGTAAAGTGGTTAATAGCAGGGTCACAAGATGAAAGATATACAGAGAAAAAGGTGTCACTGGAAGTTATGACACAGCAGAAGCCAGGGGTAGACAGAATCTTGAGTGTGCAGAAACAAAACAAGAAGTCAAATGGCCATAGATGCAGGGAGAGCATCCCTGTGTAGTGATAGGCCACAGAAAGGGATCCAGACAAAACACCTGATGCCTTGAGCTGTCTTGGATCCAGTGTAACCTCCCAGTTCCCGGATGGAATTTAATCCCCCATGAGGCCTCAGTCCCTCATGATTGAGATTCCTGTCTTCTTTATTTTCCCGCATAGCTTTGAAAGTAATCTTTATCACTTAAAGTAATGTGATCTTTGCCGCTAAAGATCCTAACTACCACATTCTCACAAACCATGCTCTCCCATTGCTGGGCCTTTGTCATCTCCTCAGCTTGCATTGTTCTGCCCTCGGTCTGGTTATTGTACGTTTTGGTGCTAGGCATCCAGAGTCCCCCTCCACCATCTACCATCCCTAATATCTCAGCTGCAAGGAATGACTCCCTCTCTCCTCAGAGCTTCTATTCCTACTGCTTTTCAGGATATTTTTCACTCCCAACTCTATATTATATAAAAACATCATCTCTATTAGATTTGATGAGCCCCTTGAAGTAGTTACAAAGACTATCACATATGTTTCCTTCCTAGCAGAGCTACACATGCACAGAATGGGTACTTAATTATTTACTCTTCCTTCTACTGATATGTTGCTTATCTTCTCCCCATTTCTCAGATCTTAATCCTTTCATGGTGTCAACTATCCTTAAGAACATGGCATTGAACCAAAACTGGTTGGCACATAGTAGATTTTCAATATGTGTTAGCTGAATGGAAGATCTGTCTTTTACTTGAGACTAGGTCAGCATCACATCCTGTGCGCCGGGCATCAAAAGGATATACCCAGTATTTCAAATTAATGTTTTCAGTAACAAACGTGTTCCTCTTACTGCGTTGCACGTTTATTCTAATGGTGTTACCACCCTCCAATCACTCAGGCCTGAAAACTTTAAGCTGTCTTGCCACTACATCTAAAGTTGCATTGCCACAGTCTGGGTTTCCCGCAAGGTAGAACCCAGGACATAATGCCAGTAGTTTATTTGGGAGTATAATTCCAGAGGGCAGGAGTGAGGAATAAAACTAGGAAGGAGAAGAGCCAACACAAGGAAAGTTTTAGTTGTCTGCTACTAAGGGAGACTGGCCTGTGGGACTGTGAGATTTATGAAATGTATCTTGGGACCATCTGACCAAGAGAAAAAATTGAGAAGAATCAGCTCTTATATTCCTCATTGGTCAAGGATTTGCTTCACAGACTGTTAACTTTCCTGCACTTCCAGGTTGCACATGCAGAAGAGCCAAGCCTGTTTCTGTGGGCATACTGTAAGATGGCATCACAGAAGCCCTGAGGTAGGAAGTGAGAGGCCTGTGGTTCAGGCATATGGTGAGGCCCAGTCACACAGACAGGTTTTATAGGTGTATGTCAAGAACTGTATTTCTGGGCGCCTGCGTGGCTCAGTCCATTAAGCGTCTGCCTTCAGCTCAGGTCATGATCCCAGGGTCCTGGGATCGAGTCCCCCCCCTGGGCTTACTGCTTGGCAGAGAGTCTGCTTCTCCCTCTGCCCCTCACCCTGCTTGTGTGCGCACGTGCTCTCTTTCTCTCTCTCTCAAAAATAAATAAATAAATAATCTTTAAAAAAAAAAAAAGAACTATGTTTGCAAGCCACGGTTACAGGGATGCTGACAGAAGACACGAGACTCCTAGGTCAGAGGCGAAACTTTATTACTTACTACGCAGCAGGCAGCAGCAGTTTTTTTTTTTTTTTTTTTTTTTTATTTGACAGAGATAGAGACAGCCAGCAAGAGAGGGAACACAAGCAGGGGAGTGGGAGAGGAAGAAGCAGGCTCATAGTGGAGGAGCCTGATGTGGGGCTCGATCCCAGAACGCCGGGATCACGCCCTGAGCCGAAGGCAGACGCTTAACTGCTGTGCCACCCAGGCGCCCCTAGCAGCAGCAGTTTTACGTTCATATTAGTAACTATTTCTGGAGTCATTATCACTCTCGGTAAGAACCAATTGCTGTCCCTCCAGGGAGGAAGGGATCTGATGCAATCAGTCTGCTACCAAGTGTCCGACTGGTTTCCTCAAGGAATGGATATAGAGCATTCATCTCTTCTGCTGGCAGGTTGGGCATACATTAGGTAACAACAGCTAGATCAACTTTGATTAGAAGGAACCCATGGTGTTGGACCCATGCGTAGCCTCCATCCCTGCTATTATGGCCCCTCCGTTAGTAGGCTTATTGTTTAAGCATTGGGATGGCCAAGGAAAGAGTCCGGCTGGCATCCATAGGACAAGTCATCCTGCCTGCCTGGTTTCTGAGTGCATATTTTGTGATGTCTAGTCTCTGGTGGACGTTATAATGAGGCACAAAGATCTACACACTTTGTGCCTATTTCTTTAAGTCCACCTGTTTATCTCCCCAGTTCTCTTTGTCCCCATCTTCCAATGTTTCTTTTTCCAGCACCCTGAATAACCAGATAAAACATTCACCACTAGAGTCCATATAGAGCCATATCTCAAGCCACTTATCCCACCATATATAGTGATGAGCAAATGTACTGTTATCAACTCCACCTGCTGGGAGAATTTTCCTTCATCACCAACGGGTTCTTTAGGGCCACCCCTGAATAGAGCTGTGGTTCAGCATAGTCCATCTTTTATTAGGGTCAACATATTAGCTGATCTTCCTGTGAACCAGGCCTGACTTTCCTGCCACCATCATTGAAGTGAATTGAAAGAGTCTTCAGTGCTACAGAGGTAAGTGACACAGGAGTTTGGGTCACTTGTTACTGTAATTTACTTATGCCTTCTCATCCTGCTTAGATCCGATCCCAAATCTAGCATTTCTATTGTACACGGAATGCTTGACCTTTTTTTTTTTTTTTAAGATTTTATTTAAAAATAATCTCCATACCCGACTAGGGCTCAAACTCCCAACCCCGAGATCAAGAGTCACATGTTCTACCAACTGAGCTGGCCGGGCACCTCTGGAATGCTTGACCTTATGACATGGTAGATCTTGTAACACCCAGCATGTCATTGGGACTTCTGATTGCATTGTCAATAGTGTCCCATGAAAAAGCACTTGGGCTCCACTGGGTCTCAGTTACACACTAGAAACTGTTTCTCAAACAATTATTTAAAGGATCAGATAGTAAATATTTTATACTTTGTAGACAACATATAATTTCTGTTGTGTATTCTTTTTTATAACATCCCTTTTAAAAATGTAAAAACCGCTTTTCGCTTGTGAGCTGTAAAAAACAAAACCCAGACAAACCGAAATCAAAACCAAACAACAGGACAAGTTGAACTGACCCCCAGGCCATAGTTTTCCAACCTCTGGTCTAAAACCCTAGAAACATGTGGCAACTTTCCTTTAGAGCTTGCAAGAGTGGTTTTTACCTACCATGGATCCCTGTGACATTTCACATCTACTGAGTCATACAACCCAGGTGCAGAGCTTTCTCTGTTGCTTGGACTTTCTCTGCAGCGCGCTCTCTTTCTTGCTCTCGGTCTGACTCAAAATTGGGAGCTTTCTTAGATATCTGGTAAATGGAGAAAGCAATATCCCCGAATGTGGGATATGCTGCTTTCATAATTGAAAGAACTCCATCAAGCACAAAAGAATGCTGTCTTTCTTCATGTAAGGTGAAGCAACCTGTCCTTTAACTTTTAAGGGATGCCATAGGCTATTGGATCCCTAAACACTTCACCAATGTGGTAGACCCTTAAGTCTTCATGAGGGTTTTTTTTTTTTTTTAAGATTTTATTTATTTATTCGACAGAGATAGAGACAGCCAGCGAGAGAGGGAACACAAGCAGGGGGAGTGGGAGAGGAAGAAGCAGGCTCATAGCGGAGGAGCCTGATGTGGGGCTCGATCCCATAATGCCAGGATCACGCCCTGAGCTGAAGGCAGATGCTTAACCGCTGTGCTACCCAGGCGCCCCATAAGTCTTCATGAGTTTTATCTCTCACCCTCTGGTCTGCATTTGTAATACTAGGGTATTTGGGGGTATTTATCACTTCTGCTCACCAAGTCCAATTAGTATGACATATATTGCACCAGTGTGTTCTGTAGAATATTCTTCAAAGATCAAGGTCACTGTAGGCTATATAGTGACGGAGCAGGAGACTTAAATAAAACAGTCATGGGGTAAGGCAGTAAATGGTTATTAATGTCTTTTCCACTAAAGGCAGACTGGTTTTGGTCCTTACTTTCTACAGAGCCGTAGCCACTTACTAATTACTAGAAGCTGTGTTCATGTGTTGATATACATTCCTTATGTTCAAGCTTCAAAAGAGCCATTCCTGGCAGGGCGTTAGGACCAGCTCCAGGTGTTGCTCTTGCCAAAACACTGAATCGGAGTTTTGGGCAAGTGCCTCCATGCTAATAAATTCTCACCTACTTATCTTTATATCTTACCCTGCTGCTTTAACACACTCAAGATACACTCCTTTGGTTTCTGTTGGGACATATTAGCCAATATCTATAATTCTTTTGGTGTACACTTGATTTTCTCCTGGAGCAGCAATGATATTTCCCTTCCGGGGCTATACTGAGACCTAATCCTAGTTACCAGTGTTAGCCTGGAGCAATGAAGGGTGGCAGGGGTAGATCTTAAGGACAAGAGTCATCTTATGAGACATCTGCCTCAGATTGGATCTTGCAGGATCCTCAAAGGAAGAGAGGGACCGGTTCTAGCTGGACTTCTTTCTTCTGGCTTCTGCAAACATGGAGGATTCAAGAGAATCCAGGGGTACAAAATTCCCATGCTTATCCATTTAATTATCTCTATCCCAGAACTCAGAGTTCTACTTTTTATCAGGGACTGACTTTGACATAAGAGATCTGTTGAGACTTTGAAGCAATACTATCCTTAAGATTAGGACCTTGGCCTAATATTCAACACAGGCTACAGGTTTTTTTTACAGGTTTTGGGGATCTCCTGAAATGCTGTCATAGAGGCCTGCTCTTTCATAGCTTAGAGTGGTTAATTGGCTTACAGGAGTTTGTCCTTTTCCTTTTTAATTCTGGTCTATCAATGCTAACAAAAGCGAACTCCATCCATAATTTCAGAGTTATCATTGCCCTATGCTGTTCAAGTGCCACAGCCACTGTGTACATAGCCAACATTTCCTTTCACCTACATCACATCCCCATCAACCGCAGGTGAGATTCTTAGTAAATGGGACTAAGGGCAGGTCAGAGGTCATCTAACCCATCTAACTAAACCCGTTACCAACAGCAAGGAAGTCCTCATTAGGTGATACAGTTCCTTCCTGAGGGTCTGCTTTCTAAGACCATTTTATGTCTCAATGGTCTTAGCCTGGGTTGCCCTTAGAGCAGACTCTGAGACAAAGGCTTATGTGTTTATTTTTTAGTGTGATTCTAGAGGGCAGAAGTGAGCAACAACATGAGTTACAACAAGGAAAGAGGCAGAAGTCAAGACAGAGACAGGCTATGGAGTCAGCCACTGTTTTGGACAGTAGGACACTAGACCCTGGGAGGCCATCTGAGGAATTATTTGAAATGTACCTCAGGACCGTCCACCTAAGGGAAGAGAGGGGGAAGCATTTGTCCATTCCTGCTTTCATTGGTTAAGGGCTGCCCTACAAGGCTGAAACCTGCCGGGGCACTTCGGGGTTACACATGTGCAAATAGCCAAGCAGGTGCCCTCAGATCCCAAGATGGGAATTAGAGAAGTCCTAGGGCAGGAAGTGAGAGGTAAATTGCAGGCTTGAAATGAAGTGCTGACAGGGAGCCTGGGGAGCAAGATTGGTTAAGTGTCTGACTCTTGGTTTCAGCTCAGGTCATGATCTCAGGGTCGTGGGATTGAGGCCCAAGTCGGGCTCTGTGCTTAGCATGGAATCTGCTTAAGACTCTCTCTCCTGCCCGCCCCCACATTCTCTCTCTCTAAAATAAATAATAAATCTGGGGCGCCTGGGTGGTGCAGTCATTAAGTGTCTGCCCTCGGCTCAGGGCGTGATCCTGGCGTTCTGGGATCGAGCCCCACATAAGGCTCCTTTGCTGGGAGCCTGCTTCTTCCTCTCCGAATCCCCCTGCTTGTGTTCCCTCTCTCGCTGGCTGTCTCTCTCTCTGTCAAATAAATAAATAAAATCTTTTTTTAAAAAATAAAATAAATAATAAATCTTTAAAAAAAATGAAGTGCTGTCAAGTTGCACCTTGACAGGAAGGTAGATGAAAATTGCGCAGAATTGGGTCACAACCGCAGTAGCTATGAGGATTTGAAGTGGTGCAGAAGAGGTATATAAAAGACCCATGAACTTTACTTCCTGAAATATTACTCTCTAGCAACACGTAGACCCTTATTATCCCTTACCTGGACTGCTGCACCTCACTTTTATCTGTTATCTGCGCTTAGTCTCAGTCTTTCCAAGTCAACCTTCATATTATTACCAGAGTGATCTCTCTAAAATACAGGTAATTCTCTGGTTCAAATAATATGCATGATGAGGACAATGATGATGAAGACAATGATAAAAGTAATAATGATAATAATAGAAGTAATAATAATGACTCAAGTCCTGAATATTTACTATGAGCCGGGTACAGTGCTTATTTTTTTCAAAGATTTTATTTCTTTATTTGTCAGAGAGAGAGCACAAGCAGGGGGAGTGGCAGGCAGAGGGAGAAGCAGACTCCCTCTGAGCAAGGAGCCCCGATGCAGGACTCAATCCCAGGACCCTGGGATCATGACCTGAGCAGAAGGCAGACGCTTAACCAACTGAGCCTCCCAAGCGTCCCCGGGTACAGTGTTAAGAGCTTTATGTGCATTTATTCATTTCTCACAATTCACTGAGATAAATACCATTATTACTTAAATGTTCATGAGAAACCGAGTCTCCCTGAGATTAAGTAACTTGCTCAAGGTCATATCCCTGCCATATGGGACAGTTCAAATTCAAATCCAAGTCTTTTTTATTTAACTCTGAGCTTTTTTTTTTTTTTTTAAGATTTTATTTATTCATTTGACAGAGATAGAGACAGCCAGCGAGAGAGAGAGAGAGAGAGAGAGAGAGAGAGAGAGAGAGAGAGAACACAAGCAGGGGGAGTGGGAGAGGAAGAAGCAGGCTCATAACGGAGGAGCCCGATGTGGGGCTCGATCCCAGAACGCCAGGATCACGCCCTGAGCTGAAGGCAGATGCTTAACCGCTGTGCCACCCAGGCGCCCCTAAGTCTGAGCTTTTAAACCACTTCACAGTACTGTCTTAAATATTCTTACCTATAGCACAAAGTTTAACATAATACTTTAGCGTTTTATGACCTTTCTGGACTCCTCGCTCATTATTGTCCTCCCCTTTCCTCCCCGACAGACTCTGCTCTCATGACTCTATGTCTGCACACCTACTGTGCCTTCTTCCCGTAATGCTCCTCATCTTAACTCCATTTGCAGAAGCATCTCTTTCTCATCCTCTTCAAAAACCATGCTGTATAGTCATCTGAAAATCCTCCTGGACACCTTAAAAATTAATAATTTTGAACTATAGTCTGTTCTTCCATATTTCTAGCCTTACATTTTTCCTTCTATCCTTCCTACCTCACTTTTTTTTCTCTCATTCATACTTTACTTTCAGGGTGGCAGATGTGAAAAGTCGAGTTAATTATATATAATCTCAGTTCTTAGCACATTATCATCAGCAGCCTGGGTGAGACTCCTCTGCTTGTCCTCCTTTCATCCGTGACTCTCATCAGCGTCTCCTTCTCTTCCACGGGCAACCGCTTTATGTGTTTGCTATGTACCCCTGAGTAATTACAATCCTTGTAGAGTATATAATATTATTCTGTGTGAGGATGCTTTTTTAAATGTCAAGTAAAATAGACTTTAATGAAACTGAGGGTTGCTGGAGTGGAAGGGGATGGGAGGGATGGGGTGGCTGGGTGATGGACACTGGGGAGGGTATGTGTTGTGGTGAGCCCTGTACCCCTGAAACAATTAATACATTTTATGTTAATAATAAAAAAGTAAATAAAAATTTTAAATATAGACTTTAATGAAAAAAGTTATTGAGATAAACAGAATTATTTCATAATGATAAAAGTTTCAGTTCACCAGGAAATAACATAGCCCCAAATATGGAATGTAAAAAACTTATTGACAGAATTTAGAATAAATTTAGAAATCCACAATCATAGTTGATTTTTTTTTAAATTTTTTCAGGAAACAAAGAGGATTTAGAAAAAGGCGAAGGACTAGGGATGTTATATTGTGTCCCCCCAATATTCCTATGTTGAAGCTCTATGGGTCCCTCAGAACGTGACTATATTTGGAGATAGGGCCTTAAAAGAGGCAAAGTTAAAACAAAACCATTAGGGTGGGCCCTCATCCAATCTGACTGGTGTTCTTACTAGAAGAAGTTAGGACTACAAAAAGAGATGCCAGGGAAGCACATACACAGAGGAAGCACTATGTGGGGACACAGTGAGAAGGCAGCCATCTGCAAGCCCAGGGGAGAAGCGTTGGGACAAACTAACCCTGCTGACATCTTTTTTTCTTTAAATAATCTCTGTACTCAATCAGAGATCAAGTGTTGCATTCTCCTCCTGACTGAGCCAGCCAGGAGCCTGCCGTGCTGACATCTTGATCTTGGACTTCTAGACTCTAGAACTGTGAGATAATACATTTTTATTTTTTTTTAAGTGACAATGTGGTCTATTTTTTTCATTATTTTTTATTTTAATTTTTAATATATGTATTTTTTTTTATTTTAAGTGGGCTTCACACCTGTGGAGAGCTTGAACCCACGACCCTGAGATCAAGACCTGAGCTGAGATCAAGAGTCATCCTGGCGCCCCTCATTATTTTTTTTTTAACTTTTTATTTTGAAAGAATTGCAAACTTTATGGGAAGACTCCAAGAATTCTCATATACCCTTTTACCCTGATTTTCCAAATGTTAAAATTTTGCCACATTTGCTTTATCATTCTCTTTGCGTATATTTTTCAAAAAGTTTGAGATTAAGTTACAGACATGATACTCCTTTACTGCTAAATTCTTCCATGTTATTTCCTGGAAGGACTTTAGACATTTTTGAGGGTTTATTTTTAGATTTTAAGGTGAATCTAGCGTCACTTTTTCTTTAAGACATGGTCCTTGGGACATCTGGGTGGCTCAGTTGATTAAGTGCCTGCCTTTGGCTCTGGTCATGATCACAGGGTCCCGGGATCCAGCCCCGCATTGGGCTCCCTGCTGAGCAGGGAAGCTGCTTCTCCCTCTGCCTGCTTCTCCCCCTGCTTGTGCTCTCTCTCTCTCTCTCTGACAAATATGTAAATGAAATCTTAAAAAAAAAAAAAAAAAGACATGGTCTTTACATGTAAGGCATAGCCTTTCTAGTGTTTCAGCTGAAGTCCAGGGGTTTAATGAGATTTCTCCACTTTGTCAGGGCGAAAACTCCAGTGACGCCCAGACTGCTTGATCTCTAGTATCTCTGTTCCATTCTCAAGCTCCTAGGAGCTTCGATCTGGCAAGACTTCAGTGGTCTCACAGTGTGTGTGTATAGTACAACCAGCAGCCATGTTCTAATGGGAGACCACTACACAGACTTCCAGGAATCATCTCTATAACTCCGTCCTCCATGAAATTTCACTCCAAAGATCCTAGTAATTTCACCGGTCTTGAACTCCGATCTCTGTCTCCTCAGATCAGCAGGATCCCTGGGTTCTGCCAGAACCTTGTTCTGTGAACTCTAGGTAAGAATTATTCTCAGACAGGTAAATGGAAAATCATGGGGCTCACTTTGTAAGTTCCCCTTCTCTCAGGGATCACAGTCTTACACTGTCTTTTTCTTTTCCTTTACTCCAAAATCAATACTTCATATATTCTGCCTGATTTTATTTATTTTATTTTATTTTTTTTAAAGATTTTATTTATTTATTTGACAGAGATAGAGACAGCCAGCGAGAGAGGGAACACAAGCAGGGGAGTGGGAGAGGAAGAAGCAGGCTCATAGCGGAGGAGCCTGATGTGGGGCTCGATCCAATAACGCCGGGACCACGCCCTGAGCCGAAGGCAGACGCTTAACCGCTGTGCCACCCAGGCGCCCCTCTGCCTGATTTTATAGTTGTTTACAGTGAGAGGTTTATTCCTATAGTTATTCCGTTATGATCAGAAGTGGCATGTATAAGGGCTTGTAATTTACATGAATGTCATTATGCTATAAATTTCATTGAGTTGCTTCCTTTTTCACACAACAGTGTGTTTTCAAAGATCTGTTCATATTGCTATGGATAGGTACCTGGAGATTGTTGCTTTTAACCACAGCAGGGAGTTCCACGGTGTGACTTCACTACTTTTATCTTTTTTGGTGCTCTAGTGATAGATATGTGGATTACCTCCTACTTCCCCCACAACAACAAAAAGCCACGAATAATAAACTCTGAAATATAAACTTTCAGACCGGGATTATAGCCTTATAGTGTGTAAGCTTATTTAATTTTGCGAAATACTAACAGATTATTTTCCAAAATAGTTAAACAAGTTTATAGTCTCATGAGCAGTGCACAAGAGTGCCAATTTTGTAATATACTTGTAAATATTTGGTATCATACAGCTTTATCTTTTTTGGCCATTCTAACAGAATAAAAATGGTATGTCATTGTTTTATGATTCACCAATTACTAGTGACCTTGATTATTTCTTTATGTCCCATTTTATAACTCGAGCCTCCCCTTCTATGAATTGCCTTTTAATAACATTTTCCCATTTTTCTTTTGGGTCTTATCTCTACAGATTTTTAGAAATTCCACACATATAATCAGTAATAATCCTTTGTGGGTTTTATTTATTTTTTTAAAAAAGATTTTATTTATTTATTTGACAGAGAGAGACAGCCAGTGAGAGAGGGAACACAAGCAGGGGGAGTGGGAGAGGAAGAAGCAGGCTCCCAGCAGAGGAGCCTGATGCGGGGCTCGATCCCAGGACTCCGGGATCACGCCCTGAGCCGAAGGCAGACGCTTAACGACTACGCCACCCAGGCTCCCCTCTCTGGGTTTTAAATGTGGTAAATATCTTTACAGAGTCTGGTATCTGTCTATTAACCTTGTCTCTGTTATCTTTTATTGGACAGAAATCCTTACTTTCACGTAGACACATTTTTGGTTTTGAGTTTCAAAAACTTTTCTCTTTCTCTAAGTAAAAAAAAAAAAATCTGTTACACTTTTTCTATTTGTTAGAATTGTGCTTTTCAAAATAATGTCTTTGATCTTTCTGGGATCCACTTATGTATATGGTATGAGGTAGGGAGCCAGTTTTCTTTCTTTCCTTATAAAGGGCCAGTTTTTCCAAAACTACCCACTACACACCTGTACTCTTTCCATTACCACTTTGTCATATATGAAATCCCAATTTATATAAGGATCCAGTTTGTAGCTTTTGGTTCTGTTCTGTTCCTATTTGCCTGTTTCTGAGCTAGTGACATTGATGCATGTTTTTAATTACTATGGTTTTATGGTATATTGATATGGTATTAGAGCAAATCATATCTCATTTTCTATTATCTTTTCTAGTTGGTTATGGTTGATGTAGGCAAATGCTATTGATTGTTTCTTTTAAAAATTTTTATTGAGGTATAACATATATAATGGAGTACACAAATCTTAAGTGAAGGGGTAGGTAATTTTTGCATGTCTGTATATAACAGTTGTAACCACTATCCAGACAAATAGAAAATATTTCCATTATCCCAGAAGGTTCCTTGTGCCCTCTGTCTGTTAGTGTCTCCTCCAGGGGTAGATGCTATTCTGACTTCAACAACTATTGATTAGATTTGCATGTTTTTTTGAATTTAATATAAGTGGAGTCATATAATATATACTGTTTTGTGTGTGACTTCTTTCATTCAGCATTGTCAGGAAAACTCATCCGTGTTGTGTGCATATCAATGGTCTTTCCTTTTTCATTACAGTGTAGCATTCCATTGTATCAATTTATTTATTCTTTCTATTAATGGATATTTGGGTCATTTCCAGTTCTGAGCAATTACAAAGAAAATTGCCATAAACTTGTCATGCCTGTCTTTTGATGAACATAAGCACTAATTTCTTTAAGGTATATATCCAGGGTCATATGTATGCTTAATTTTAGTAGGCACTACCAAACATTTTTCCAAAGTGATTGTATCAAATTACACTCCACCTACAAAGCACGAGAGTCCTAGTTGTTCCACATCTTAACCAACCCTTTGTATTGTCAATCATTAAATTTTATATGTTCTTTGGTGAGTAATGCTACCTAATGGTGGTTTTAATTTGCATTTCTTTGATGATTAATGATGTTGAACACCTTTTTATGTGTTTATTATCCATTTTGTTTTTCTCTTTTTTTTTTTTTTTTTTTTTAAAGGTTTTATTTATTTATTTGACAGAGATAGAAACAGCCAGTGAGAGAGGGAACACAAGCAGGGGGAGTGGGAGAGGAAGAAGCAGGCTCATAGCGGAAGAGCCTGATGTGGGGCTCGATCCCATAACGCCGGGATCACGCCCTGAGCCGAAGGCAGACGCTTAACCGCTGTGCCACCCAGGCGCCCCTTGTTTTTCTCTTTAGTGAGGTGTCTATTTAAGTCTTTTGTACATTTTTTAAGATTTTATTTTATTTTACTTTTTAAAGATTTTATCCATCCATTTGAGAGAGAGAGATAGCAGAGAGAGCACGAGTGGGGGATGGGGAAAGGAAGAAGCAGACTCCCCGATGAGCAGGGAGCCCAATGCGGGGCTCCATCCCAGGACCCTGGGATCATGGCAGATGCTCAAGCAACTGAGCCACCAGGTGTCCCTAAGATTTTATTTTTAAGGAATCTCTACACCCAGTGTGGGGCTTGAACTTGCAACCCTAAGATCAAGAGTCAAACGCTCCACTGACTGAGCCAGCCAGGTGCCACAGTCTTTTGTACATCTTTAAATTGAGTTGTCTGTCTTAAAACAAAACAAAACAAAAGTGATTTGTAGGAATTCTTTATATATTCTGGATATAAGTCTTTACTTAGATTTATGTATCATATTAGCTTGCCACTATTTATTTATTTGTGTTTAAAAAAAATTTTTTTTTTAAGTAATCACTACACCCAGCATGGGGCTTGAACTCACAACCTGGAGATCAAGAGTCACATGTTCCACCAACTGAGCCAGCCAGGGGCCCCAATTTATTTGTTATTTTTTTTTTTTTTAAGATTTCATTTATTTATTTGTCAGAGAGACAGAGAGAGAGAGAGAGAGAACATAAGCAGGGGAGTGACAGGCAGAGGGAGAAACAGGCTCCCCACTGAGCAGGGAACCCAATTCGGGACTCCATTCCAGGACCCTGGGATCATGACCTGAGCCGAAGGCAGATGCTTTAACTGACTGAGCCACCCAGGCATCCCTATTTGTTATTTTTAAATAATAATTTTATTTTAAAATAGCTTTAGATTTGCAGAATTATTGCAAAGATAGTATGGAAAGTTCCCCTATATCTCATACCCAGTTTCCCCTATTATTTTTTTTTAAAGATTTGTTTATTTGAGAGAGAGAGAGAGAGCACGCACACAAGCTTGGGGGAGGGGCAGAGGGGGAGGGAAAGAATCCCCAAGCAGCCTCCCCACTGAGCACAGAGCCCGATGCAGGGCTGGATCCTAGGACCCTGAGATCATGATCCAAGCCTAGATCAAGAGTCAGATGCTCAAATGATTGAGCCACCCAGGCACCCCAAGTTTCCCCTATTATTAACATCTATATTAGTATGGTACGTTTTTCACAATTATTGAACCACAACTGATATGATATTATTAACTAAAGTCCATACTTTAGGGGTGCCTGGGTGGCACAGCGGTTAAGCATCTGCCTTCGGCTCAGGGCGTGATCCCCGGCGCTATGGATCGAGCCCCACATCAGGCTCCTCCGCTATGAGCCTGCTTCTTCCTCTCCCACTCCCCCTGCTTGTGTTCCCTCTCTCGCTGGCTGTCGCTCTCTCTCTCTGTCAATTAAATAAATAAGATCTTAAAAAAGATAAAGTCCATACTTTATTCGGATGTCCTGTTTTTTCCTAATGTCTTTTTTTCCTTATAGGGTCCACCTAGGATACTAAATGGCATTTAACATTTAGCTCTACTTAGACTTCTCCCAGTTATAATATATATTTGTTTTAGATTTTCTTTGTTTATATGAGAGAGACAGAGAGAGCATGAGCAGGGGGGAGGGGCAAAGGGAGAGGGTGAGAATCCTCAAGCAGGCTCCCTGCGGAGCTTGGAGCTCAACGAAGGGCTCAATCCCAGGACTCTGAGATTATGACTTGAGCTGCTCAGACACTTAACTGACTGAGCCACCCAGGCACCCCTATGACATCTATTTTTAAAATCTTTTTATTATTATGTAATTATAGATTCATAGGAGATTGCAAAGATAGTACAGAGAAACTGTGGAAAACAGTATGGAAGTCTTCAAAAAATTAAAAATAGAATTACCATATGGTCCAGTAATTCCACTACTGGGTATTTACTCAAAGAATATGAGACACTAATTTTAAAGATTTTTATTTATTTGTTTGTCAGAGAGAGAGAGAGCACAAGCAGGGAGAGCAGCAGGCAGAGGGAAAAGTAGGCTCCCCACTGAGCAAGGAGCCCAATGCAGGACTCGATCCCAGGACCCTGGGATCATGATCTGAGCTGAAGGCAGACACTTAACTGACTGAACCACCCAGGCATCCTGAGAACACTAATTTTAAAAGATATATGCACCCCTATTTTTTTGTTATCTTGTTTTTATTTTGTTTTTTAAAGATTTATTTATTTATGTATTTGTCAGAGAGAGAGAGAGAGCACAAGCAGGGAGAGCAGCAGGCAGAGGGAGAAGCAGGCTCCTCCCTGAGCAAGGAGCCCAAGGCAAGACTTGATCCCAAGACCCTGGGATCATGACCTGAGCCGAAGTCAGATGCTTAAATGACTGAGCCACCCAGGTGTCCCTACACCCCTGTGTTTATTGCAGCATTATTTACAATAGCCAAGATAGGGAAGCAACCCAAGTGTTTGCTGATAGATGAATGGATAAAGAAGATGTGTACATAGGGGCGCCTGGGTGGCACAGCGGTTAAGCGTCTGCCTTCGGCTCAGGGCGTGATCCTGGCGTTATGGGATCAAGCCCCACATCAGGCTCCTCCGCTATGAGCCTGCTTCTTCCTCTCCCACTCCCCCTGCTTGTGTTCCCTCTCTCGCTGGCTGTCTCTATCTCTGTTGAATAAATAAATAAAATCTTAAAAAAAAAAAAAGAAGATGTGTACATAAATATATCTCAAAGGAACTGTACTCAGCCGTGAAAAAGAGGTGAGCACTATTGCCCTTTGCAACAGTGTGGATGGATCTGGGGGTATAATGCTAAGTGAGATAAGTCCGTCAGAGAAAGACAAATAACAGGATTTTGCTCATTGGTGGAATTTAAGAAACAGAACAAATGAACAAAGAAAAAAGGAGACAAAAAAGCAGACTCTTCAATTTAGAGAACAAGCTGGTGGTTACCAGATTGGAAGTGGGCGGGGCAGTGGGGAATGGGTGAAATAGGTGAAGGGGATTAAGAGTACACTTATTGTGATGAGCACCTGATAATGTACAGAACTACATTATCATAATTATCAACTACATAATGTTGCATCGCTGTATTGTACACCTGAAACTAATATAACTCTGTTCATTAATTAAAAAATAGTGCAGAAAAATCCTGTGTACCCTACACTCAGTTTCCCTGTTATATCCTAAGTAGCACAATATTAAAACCAGGACAGTGATGTACGTGCGTCGTTCTATGTCACATTATCACCTGAGTAGATTTGTGTAACCACCACTGCAATCAGGATATTTTTATCACCACATCTCCATTGTGCTACTCCCTTTATAGTTACCCAACTTTTTTTTTTAAAGATTATTTATTTATTTATTTGACAGAGAGAGAGAGACAGCCAGCGAGAGAGGGAACACAAGCAGGGGGAGTGGGAGAGGAAGAAGCAGGCTCATAGCAGAGGAGCCTGATGTGGGGCTCGATCCCATAACGCCGGGATCACGCCCTGAGCTGAAGGCAGACGCTTAACAGCTGTGCCACCCAGGCGCCCCTAGTTACCCAACTTCTTTTCCCCCTTCTCCATTACCATCTCTAACCCTTGATAACCACCAATTTGTTCTCCACTTATATAATTTTATCATTTTACCACTATTGATATAAATGCTAAAACTATAAAATTTCTAGAAGAAAACATAGTAGAAAATCTTTTTTTCTTTTTTTTTTAAGATTTTTTTTTTTAATTTGACAGAGAGAGAGAAGGCATGAGAGAGCACGCACGCACAGCAGGGGGGTAGCAGGCAGAGGGAGAGGGAGAAGCAGGCTCCCTGAGGAGCAGGGACCCTGACATGGGGCTCCATCCCAGGGCCCTGAGATCATGACCTGAGCCAAAGGTGGACTCTTAACCAAATGAGCCACCCAGCACCCGCGTAGGAGAAAATCTTTACAATCTTGAGGTGGGAAAGATTTCTTATATAGAAAACAAAAGGTGCGATTACAGAAGAAACAATAGATGAATTAGCCTTTATCAAAATGGGAAACTGCTTTTTGAAAGATAAATTAAGAAAATGAAAAGACACAGATTAAAAGAAGATATTCACAATACAGAAATCTGACCAAAAATATTGTGCACCCCCCAAAAAAAAGACAGAGTATCTTACAACTCAAGAGAAGTAAGGCAACAACCCAATTTAAAAAATGGGTGAAACACTTTCCAAAGATGATACAAATAGTTAATAGCATATGAAAAGATGCTCAATATTATTAATCATCAGAGAAATGCATACAGTGCATAATGTGCATAATGACATAACCACTACACATCCACTCTATTATATACACTTTAAAAGACTGAGCATTCAAACTGTTGTTGGAGATGTGGACAATGGAATGCCTATAAATTGCTGGTGGGAATGTAAAATTGTACAACCAATTTGAGAAGTGATTCGGCAGTTTCTTATAAAGTTACATATACGCTTACAATACAAACCAACCATTCCATTCTTAGCTATTTACCAGAGAAATGAAAACATATATCCACATTCAGATTTGTACATGAATGTACATATCGGCTTAATTCACAATAGTGAAAAACTATAAATGACCCGAATGTCCACCAACAGATACATGGAAAATTGTTGTACATCAGGTAACAGACTGCCATTTAGCAACAAGGAGGGAACTACTGATACCCTCAACATAATGGAAATAAAAACCAGACACAAAAGTACTTACTGCATGACTCCATTTATAGGAAACAGTAGGAAAGGCAAATCTAATTGATAGTGACAGAAAGCACATCAGTGGGTGTACGTGGCACGGAGCCGAACACCTAAGGTTTAACCGGGAAGGGCTGATGGAGATCACCTGTATGTTGGTTGTGCTAGTGTGACCTGAGTGTATAACTTTGAGAACACTCACTGAATTGTATGTAAATTATATGTTGATGAAGTTGATCTTTAAATTTGCTTATATGGTTTAGGGCATGAACTCCAATTTTGTGTAAGTCAGTGTACTTAAAAGAAATGCAATAAAGAATGGTCTTCATTTGACAATTTCGGTATGAGATTGTCTTTTACCTTTTCTTGCACATACTAAGCTTTACACACATTTATACCAAGCTGCTGAACGTGCAGAATTATAGCTGTTAGGAAGGATGCTCTGTAGAAAGTCCTCATTTCGTCACCTTCCGTAACTCTCCTTCCTTGCCCTCTGACTTTCCTTTCTTCTCAGCCCTTCCCTTAAAATACCAATAACAATTTACTTTTGTTCTGAGCTTTATAATTACAAAGCACTTCCCAACCTCATTTGATTCTCAGAATAATTTTGGGAGCCTAGGTAGGATTATTTACTCATTTTACAGGTGGAAACAAAAAATGAGTGCCAGTGAGACAAAAGTTTTACCCAAGGCAGCGTAGTTTGCACAGGCCTCAGAACATAATCAATCACTCTTTCTTTTTTAGCTTCCTTGTCTTTTCTTTAACCCCCATTTTTCCCCCATTGTGGTCCCAGGAGTGAGCAGACACCCGGGAAAGGATATTGCACAAGAAAGCTTAGTTTATTTATTTATTTTTAAAGTAAACTCTACCCCCAATGTCAGGCTTGAACTCACGACCCCAAGATCAAGAGTATCACGCTCTACCTGCCGACTGAGCCAGCCAGGCACCCCTAACCCCTACATTTTGAATTGTTTAGGGTAAAAATCTTGCCAAGGTATAAAAATGAATTTCATTAGCTACAAGTGTAATGATTACCATTATTGAAAACACTAGATTTCATAAAAATTTTGTCTAAAATGTTTTGGATATCTGAAATAGGCCTAACATAGGATGTATTGAATGTGGGGCTTCAGTGATTATGGAATGTCTTGGCAAAATCCAGTCACCTCAGACAGATCAGTCTAGGTCTTAAGATACTTTTGGGTGCTAGGTGTTTATCGTCGAGGCCTTATCGCTGGTGTTCACCCACAACAGCCTCCAATGGAGGTTTGTAAAGGGAAAATTGATTCTTTTTCTTCCTTTATATTGTAGCTGTATGGTCATTCCCTGAACCCCCCTTTTCTTTCATATCTGCAGAAGACATGTTTTGTGTTTGAACATGAGAACCATCATTTAGAAGATTAGTCAACTGAGTCACCCGTGCATTGTTCCGTATCTCTATTTTTGTCCAATTCCATTCTAGCTCAAAGTC
The DNA here is from genome assembly GCF_024610735.1 of Ursus americanus. Classification (NCBI taxonomy): domain Eukaryota; kingdom Metazoa; phylum Chordata; class Mammalia; order Carnivora; family Ursidae; genus Ursus; species Ursus americanus. The sequence continues at coordinate 1,203,189 of NC_142142.1, read as the reverse complement.
AGCTCTGAAACCTTGCACTTTATACTTTTCTGAATTCCTCGGACTAATCTTGCCCAAGAAGGCATTATATCTATATTGGCTCTAGAGGTACTAGGAATTGGAATTGAGCAATGAGATAAAAAGTTTATATGTTTATGTTTACACTGGCCTAACGTAGCACTTTTTTTCTTTAATCTTCACACATTTATTTATTGAGCACATGTTCATTTCTGTGTTTGCCACAAAGAGATGGACATGGTCCCTGCCCTGGAGGAGCTCACACCTAAATTTCCAGTCGTATAGTCACATTCTCTGTGTCATCGGCTTGACAAAAAATAATAAACCTACAAATAAGTTGGGTGTACTAATCACACGCAGCTAAGCTTCTGAAGGGTCCTGGAGCCAAGCTCCTTGTGTGGATAAAGGAACTCTGGCTCCCCAGATGGTATCTAGCATCCTATGAGCTCTATTCTCTCTGAAGCGTGAGACATAGGCCCCACTTCAGCTTTAGCTCTGCAAAACTTGCTGGTTCTCAGTTCCCAGTACTGTAGCTTATAAACCCCATTTTCCACCACACTTCTCCCTTTCAGTTTCAGGGAAAGGGAATTAACACTTCCGGGGTAACTTTTATGTATCAGGTCTTTTACATACATTGTGCTATGCTATAATTGTCACAATTTCATAATGTACAAGTCAATTCTGGAATTTAATATAGATACATACTAGTGCAAAGAGGACTGCCTTTGGAATCATGAAGATTGAGGTTTCAATTCTGGCTCAGCCACCAAGTCATTAATAGGTCGTTCATTCCTTTCTTCATTTATTCTCTAAAATATTTATTGAACTCTTAGCAGACATTTAAGCTTCCAGGTAGAACATAAGGATACAAAAGTGAATAAAACATAATCCTTAATTTTTTTTAAGGCTCTCACAATTGAGGGATGGGTAGGGAGAGGAAATTCCTTTTTTTTTTTTTTTAAGTTTATTTATTTTTTAAGTAATCTCTAGGTGTTGACTCAATGTGGGGCCTGAACTCAGGACCCCAAGATCAATAGTTCATGACACCAAGATCAAGAGTTGCATGTTCTTGCTACTAAGCCAGTCAGAAGCCTTAGGGAGAGGAAATTATTAAACAGATTGTATCAGTACACTAATAGAGCTAACAACAGGTTGTATTATGGAAATTTTATGATCTTTTACAATTTAAGTAGCTCATGTGAGCCTTGGATTCTTCTTTTTTAAATTAGGAATAATTATATTTAAATTAGATTTAAATTTAATAAATTTAAATTATCGCTTAAATTATATTTAAATTTGATATATTTAAATTATATTGAAATTATCACTTCCAGGCACAATGGTTGGCATATAAGAGATATTAATATTGCAAAGTCCACTATTCCAGGGAAAGACCTTCGTGCCCCCCTTTCTCCTTTCTGCAAACTGAAAACAATAAGTGATCTTTTAACAAGTTGCATTTGAAGACTTATGATTCATTTTAAGTAAATATGTTTACATAACTTTATTACAAGGGTAACAAATATAAAAGGAAATTACTCAAAATCTCACCATCCTAGAAAATCAATTGATTTCATTTGCCCGCTTTGTTTCCCAGTTTTTGTCCATTTTACAAAGCCATAGCCTCACATAACTGTTTTTGTGTTGTTACAATGTATATAATATTGTCATTTTTAATGGCTGTGAAATATTTGATTGAATTCTTTTAATTTGCTTAACAATCCCCATATGGACATTTCTCTTGAAAGGCAGAGTGATTGAGTGAAGAGAATGAGAACTTCCAAAACAGGAACAATCTAGGATTTGAAATCCTAGGTTAACTTCTTACCAAGTGAACTTGGGCTACTTATTTAACCTTTCTGAAACTGTTTCTTTAACTGTTTTAAAGAAGGTGGGATTCTAATAGGGATTATGTCTTATTCTGCATTTACAGGTGATTTATATAAAGTTCCTACCAAAATTTGGATACTCAATAAAAACCCTATTTTTAGTATTTGGTAATCATAAATATGTAATGTTATAATACCTTTCACACGTAAAGCTCACTTAATCTTTTGTGTCATTTCCTGAGGGTACAGTCTCATGAATGGGAATTCTTGGGACAAAGATTATGAACATTTTTCTGGTATTTAGAAACACATCCCAAACTGCTTTTCAAAAGATTATCTTCAATTACAAAGCTGCTAGCAATGGATCGCATCACACATGGCATCAGATTCACCTCACGGTCACCATAGGTATATTACTATGGGAAATTTTTGCGTTTGATTGTTTTAAATTTTTTCTGCGCTGTTTGAACATTTTCCCTTTCTGAAAAGCAAGACTTGTCTGTAGGAGCGACAGTTCACGGCCACGTGGGCTGCGGAATGCTCTCGCGGACTACATCTCCCAAGGTGCCCCGCGCGCGCGCCGACAGGAAGTGGCTGGAGCATCTCCCGCCTCCACGCCGAGGAGAAGAGGTTCTATCCGGGGCCTTGGCGCTTCTCTTTCCTTTCGCGCCGGTTGCCGCTGCGGAGCGCGGCGGGTCCATGTGCGCAGTGAGCGGCGCTATTCCTGGCCCAGTAGCACCCGAGCCCCGGGTTTGACCGAGTCCGCGCTGCGATGGACCCCAACACCATTATCGAGGCCCTGCGGGGCACCATGGACCCAGCCCTGCGTGAGGCCGCGGAGCGCCAGCTCAATGAAGTAAGGACGCCGGGCGGGCGGCTGACGGTGGCAGGCCGAGCCCTCTGGGCCTGGCCAGAGGCGCGGACGGCGTCGCTGAGGGGCCCAGCTGGAGGGGTGGGGCGGGGACCTGACTGCGAGTGCCACGCCAGGGCGCCTCAGGCTGCGGCGGCGGTGGTGGCGGCCAAGGCAGCCTTCGCGTCGGATCCTGAGCTGGGCCTCTGGCTGCGGTCACGGCACGAGGAGCCGGCTGAGGCGAGGCGGGCGTGACGGGCTGGACACATGGCTGGCTCGGGCGGCCGGCCGCCCTCTGGCTCATTCCCAGCTCGTTCCTCGCGCCCAGGAGGGGGCGAGACTCGCTGGGAGGGTTTTCAGACGTTTCCGGGAGCAGTCTCGCTGGCGCCGGGTTCGGAGGGGCTCCTGGGAATGCAGCGCTGGCCTTTCGGGGGCCGCGCCTGTCAGCTTGTCACTTCACTGGGCTGATCGGCGATCGGCACAACTTTCTTCCTGCGCTGAGCGGCTGGAGGAAGCTTTCGGAGGCAAGCCCCCGCCTCTCCGGCAGGACGAGGGTAGTGTGGGCTCCCCAGTCAGTCTGATGCACTGTTCGACTCTGCTGATGCCTCATTCGGGGAGGCCGGGCATGTGCTAGTAAGTGTCAGGTGAAGTGCGCCCTTCTAGGTAGAGCCGAACCACTCATTTTCTTGACTGACCTTGGGCAAGTCGCTTAACCTTTTGATGCTGAGTTTCTCCCATTCATAAAATTAGGCCGCAAGGTTGCTGTGACGATCGAGTGGGACAGTGTAGGGCAGGGTGCCTTGAAACGTGCCAAGCTCCTTATCAACTCGTGGAGGATTGGTTCCCTTTTTCCCCTTTATTTTCGGGGGACCACCGAAAATAAACAGCCTTAATATGTGGGTATATTATTGTACTATCTTCAGTTTCATTATTTGTTTCTAAATTTCTGCAACTTTTTATATTTTAGTGAGTATTTTAAAGGCTTAAAAGGACCCCTGTAATTTCCTATGCCAGTTAATAATTGTCTTTTGGTATCCCACTGAGTCTGCAAGCTTTAGTGAAGTTCAGTGTACATTTATTTTTAAACGGAGAAAGAAGTCCCTCTTTAAAGTAGAACTTCATTTTATGCTCCTCTTAGCTGGTAGGAAACTCATTTAAAAACATTATTTATATTGACTTTACAAAAAGCAGCCACAGGACTATTCCTAATTGGACATCTTCAATGTACAATGCTCTTTTTAGAGATCTCTGCCCTCAAGGAACTTAAATTTTAAGACGACTACCCACAGAGTTTAGACAAATCAAGTGTAAAATTATTTTAAAATAAAAAAGTTAAATCTTGTATATATAAGTGCGACCGTCATTAGATCATACCAAGAGTGATGTTCAAAAAAATTTTTTTAAAGATTTTATGATTAAGTAACCTCTGCACCCAACGTGGGGCTCCCGCCCACAATTCCAGGATCATGAGCCCCAGCTCCACCCACTGAACCAGCCAGACCCCAGCCCCCCAGCCCCCATGCTCAAATTTTTAGGCTCAAAGTCACCTTGGGAGGAGTTTAGATTTCTTTTGGGTATAAAATAATGCACTGAAACAAATTCCCATTTTGAACCATTATGAAACTGTGGAGGAAGTTATGGGTCACTTTTTATTTTGATTTGTTTTGTGATAGACACAGGTTAAGATGAACATTATTTTGTTTATGAAGTATTAATACATGTGTAAGTTTAGGCACCCTGAAAGTTTAGTTACACTGATTTCTACAATGATTTTATTATTCGGACTAAACATGCCTTGTGTAATTATTAATTTTAAAAAATATTGAAAAAAAGAGTTGGTTCCCTTACAGAAAAATTTGAAATTCATTCATTCCTCAAGCAGGTATTGAATGTCTAGTTATATACACTGACATCTTGTAATTGAGACCGGGAATAAATATTTCACAAGCTGATTTTTAGAAGATGAATAATCAAAATAGTATTCATAGCATTTTTTACTTAACTCTTAAGCTTCCGTTAGGGTTTTGGAATACTCTGGAATAGTGAACGCTGCTTTTCTGTTAAAGAAAATTGGTGGTCTATCCTGTATTTTTGTGATTGTTAGCTATTTACATTTTGCAAATTTCTTTCAATTATTCCATCTTAATTTTTTAGTAATTCTCCTAAGGTAACTTTTCTCAGCTCTAGTCTTCATTCCATTTTAATGAAGTGCTTCCATTTGAATACTTACTTGCTTTGACTTTTTTTGTGGCAGAACCTTGATTTAGGAAATAGATCCCAGATAAGTCTTGATGAAGAAGCTTGACTGTAGTAAGAATGAGGAAGTAACATTTTATTTCCATCAGGCTCTTCTCACTTTGGATAAGACAGGATGAAGCAATCATTCCGTACTGTTTTTATTCAACTGAATTATATTTTGGTTCATTTAGTTAAAAGAAAAAGATGATTGACGTTTGAGTGAATCTCTTCAGCTAAGTGAAGTAATCACTAACTGTAAAAATTGTAAATGTTATCAAAGTATTATAGTGCAGATAGTTAAAAACAGAGTGCTCTTGCCTCACAGTGATTGCACTTAACTGTTCCATCTGCTTGGATCCGCTTTTACTCAGTGATCTCCCAGACTTGATCTCGCACTTCTGTCATCGTTCAGCTGTCTCCATATCACTGACGAGTTCCCCTGACTACAACACTCCAGACACTCTATATCTCCCTTCATTTAATTTTCTCTATAGCACTGGTTTATCATAAATATTTTATTTATTCTCACCAGTATAATTTTTGAGTTTCACAAGGTAAGGGATTTTTGTCTTTTGTTACTGCAATTCTTTGATTTGTCAGTATTAAGCTTTACTTAATTATAGCATATAATAATATAGCCTTTAGCTCTGTTATACCACCCCCAAATCAGGGATTTTTAGAGCATTTTTATATTTTTTATATTACATATAGATAAGGAAGTTCCATTAGACTGCTAGAGACCACAGTAAAGACTCTTTTTGGCAGATATTTTTGAGATAAATTTTAGTATTAGGGCGCCTGGGTGGCTCAGTCGGTTAAATGTCTGCTTTCAGCTCTGGTCAGGGTCCCAGGGTCCCAGGGTCCTGGGATCAAGCCTTGCATCGGGCTCCCTGCTCATCGGGGAGCTTGCTTCTCCCTCTCACTCTGCCTGCTGCTACCCGTGCTTCTGCCCCCCCTCAAGTAAATAAATAAAATCTTTTTAAAAAAAAAAAAAAAAGATTAACTTTGGTATTCCCCACTGACTTACTCTGTAGCATGGCACAAATTTTGATCCTTTTTTTTCCTAATTGCTGTTACATTTTTTTGATCACATTGTATTTCCCAATTTGAAATATCTTCATATAACAATCTTTGCCTCAAAGACTGGAGAAGACCAATAAAAAGTACAAGCTCTCTTGGAAATATAATTGAAAACCTCCATGGTTATTTGATTTTTTCTTTTTTTATGTAACTATGAAGCCTTCTGTACTAGCTGGGGATGTTAGGAAAGTTATTTAACTTGTAAGCATCATTTTCCTTATGTACAAAATAAAAGTAGTAATAGTATATATGTCATAGTGTCATGTGGGTTGGGTGAAATGATGCATGTAAAAAATTCAGGAAGGTATTTGGCACGTCCTAAGTTCTCTTCAGGTTATTTGAATTACTGCATAAGTGCCAATTGATTAACCCGTCTACCATGTCGTACCTTTTATTCCCTGTCTCAGTCTAACTATAGTAGTTGTATATTTCAGTGGAAAATGATCAGCAGTAATGGAGAAGGAATACAAGTGCCTATTTGAACACTGAGATCATTAGTAGATAGATTATTGTAATGTGAAAATTGGCACAATTATAAGCACAGTGCCTGGCACACTATGGACTCTGAGTAAATGCTTGTTGTATGCAAAGAGAAGAACTTACGTAATCGAAATGTCTTTCAGTCTTTAAAGTTGATGTGTGTGCAGGAATCTCATTTGTCATTTAAATTATATACTTTGAGATCAGTTGACTTCTGTATATCTAGAAGTACAGTTTTAAAATTTTTGGTTTTTGGGGCGCCTGGGTGGTTCAGTTTGGTTAAGTGTCTGCCTTCGGCTTGGGTCATGATCCCCGGGTCCTGGAATTGAACCCCGTGTTGGGCTCCCTGCTCAGCAGGAGAGTTTGCTTCTCCCTTTCCCTCTGCTCCTGTCCCTGCTTGTGCCCTTTCTCTTGCTCACTCTCTTTCTCAAGTAAATAAAATCTTTTAAAAAAAATTTTTTTAAGGAAATCTAAAATATATGATATTTGGTATTCATTCATTCAACATTGTTTATTATGTTTCCAGAGACTGCTACTTCCTACTCTCACTCACTCAGAAATACTTGTTTCTTCATTTATAAGATAAAGTTAAGACATCTCTGAAGGTTTTTGGCAGATTATTGTAATAGACAATAGTCTCTGCATTCTTCCTGATTTCGCTGCCAGTGTTTCACTGCCAGTATTCTTCAGGGGAAACCTTTCTATACAAACCTTTGCTCATGCTCCCCCCCCCCCTCCTTAAGCTCTTACCACCTAAAACTAAAAGTTTTCCTATTCACAAATCTCATTAATCCCATCTTAAATGCCATTTTTTCCTACTCTGACCTTCTGTGATACTTTGTAAACTGAAAACTCACCTTTTTAACACCTAGTTTTATGTATTCTTCCTTAGATTTTAACTATTTTTATTTGAACTAGGTGATTGCTGTCTCTTCTCTAAAAGTTCATGGACTTTGAACTTTTCTCCAATGGGAATAAAATCTGTAGATGAAGGGTTTTTTTTTTTTAATCTTGGAGTATTTGCTGAGAATGCACACTCAACAGCTAATTGTTTCTTGATTGTTTTCGGATATTTTCAAAACATTTGCCTGTCATGTGGCAAAATCTGTCTTTATACTGGGGATCTGATACTGTACACAAGACAGAGTCCTCTCACTTATGAAGCTTACGTTTGAACTAAAGTTTTCAAAATGTAATGTCAGGAGAGGCACCTGGGTGGCTCAGTCAGTTAAGCATCTGTCTTCGGCTCAGGTTATGAGCCCTGCATGGGGCTCCCTGCTCAGTGGGGAGTCTGCTTCTTCCTCTTCATGTCCTTTTGCTCCTCCACCCCCACTTGTGCACTCTCTCTCTCACTCTCAAATAAATAAATAAGCTATTTAAAAAAAAAATGTAATGTCGGGTGCCTGGGTGGTTCAGCTGGTTAAGTGTCTGACTTCAGCTCGGGTAGTGATCCCACAGTCCTGGGATCAAGCCCCACATGCTTTTCCCTCTCCCTCTGCCGCTCCCCCTGCTTGTGCTCTCTCTCTGTCTCAAATAAATAAAATCTTTAAATAAAAATAAATAAATAAAATGTAATGTCAGGGAAATTTTTTTGAAATGTTTATTCTGAATAACAGTTCCCAATCTGTTTTTTGTTTTTTTTTTTTAATTTTAGAGAAAGAGACAGAGAGCAAGGGAGGGGCAGAGGGAGAGAGACTCTTAAATTGACTGGTGCTCAGCGCAGAGCCTGATCCGGGATTCAATCTAATGACCCTGAGATCACCACCTGATCCAAAACCAAGAGTCGGCATTTCACCAACTGCACCACCCAGGCCCCCTTGGTTCATTTAATAGCAAATGTCTTTATGATAGGCACTGAGCTGAGTGGTTGATAAAAAGAAATTTATGATTTCCTGCCTTTCTGGAGTTTCAAAGTCAACACAGCCATCACAGATGCATGTGGTTGGGAGTTATAATAAAGCTATGTCTAAGTTTTGGGTACGGAGGCTATTAAATCTGACTTTGCTTAAGGCAGATGTGATCTCAGCATCAGTATTCCTTCCCCTCATATACTTGTAGCAAGAAAAATGCCCTAAGTAGAATTAGAAGGCTTATTACCTAGGAGCCTTTTTAAACCTTCAGTTCCTCAACTTAATGTGCTATAAAATGGTTATGTAGGTAGAAATGATGCTTTCTCAAATGCTTTATGTAGGGCACAAGGGAAAAGTAAGTGGACTTAGCTTTGCTAAGTTTCTTGATACTTGGTGTTTACCTTTTAAATTCATAAACTACCTAAATCACTTCTAGGATCTTCACAGATGATTACAATTACTGCTATAAGTGATATGTTTTATTTATAAGTGGTGAGTTTGATTTTGTTCTATTAAAGGACCTATGAAATGTTCAATTAATGAAAATGTTAGGTCTGAAAAAGTACAAAATGATGGCATGTTTATAGTACAATTTAGCATGTCTAGAAATTCGGTAAAATATTTATGAGAATATAATGTATATTTTTGGAAGACAGAATATTCTGTGGTCTGAGCAGGTAACGTTCCTTAATTAGGAATCTTTCTAAGTAGAGATTTTGTTTTGAATTTGGGAGAGGGAAAGTCCCTGGATACTTTGGCTGTTACACAGGAATTTATTCAGTGACAAAGCATGTTAAAGATCTGAAAGGTAACACCAGATTAACATAAGAAAATTTCTTTTTCAGATATAGTAGATGTATATATTATTTTACTTATTGTTTGTTTCTATCAGTGGCATATTAATGATGAGTTTCATTTAAAGTGGGCCTTTTCTTTTGGTTACTAAAGTAATTTGTAATTAAGTTATTTTAAACTCCTTGATTGAAAAATATTTATGTATTACCGCTATTTAAAGAAAAGCTGGAAGACATGAAGAGCCGCTGTGAAACAATTAAAAAAAAAAAAAAAGTTCCACATACTAGATCTTGATGTGGTCACAATTTACCTATTAGTTTTTGTCTTTCATTGTTGTCGTTCATTCTCTTACTAATCTTTTTAATATAACCCATACTTCCGGACCGAAGCCTGGGAGGCTCAGTCGGTTAAGCATCTATCTGCCTTTGACTCAGGTCATGTTCCCAGGGTCCTGGGACCAAATCCCACATCAGGCTCCTTGCTCAGCAGGGACCCTGCTTCTCCCTCTGCCTGCCACTGCCCCTGCTTGTGCTCTCTCTGACAAATAAGTCAAAGCAAATCTTAAAAAATATATCCCATACTTCTTTTTCCTTAAAAAAAATCTTTTCTCCCCATCTCTGTGGGCTTAAATCCTTTAGGACCTAACTCAAAATTTTACCGGTTAGTCCAATTAGAATTAGTAATACTCCAAGCTATCTTACAGTGATCTTTTATCTCTGTAGTGTCTGACACGTTTTAAGTACCGGAAGGTGGAGTGGAGGTAAAGGAAAGGCAGATGTAGTTGTAGCTGTTGAAGAATTTTGATGAAATGGATTAAGGGTGAATGTTGAATTATCTAGGTTAATGACAAATAATGAGAAGGTAAGAAGTTGTCTAGAAAGGTAGTTTTGTGTTGTGGTTAGCAGCCTTTAAACTTGAGTATTAGCAATTTTAGCTCTACTTAATGATGTATAATGACCCATTTGTTGCTTCATTTCTCCTGGTTTTCTGATTGCTGGAAACCAGGAACTGGAAGAAGGGCCTGTAATTAGTGTCAACATCTAGAGTGTACATTTATACTCTTAACTCATACTCTAAAAGATTTATTATAGCATCTTGAGGTCTATGTCAGTGTTTGCCAAACTGTTGGGAATAATACCATAATTACTCAGTTTTTTAGGAGTTTTTGTGATAAAGATGATGCTAAAGATATTTTTACTTACATTTATCTTTTAAATTACTCCAAAACGTGAAGGTCTTTTCAACGTGATAATAAATTTAATAGTTAATATGTGATAGAAATTCTTTTAAATATGTTATAGTTTGCTATACCCAAGAATGCCATAAAGTTATTAGAGATAACCTAGTGCTTAAAAGGATAAGTTTTCCTGTTTGAACAGCTAATGTGTATCTTTATTTGATCTGTTTTATAATTGTACCGATTCATGGTCTTTTTTTCTTCATTTTAAAACTTTATTTGCATGCCATAAAATATACCTGTTTTAAGTGAAACTCAGTGATTTTTAGTAGATCTAGCAAATTGCACCACAATTTAGTTTTTTATTTTTTAAGGTTTTATTTATTTATTTGTCGGAGAGAGAGAGAGAGTACATGCAGGGGGAGCAGCAGGCAGAGGGAGAAGCAGGCTCCCTGCTGAGCAAGGAGTTGGGTGCAGGACTTGATCCCAGAACCCTGGGATCATGACCTGAGTCAAAGCCAGACTCTTAACCCAACCCACTGAGCCACCCAGGCATCCCCACAATCTAGTTTTGTAATATTTATTTTCATTATCCCAGTAAGATCCCTCCTTCTAGTTTATTTTTTAATTTTTATTTATTAGAGAGAGTGAGAGCATGAGTCAGGGTGCAGAGGGAGAGGGAGAAGCAGGCTCCCCACTGAGCAGGGAGCCCAATGCGGGACTTGATCCCAGGACGCTGGGATCATGACCTGAGCTGAAGGCAGACACTTAACTGGTTGAGCCACCCACGTGCACTAATCCCTCCTTACAGTTTAATCTCATATCCCAGGCCTAGGTGATTGCTAATCTACTTTTCCTCAGAATTTTCTTGAGAATCTCATGTCTGATATTTAGTATTACTTTATGTCCATTTGTTACTTTCTTTGGGAGAATAGAAGGCATTAGGGATTTCAGCTGGATGGAAATTTGTATGGGGCAAGTAGATAGATACCCCAGGTTGAATTTACTTGTGTGATTTCTTTTTTCTTTTCTTTTTTTTTAAGATTTTATTTATTTATTTGACAGAGAGACAGCCAGTGAGAGAGGGAACACAGCAGGGGGAGTGTGAGAGGAAGAAGCAGGCTCCTAGCGGAGGAGGAGCCTCATGTGGGGCTCGATCCCAGAATGCTGGGATCATGCCCTGAGCCAAAGGCAGACGCTTAACGACTGCGCCACCCAGGCGCCCCTGCTTGTATGATTTCTTATGTCAGAAACATCCTTTCTTTCTTACCCCTTGATCTAGCTCAGCTGTCTGAAAGTAACATTTTTTCCTCAGTTGCACTTTTTAAATTTGTACTTGCGTATTTTTGAAGGCAAAGTGATTTAGAAGAGTAGCAAAATAAGTACTTATTTTCATAGTTCAGGGTTTTTTTTATAACTTTATTGAAATCAACCACTTAAAGTATCCAGTTTAGTGTTTTGTTTGTTTGTTTGTTTGTTTAAGATTTTATTGGGCATCTGGGTGACTCAGTCGATTAAACATCTGCCTTTGGCTCAGGTCATGATCCCAGGGTCCTGGGATGAGTCCTGTGTCTGCGTCCTTGCTCAGCAGGGAGCCTGCTTCTCCCTCTCCCTCTGCCTGCCACTCGCTGCTTGTGTGCTCTCTCTCTCTGGCTCGCTGTCAAATAAATAAAAATAATACAAAAAAAGATTGTATTTATTTGAGAGAGAGCATGAGAGCCTGGGTGCACAAGCTGGGGGCAGGGGCAGAGGGAGAAGCAGAGTCCCTGCTGAGGAGGGAGCCTGATGTGGTTCTCCATCCTGGGACCCTGGGATCATGACCTTGAGCCAAAGGCAGATGTTTAACTCACTGGTGCTCCCTCCAATTCAGTGGTTTTTAGTATATTCAGTTATGCGGCTATCACCACAAACTTTAGAACATTTTCATCACCCCAAAAAGAAACCCCATACCTGTTAGCAGTCCCCCTCTCTGCCCTCTGCACATCCCCAGTCCTTGAGTACTGGCTTCTTTCACATAGTGTATTTTTAAGGTTCACACATGTTGTAGCATCTATCAGTACTTCATTCTTTTTACTACAAAATAATATTTCATCGTGTGTATGGATATGCCACATTTTGCTTATCCAGTCGTCGGTTGGTGCACTTGGTGGGTTGTTTCCACTTTTGGGCTATTATGAATAATGCTGCTGTTAATGTTCAGGTAAAAGTAGTCTTGTTGATTTTTTTTTTTAATTGAGGGATAATTTACATATGATATGAAGCTCAAATATACGTACAGCTCAGTCCATTTTTACCTAGGTACCATTATCCAGATAAAAATTTTTTTTAAGATTTTTATTTATTAGAGAGAGATTGAGAGAACGAGTGGGAGGAAGGGCAGAGGGAGAAGCAGACCCCCCCCCCCACCCCGGAGCAGGGAGCCCAAGGCAGCACTCGATCCCAGGACCCCAGGACCATGACCCGAGCCAAAGGCATACGCTTAACTGACTGAGCCACCCAGGTGCCCCAGATGAAAATTTATATAACATCTCTATTGGCTTAGAACTTTCCCATGAGACTCTTCCCAATTAATACCTTTCCTCCTTCAGGTTACTGTTATTCTGACTTCTGTTAACTATAGATGAGATAGATTTGCCTGTCTTTGAACTTCATATATATAGGATCACATGGTATGTAGCCAAGTAGTCTAGCTTCTTAACATGTTTTTGAAATCCATATTATTGCTTGATTCCATAGTTAGGCTTTATTTTTTTTAAGTTATTGTATAGTATTTCACTGTGTGAATTGTACCACAGTTTATTTATACATTCACTTGTCAGTGGACAGGTATTACTGTGGACACAAGCACTTTTCTTACATATATAAAGCTGAAATTGCTAGGTTGTAAGGTAGGTGCATATTTGAAAATGCCAGTTTTCCAATATGGTTGTTCAGTTTTATGCATCTTCCAGCACTGTGTATGAGTTCCATAGTTTTCACATCCTCACTAGCACTTTGATGTATTGCGTACATTGTTTTCGGGTAGGACTATCTGCTTGTACTGATTGTTTTGTAATTTGCCTGCATGTATTTGCTAATTTTTGTTTTGGGGTGATTTTAACTCTTCCTCAGATGTTGCAGATATTTTCCTTTTTTTTTTTTTTAACACTTTATACTGATGGGGTGTGGAGCATTTACAATTTTTACTTTATCTACTTGAGACAAAAAACTATTTTATGGCTTTCAGTCTTTGGTGTCATGCTTAGGTTTTTTTCCAACAAGATGATAAAAATATTTACCGTGGTTTCCTTCAAGTACTATTGGGATTTTATTTATTTATTTTTTAAAAAATTTGATTTATTTATTGGAGAAGGGGAGAGAGCATGGGGCGGGGAGGGAGAACCAGACTCCCACTGAGCAGGGAGCCTGACATAGGGCTGGATCCCAGGATCCTGAGATCCTGACTTGAGCCAGAGGCAGATGCTTAACTGACTGAGCCACCCAGGTGCCCCTGGGGTTTTATTTTTTATTTTAAACCTTAAGTTAGAAATTGAAAAAGGTCCTTTGTTAATGTAATATTCATGGAGTACCTTTGTGCTTGTAGGAAGATATAGTTAGTGGCACATGCTCATTTTTAACTCATTTGTGGCTATATATGTGGCTAGCCAACAAAAACGGTGGTTGTGGTGGTTTTTGTTTTTGTTTTTTTTAAAGATTTTATTTATTTATTTGACAGAGAGACAGCCAGCGAGAGAGGGAACACAGCAGGGGGGAGTGGGAGAGGAAGAAGCAGGCTCCCAGCGGAGGAGCTCGATGTGGAGCTCGATGTGGGACTCGATCCCGGAACGCCGGGATCACGCCCTGAGCTGAAGGCAGACGCTTAACGACTGCGCCACCCGGGCGCCCCTGGTTTTTGTTATTTTAACATGACCCCTAAACATAATCCAACAACTTCATTTGTGGTTCCAATCATAGAAAGCAGTTCTTTTCAACTCAGAAGGAAAAACTGTGGTACTGGGACCTTGAGAGAACACTGTATATACAAAAAACACAAATGTTGTATTTTATAGGAGATTTAAAGAACTAAAGAACCATTTGGCAATATTCAGTTTATGTCCTACGTACTTTAGAACATACTCTGAGAAAGATGAGATTCTACTGTGTATGGAGATAAAAACAACATAACATTTGTTTTTTTTTTTAAGATTTTATTTATTCATTCGACAGAGAGAGACACAGCCAGTGAGAGAGGGAACACAAGCAGGGGGAGTGGGAGAGGAAGAAGCAGGCTCCCAGTGGAGGAGCCTGACGTGGGGCTCGATCCCAGAACGGCGGGACCACGCCCTGAGCCGAAGGCAGACGCTTAACCGCTGTGCCACCCAGGCGCCCCAACATAACATTTGTTATATCTGGACATTTACTATAATATTTTATATATTTCACTCCTATATTTTTTAAGATTTTATTTATTTATTTGAGAGAGAGAGCCAGTGAGAGCTAGAGAGCACAAGCTGGGGGGAGGGGCAGAAGGAGAGGGAGAAACAGACTCCCCACTGAGCAGGGAGCCCAACATTGGGCTCCATCCCAGGACCTTGGGATCATGACCCGAGCCACAGCAGATGCTCAACCGACTGAGCCATCCAGGTGCCTCTTTCACTTACTCCTTATAGCCATCCTATGAAGCAGATTTTGTTAAACTAATTTTGTAATTAAATGTTAGGTTTACTGAAGCAACTTGCTCAAGAGTTAAAAATGTCGAAAGTAACATCACTTGTATTTATCACTTGTCTGATTTTTGCTGTCCATTCCAGGGATTCATAATTTGATGCAGGAGATAAGATATATACTATAATATAAATGGCCTAAAAAGTGCCATACTAGTAGTGTGGATAGTAGTGTCCTTTGTGGGCTCATCTGTCTCTCCCTTTAATACAAATACTCTTTTATACTACACTACTCCTAGGTGATCACTGCTGCTTCCAAGGCATTTTTTTGTTGACTCATTTCAGTTCTTCATTTAATAAATTTGTTGAATACCTTAAATACCTAGCATCACGAGGAACTGGGTATACAAATAGTATAGTTCCTATCAGTGAAGCTTAAAATCTAATTAACAGAAGAGGCAGACATAAACCAGTCTATAAATATAATAATTACAAATATGTAATAAATGTTATGGGGAAAAAAACCCTGGAGATTATGAGCGTAATAGGGAGCTCTCCTTTAGCTTGAATGATCAGTCAGGAAAGCCTTCTCTAAATGTTTAATTAAGTGGAGACTCAAAGAATGTGAAGCTGTGAATCAGTTAACTCTGGTGGAGCACTGGAGAGAAGAGTGTTATAGGTAGACAGTCACAGCATGGACTGTGGAGTAATCATGTTTGTTGTTGAAAGAACTTAAAGGTGGCTGGTAAGGTGGGACAGTAGGAAGCAAGAAAGTTTCTTTAAATGAGACTGATGAAATAGGCACGGGCAAACTAATACAGGCCCTTCCTTATATAGCCTTTGGGAAGTAGTGTAGAAAGCTATCGGGACGCGTGGGTCGCTCAGTCAGTTAAGCATCTGCCTTCAGCTCAGGTTATGATCCCAGGATCCTGGGATCAAGTCCCACATAGGGCTCCTTGCTCAGCGGGGAGCCTGCTTCTTCCTCTGTCTGCAGCTCCCCCTGCTTTGTGTGCTCTCACTCTCTCTCTCTGACAAACAAATAAAATCTTTTTTTTTTGAAGCTTTTAAAAGTTGTTTTTTTTTTTTTAAGGGGATTGGTTTACAATTTTGAAGACCTTTGGCTGCTAAATGGAGAATGGTGGGGGTAGGGAATACTTACATTAAGAAAGATAATAGTCATTTGGGCTAGATTGATGTTAGTGGGAATGGAGAAAGTGGGTATATTATATAAGTATTTTGGTTATAGAATTGACAGGTCTTGACACATTGAATTGGGGTAAAAAAGAGGGAAGTATTAAAGATGTCATTCAGGTATTAAACGTAAGTGAGGATAGTGATGAAAAAGGTGGGGAGAAGTGGTATAAGAAAGTAGAAACCTAAGTTTTAGGGGAGAAGATACTTTGAACATAATAAATTTGAGAAGCCTGTGAAGGTAGGGATGTTAAAATAGGTCTCCTAAGAGTGACGTGAACTGGAAGTAATGTATCTGGCAAATAGTATTTAAAGATCCCGGTTGGATGAAATCAGCTGGGGAGTGTAAAAGATGACCTCTGACTGAGCAGTTATAATTTAAATAGGCTAAGAAACCAGCAAAGGAATCTGAGAAGGAAAAGTGGTCTGTGAATTGTGCAGTTGGAAGGATGTTTCAAGAAAGTGATAGTGGTTAATTGTGTTTAGAATACCAGAAAAGGCAAATACCTGCCTTCGATCCACTTAACTACTCCCATTCAGGTCTTAAATTTAAGTGTTATTTCTAGGTTAGAAGATTCTCCTTTTGATTCTCCCATGGTGTCTCTACCTCTTCTACTGTACTTTATTGTAATTACTTGTTTGATTATCTTCACTATCCTTTACATTAAACTCTTAAGTTTCCATGAGGTCATGGAACCTTATTGTTTGGTTTCAACCTTTTTTTTTTTTTTTAAGATTTTATTTATTCATTTGACAGAGATAGAGACAGCCAGCAAGAGAGGGAACACAAGCAGGGGGAGTGGGAGAGGAAGAAGCAGGCTCATAGCAGAGGAGCCTGATGTGGGGCTCGATCCCATAACGCCGGGATCACGCCCTGAGCCCAAGGCAGACGCTCAACCGCTGTGCCACCCAGGCGCCCCTGGTTTCAACCTTCTATTCTCAGCTCCTGGCATGGTGTCATGTACCAGGAACATTTAAATAATTTTTGGGGTAACAGAATTCCAGGTTCTGATGTAGAAGAAATTTTTTATATACGAAAGGAAATTTTTCTGTTTCTAAGAACGTATGGAATATTTGGTGTGAGAGGAAGTCTGTAAAGAAGAAACTAAAATAGGGGCCTGCTTCTTCCTCTCCCACTCCCCCTGCTTGTGTTCCCTCTCTCGCTGGCTGTCTCTGTCCTGTCGAATAAATAAATAAAATCTTAAAAAAAAAAAAAAAGAAGAAACTAAAATAAACTATTGTCCATGTGAACTTGTGCAGAAAAAATACTTAAACTTGGGCTGAAAGGACGAGATGACATAGATGGTAGTGGTATTGGGGGAGAGGAAATGCAACTGTGAAAGCATTCAAGAAGGGACACAGTTGTTTTTTTAAAAAAACCAGAAGCAAATATGACAAATTTAGGAATCATTAAGTAACTTTTTTATACTGTTAATGAAAGTGTCTGGGGTCTGTAGTATAAACTGGAAAGTAGAAAATGTGTGAAGAATAGCTCCTTTATAATCCCACCGCCCAAGAGATAACTATATTAACATTTTGGGTATATTTCATTATTTTCTGTATATGCTGCATGGGAATTTCATATAAATGTATTATCATATAGTTTGTATCCTACTTTTATTGTATGTTCAAAGCTATTGATTTTGAATTTTCTATTTAAATGTAACATACATACAGAATAGTCATTGTAAGGGTACAGTTGATTGATTTTCACAAACTGAACACCCTTTGGTAAAATAGCCATATTCAGAAATAAAACATTATTAGCACCTTGGAAACCACTTCCCAGGCTATTAATTTTTACTGATTTAGTTTGTTAGGTCACTTGGTAGAACATCTCTATGGAGAAATTATTACTAAATTGGGGCTAAATGGGTATTAAAGAGGATATTGTTCTTGAGCTGTTGGTGTAGGTTAAGAATGCTAGTTGGGATAAATGGGAAGTGGAGCAGTATGAAGGCAAATGCAAACATGCAAAGTATTTTAGAAGTTAGGTTATTAATTTTTTTTTTTTTTTATTTCATTGTTGGTGAGTGATGGGAAATAAGGCTGGGACCAACTTGAGGGTGGATAGCCTTTTGTGCCAGTCAAACAGTGGAACAGAGTACTGAGAATATTTATTTGCAGAAATTTAAAACCTATTTTTTTTGTTTGTAGGCACACAAGTCTCTGAATTTTGTTTCAACACTGCTTCAGATTACTATGTCGGAACAACTGGATTTACCTGTGAGACAGGCAGGCAAGTTACTGAATTCTTTTCTTGGGTTTATGTAAATCAGTTATTTAAAAGGTTCATAGTTGAATAGCAAAGGTATGTTGGGGTGGCCCTTCAGTGATTTTCTTCCCTGAAAATCCATTTGCCCTCATGTGTTTACTACAGATAGCTAGTGCTTTGTTATTGGTGGCAGAGTTAAAGGAATGTGGTATTTCGTTGAAAAGAGAAATTGATAGGGATTATTAAAAAATTCTGTGTGTTCTCTGTTTCCCTGCCCAGTGGATGATTCTAAGATACAAACCCCTGTGCAGTTGCTCCTTACAGCTTGTGCATTCACTGTTTTTAACCATTTAAAAAGTACTACAGTAGTCTCCCCCATCCATGACTGATAGATTTTAAGACCCTCAGTGGATGCCTGAAACTGTGCATAGTACCATGCTATATATACTATGTTTTTTCGTATACATACATACTTAAGATGAAATTTAATTTGTAAATTAGGCAAGTAAGAGTTTAACCACAGTAATTAATAATAAATTAGAACAAGTATAACTATACTGTAATAAGAGGTATGTGAACATGGTCTCTCTTAAAATATTTTACTGTACTCACCCTTGCGATGATATGAAGATCAAATGCCTGTGTAATGAGATGAGGGTGAGGTAAATGATGTAGGCATTTTGACATGGTGCTAGGCTACTGTTGACCTCTGATCATAGGTCAGAAAAGATCATCTGCTTCCTGACTGTGGGTGACCACGGGTAACTGAAACCACGAAAAGTGAAACAGTGCATGAGTGGGGAACTACTGTATTTCTTAGTTCCAGTTTCAACAAGATATTGAGCAATTCTCTCACTACCAAATGGTCTGTGAAAATGTGGTGGGTTACTTCTGATATTATCTGTTGGTCTGCAAAATAATGGAATTCATATCCTTAGTGTCCTGTTACTTAATTTATTTGCAGGTGTATTAATTTTGTTATAGGAAATATAAAGTAGTAATAATTTCACCATTCTAGAAAAACCAGTTATGTTCTGGTATTATTTCTTGCTGTTCTTTTTCCCTACATCAATTTTGTTAAAAAATTTTTTTTTCATTTAATGTGTAGTAAGTTCATCCCTTTTCTTTACATAGTGTTAGTATTAAAATTTCAGTGATTAAATACCATATATGGCATATATGAAGTGAACCATTTCCCAATTGTTAGCATTTAATCTTAGATTTGTTTCATTAACAGTTGTATTCACAGTACCTAAAATATTGCCTGACACACCAAATGTACTCTGTAAATAAATGAATGCATGTAAGTTTATTATTTTTCAAGATACTGGTATATAAATAAGTAGCACAATATTGGAATATTTTTTGGGCCTATAAAATATAGTAATTTCACTGGACACTGGTCAGCAGTAAATCTTTTTTTTTTTTTCTTTTCTAATTAAGTAGAAAAAAGTTGCTTTTATTATTTTAACTGTCATATCTCTTTTACTAATGAAGTTGGCATTTTCCCATTTGGTAATTTTGTAGATAAGAATCTTCGCCTCAAAGAGACAAATACCACATGATTTCACTCATATGTGGAATTTAAAAAACAAGACAGATGAACATTGAGGAAGGGAAGGAAAAATAAGATGAAAATTGAGAGGGAGGCAAACCATAAGAGGCACTGAACTCTAAGAACAAACTGAGGGTTGCTGGAGGGAGGTGCATGAGGGGAAGGGATAATTGGGTGATGGGCATTAAGGAGGGCTCTTGATGTAATGAGCACTGGGTGTTATTTACAACTGATGAGTCACTAGATTCTACCTCTGAAACTAAAAAGAATCTTTGCCTTTAAATCTCCAATTTTTACTAAGATGTTGAAAGTGGCATTTAGGAGGGACCTTAACATTTTGAGGCTTGATTATGTGCATTAGCAAAATTAAATTGTACTAGAAAGTTGTATGGTTAGTATGTGCAAAACCAGAAGCAGCCAAACTGTGGAATTAGTCAAAAATTTTAAAATCCAACCATTACTAAAAATTATATTATTTTAATAATTGAATGATGCTCTTTAGTGTATGGCATATGGTGATTTCATCTGCTAGACTTGAGAGAGGCATTCGGTCTTTGTAGCAGAGTCCAAGCATCCTGGATGGAATAGAATATGAATCACAATATTCTTACAGTGCAGTTCTCACTTGTTAATGTGTTTTGTAGACCAAACAACTGAAAATACTGAATCATAATTATACAAATAAAAATATATACCCATTCTTTTATGCATTACTATAGAAGGAAATACTCAAGAGTCTCAATGCAGAGGACTTAGGACTGTATCAAGGCTTAATTTTAATCTTTTCTGTTTTGGAGCTAAAGAATCAAAATTCTGGAAATAGTACTAATTTAAAATATGTTACATACACTGAGTCAGTGTTCTTTACTGTAGAGGTAGTTTTTCTTAAAACTTTTGTTGAAGGGTATTTTAACGTGTAGTCAATCTTTTTTGAAATACTGTAAGGTGGAGTATTATTTTAATTCCTGAGATAGAGCAAAGTAGAATATAAAAATCATAGATATATCAGTTATCCTTATTCATATAGGTGTAATATTCCAGGTAAGAGTTAATTACTAATCAGAGAAGGGCTGGTGTTTTGTAGAATTTAGTAATTGATTAATTTTGAATAATTTCCATTTCCTGTACATCATATACATTTGTGGTTGAGGGTTCTCCTTCTCATTTGGGGGTAGAGGACTGGATAAAAAACATTGTTAGCAATCTAGTTCATACTGTGTTAACTAGCAGTGTTCAAGATAGCAGTGTGATAGCTAACAGAAAATAGTAATCTGTAATTTTTGAACACACCACAATCTCCCATAAAATAACATGAATTTGAAGGAGTGTGATTGTGTTATATTAGTGACATGCTTAAATTTATAGACTAAAAATTTTTATGCTGTAATTTTTCTATGATAAAAATAACAGCTTTTGTGCACAAGTCTTAGTCAGTTTGGGTTCCTATAACAGAATATCATAGACTGAATGGTAGAAATATATTCCTCACAGTTCTGGAGGTTGAAAAGTCCAAAATCAAGAAGCAAGCAGAGTTGGTGTCTGATGGGGACCCACTTTCTGGTTCTTAGAACCCAACATGTTGGGAGGGGAGGAACCTTTTCAGGGTCTCTTCTGTGAAGACATTAATCACCTATGAAAGACCTCACCCCTGATGCCATCAACCTGGGGGTTTGGATTTCAATATGAATTTGAGGGGGCCACAAATATTCATTCTACAGTAGTGTTATTAATTGTGGGAGCAGTATCGGTATGTGTATGTGGTTTTGTCTTTAGAGACTTCATTTGGAAAATTGATATGAAAAAATTAATCCAAATAGTTTTCCTATAGAAAGCAAGATAAAAAGTATAAATGTGATATAAAAAGCCTTAATAGTTTTGTTTGTATAGTGTGTTTATTTGTACAGTTTCTTAGGCTGTGTGTTTAATAATAACTTCAGGGGTGATTACTGTAGCTAAGAATTAAACTTGTGTTTTGATTATCAACTTCGAAAATAATAGAATGCGCAGTATTTTAAATGTAGGTGTGAACAAACTTACAAGGGGTATTCACAGTGCTTTCACAGTAAATGCTCTTTTGTCAAATTGATCTACATTTTAGGTGTTATCTATTTGAAAAATATGATAACACAGTATTGGCCTGATCGGGAAACAGCACCGGGAGATATATCCCCTTATACTATTCCAGAAGAAGATCGACATTGTATTCGAGAAAATATTGTAGAAGCTATTATCCACTCTCCTGAGCTCATCAGGTATATGTATATTTTAAAACTTACCCATCGTTTCAGGTACATAGTTTGTGGAGTTTGGGAGGGGACAGCGCAGTGGGTCTTTTCAGAACATAAAAACCTGTCGTTTTTATAGCAGTAAATTTAATACATGCTGTTACTGGCAAATTCCTTTTATTTTCTTACTGCAGTTTTTACATTTATAAAAACTAAAAACTTCTAAACTTCATGTAAAATTTGTGAAACCGTATGATCAGGTGAAAGGGGGTAAAGAAAACTGTAGAATGCTGTTGTATACTTTGTATTATATGGTCTTGATATTTAAAAGTTCTTATTTTTATATGATTTTGTAGAATTTTTTTTAAAAGATTGTATTTATTTTAGATAGAGAGCAGAGGGGGAGGGAGGGACAAGCAGACTCTGCTGAACGTGAGCCTGATGGAGGGCTCAGTCTCAAAACTCCGAGATTATGACCTGACCCAAAATCAAGAGTCAGATGCATAACTGACTGAGCCACCCTAGCGCCCCTGATTTTGCAGAATTTTTAATGAAAATAGCTGTGTTCTAAATAAAACTCATCAGTTAATGATGGGGATGAAAAAATAAGGAAAAATAAAATCACCTACGTTTATAATATTTGTTGGGTTTCTTTTAAATCAGTAGGGACAGGTAGTTTTTTCTCAGTGACTTATTTATTTTTGTCTAAGCATTTTCTTTGTATGAGCAGAATTTTATCTAGGTAACAGTTCTTCCTTCTTATTATTTTTGACTTTCAGGGTACAGCTTACTACATGCATTCACCATATCATCAAACATGATTATCCAAGCCGCTGGACCGCCATTGTGGACAAAATTGGCTTCTATCTTCAGTCTGATAACAGTGCTTGTTGGCTAGGAATTCTTCTTTGCCTTTATCAGCTTGTGAAAAATTATGAGTAAGTGTCTCTCAATTCCTACAGAGATTTGAGAAGTAGGAAAAGTTTGGAAATTTAGGTATTTTATTTGAACATCTAAAATTACATTTGGTATATAAAAATTAATGAATTATATGTTGATTTTAATTCAGTATTTTCTTTTTAAAATAGCATTCTTTCTTTAATTCTGCAGTCGCTTCTGTTGATTCAACTGAGAAACTCGTTTTACCGTTTTTTCTTAATATCTGATCCCTATTAAAAACTGGGTTATCTCTAATTCCTCAATATGGGCTCCTCAATTTGTGCTGATAAAAGGCCTAAACATGAGCTTTTTTAAAATGTGAAGGGTATCAGAGTACTTTGAGCATTAGAGCTCTTTATTTAACTTCTGGCTTTCTGTGAATTTTTTATCTTAATTTGGGGTCTTGATAAGTTTCAAGAACCTACCTATAATTATTTAAAAAGGATATGTTGAAATTTCATATGATCATTTTTAATCATTGTGTTTTGAGGGATTCATAGTCACCTGTTTCAGTGTTTGCATATTTGAGCAAATCATAGTTCATATAACTAATTAGTATCAGTAAGAAAGATTTTAGGCCAAGGGATCATTTTAGATTTGGGTTTAGGAATGAGAAAAAAGACGTAACCTTGGAAGTTGAGGTATAGCATTAAGAGTGGTAAGCCATACATTGAAGGGATTATCTCAAGTGTGTAGTGAAAGTAATGAAATTTGTAGGCACTTGAAAGTTTTGATAACAGAAAATTTTGAGGAAGGCATGAGGAACGCTTACACCATGATGGTGGCTTTATTTCCAGTCCTACAGCTGCACAGATGCCATTGTGAGCCCTCTAATTCTGGGGCCTGTAGTTAGCCTCCGATACCCTTTTTGGGTCCCAACTGAAAGTAGCTGATGAACTGCTGCTTTTCTTCTGAGCAGGAGAGAAATATACCATTTACAGCATTGGTACTGGTGTTTTCTTGTGTTCCCACCAGCTACCCATCTTCCTGCTAAGGAATGTTCCAGCTGTTGCTCCAACTTCTATCAGAGTGCCAGTTGTTGTAGTTCTGGTAAGTGAGTGACTAAAATGAGAGAGAATAACAATAATAAGCTGTTATTGTCATTGAGGAGGTTAAGTCTCTCCTGTCCTATAATCTTAGCAGGAGAGAGTGTGACAGAGATTTTTTAAATGGGAGGCATAGGAGGCTGCTACAATATTGGAATTCCAGTTCATTTTCAGCCAGTGTTCGATTGTGGAGCACAAGGTGTTCACAAGGGATCTGTGTGGACTGAAGCAGTTCTAAGAAAATTCATGGAGAAATTGGAAGTTGTGGTGGTCTTCAGGAGCATAGATCCTCAGGAAATGCTTGTCAGTTGAAGGAGCACAGAAGGAGCATTTGAAGAGGAAGGCATGTCACACCATACGGAGTAGTATGAACAAAGAAAGAAAGGTACAGAGGTGGAAATGAGATCCTGTCTTTAGTGGGTAGTGAGGAGACCATTAAATGGTATGGATAATTTCTGTTTAGAGGTGGGGGATAAATTTGGACTGGTAAATTGGGACCATGTTAAAGAGGGTTTTGAATGCCACGATGGAGAATTTGGATGTAACCTTTTAGATACTAATATACCATTGAAGATGTTTTTGGTTTTTTAACAGTCAAATGATGGGCTAGTACTTAGGATTTCCTGTGAGCACGGCTCACCAGATTGGCACATTGTAGCCTTGTGGTAGTCCGCTTTTATTAGTGTCACATTTTCATGCTTTCAGGAACTTTCAGGTCTTATGGGTTAGAAATTTGTTTCCTACCGTAATTACTTTCATATACCAATTAGCGTAGATTAGCAACTAGTACCACTTAATTTCGAGTCCTTTCCTCAACGTAGAGAGGGAGCTGGAAAGAAGAATGTATAATATGGAATAGGTACTCAAGCCCTCTTAATGTGGGTAATCATCTGGGTTGGGTAAATGGAGAGAAGTGCATAATATAGTTGTACCTTTATTGTTAAAAGGAAATATTGTCTATAATCATTGTAGTTTATATAATCAGATTGGAGACTGCAAATGGCTTCCTTTCATAAGTTGTTAATTGTTTTTACTGACTGAAAGAACTGTACAGATTATTTTAATATGTATGCTAGGTGTAATTTCTCAGCACATTAAAACAGTATTTAAAATAATCTGTTACTTAATTGTCTAATAGTCTCGATCATTATTAGCACATTTGTCTTGGTGTTTTTTATTCTTGGCAATTTACTTCGGTTCTGATTTCACCTAGTAGGGAAAAAGAATCTAGTCTTTACCCTTTTTTTTTTTTTTTAAGATTTTACTTATTTTAGAGGGGGTGGGGGGGCGGGGGGCAGAGGGAGAGGGAGAGAATCTCAAGCAGACTCCTGCTGAGTGCAGAGCCAGACTTGGGGCTTGATCTCAGAACTCTGAGATCATGACCCAAGCTGAAATCAAGAGTCAGATGCTTAACCGACTGAGCCATCCAGGTGCCCCTTACCTTTACCTTTTAAAAATGTGCTCAGATACTCAATTCTTTTTCTTCCTTCAAGAAGGCTACCAGTAGATAAAACCGGAGTCTGGTAGGAAAAACAAGTTAAAAAACAGTCTAATCTAAAAAGATAAATTTTGTTTTTTAGAATAATGACTTAACCACTAGTCTGTATTTTTGTAAAGCTTTTCTGCCTATTGATAATGGAAGGTGGGTCATTCCTATAGTTCTTTTCTTTTTTCAAAGATTTTATTTATTTGAGAGAGAGAAGCAGGCTCCCTGCTGAGCAGGAAGCAGGGCCCCGGGTCCTGGGACAGGTGGGCTCTGTCCCAGGACCTGGAGCTCATGACCCGAGCCAAAGGCAGACGCTTAACCAACTGAGCCACCCAGGTGTCCCCCTGTAGTTCTAATCTGTTAATTCAGTTGTTTAAAGTTTTTTTTTCATTGAAACATAGTTGATAATGTGTTTTTTAAATTGAAGTACAGTTTAATTTAAAAAAATCAACAGACCTCTTTAAATAGTACTGTTAAAATGCTGAAGTGTATATGTGGAAATTTCTCACTTAGGTTAGCAATTCTTTACCCCCATCCTTGGAGCAAATGTGATTCAGAATTCAGGATTTTTTGGATTTTAGAAAGATAATAAGGTTCACATAATTCATGTTAAACACTCCTGTTGAAATTGAACCAGCATCCAGTAGTCAGACACATATTATCATATCTGCTACAAAATATGTGAATATCCACTCCAGATGGGATAAGTGAAGACCATAAATAGCCTGTTGAAGTCAGGTTTTGTTGCCAAATAGGTTACAAAAGAACTTCCCGTTTATAAAGTGCTTATTTTCTGCTTTCTAGATGCCACTTCTGCCTTAATGCTTTTGGTATATAAATAACTTAAGGATGGTAATATATAATCAATTTTATATCAATCAGCTGCCTTTATTTAAAAGCCAACTCATTGTAGCTCCTCAGTTGTTAAGTATGCACAATTAGAGACTGTGTAGTGAAGTGGTTAAGAGGGCAGACCTTGGATCTTGACTGCCGAAATTCATACCTAGATGAGTATGCTGGGAAAGATAACTTCTGTGCCTCAGTTTCCTCAAACTATTGAAGTGAGGATACTAATGGAGCCTTGAGGATTATTGACTTCATAATGAATGCTCAGAAAATTTTAGATGTTTTGTTATTTGAGGTTTTTCTTAAGTTGTTTTTGCTATGATTTGGTCCAATTGAATTTGCTTTTCTTTTTCTTTCTTGGAATCTAAAGTTGCTTAGGAAGTGTTTCCTTACTTTTATGTGAACAAACAAGCAGTTTAATTTTGTATCTCATACGTATAAATAAAATTGTGAAGTAAATTCTTACAGAATTAGTTTGTATTCCTACCCAAAGGTACAAGAAACCAGAGGAACGGAGTCCACTGGTAGCAGCAATGCAGCATTTCTTGCCAGTTCTAAAGGACCGCTTTATCCAGCTTCTTTCTGATCAGTCTGATCAATCTGTCCTCATCCAGAAACAGATTTTCAAGATCTTCTATGCTCTTGTTCAGGTAATTTTTATAAAGCAGTTTTTATATATGTGTCTGTCATTTGCTACATTGAAAGATAACAAAGAATTTCTGTGTCTTAATAATTTCATTTGAAAATCTAGATTAAATGGATGATTTGCTAGTCAAATATAAATTGCCAAAATTATAAGTGCATTAAAAGTCTAACCAAGCACACTTCCCTAAATACACAAACAGTCCCGATAAATCTTTATTATAACTGGTCAGTCTGAAGTTCTCTTAAACCATCTAACACTATTATGCCTTTCACCTTAAGAATTCACAAGTCTGAAAAACAATTACTGAAATAACAGTTTATATCTAGCATGAACCTGATTTGCCAAATATATGTGGATTGTCTCAGTAATTACAAAACCTATTCCTAAGCTTAACACAAAAATACTAATAACTGTGGCTTGACTGGCACACAATAATGGGCTTCATCATTTTTACATATTCTAAATCTTCCTGGGATAAAAGATATCTATTAAAAGGAAATGATTAATGATTTTAAAGTATTGAAATGATTGTGTGTTTTTCTTAGCGGGATGTAATTACTTATATGAAACAGTTTTTGATCAGGATTAAAATTCTAGTTCTTTTTGTGGCATATAGCCATAGAAGGATTCATCTCATCTGTTAGAACCTTCGGTCTTATTCATACCCTTATTTGACTTTAAAATCTCGTTTAAATAGACCTGTGACTCCCACTAAGATTGTAACTGGTTCACCACATTGGTTGGATTTTGCGTGTCTTTGCTAGATCAGTAAAGACAATCTATCATCTCCCAGTCTGAACCAAAGGGCACTTTAATGCTGTTCCATTGACTTCTTACAGAGCTTTTAAAAGTGATTTGGGTATATAATAGCTATACTGTTTTTGTTTGTTTTCTAATTAGTAAGATTATAACTTTTAGATTAAGTTATTTTTGTACATTGTTCTAGGGCATAGGGCAAAATATTTATCTTCCCAACTAATTTTTTGATGCTAGCGTACCCTGATAACAAATATAGCCCGGTCTCACTTATGAAAATAGATATCCTAAAATCCTGAAGAGGATATTGATTTTATGAGCCTATTAAGAGAGGATTTATCCAAGAAATGCAAGAGTGGATCAGTGGTAAGAGATCAGTTTCTGTAATTAACTCTTATATGAAAAAAAAGACCTGTAACGATCTCCAAGGATGCCAGATAAAACATTTGATAAGATTTAATAACCATTCCCACTTTAAAAAACAAAAACAAAAACAAAAAACAAACTAAGAGTCCTGGAATAGAAATTTTCTTCACTTGGTAACAGACGTTCACTAGAAGTCCACAGAATCACTCTTAAAGTAAAAATAAGATATATGCCCAGTAATTTGGGAATAGGAGAAGGATGTTCATTGTCAGTGCCACATTCCTCCATTGTAGGTAACTGACCAAATCAGCCAGATAAGAAATTTGCTTGTGTACAAAAATCGGGAAATGTGGATTGAATGAAATACTTTTTGTAGGTTTTGTGAGGAGTTAAAGGAAGTGGGATTTTCTTTTGTAAGGATTTTAAAGTATTGATTCTTGATTTTCATTTAGTATACACTACCGCTGGAGCTGATAAACCAACAGAACCTGACGGAATGGATAGAAATTTTAAAAACTGTTGTGAACAGAGATGTACCTAATGTAAGTCTCTGTGTGTTCTTATTTTACTAAAATATCTAATTATCTTTTGAATTTTAACTGATATTTTCTATAATATTTTTATGTGTTTATATAATTCGTGAGGCAAACTATTCTGAAGAGACCATTTTGTTTACATATTTGTGATATTAATAAAAAATTGTGCAGGGTTTTTAGGTACTTATATCTATCTCTTTATCCTAATGCTTCTGTTTCTTCTCAGTATGTATGTATGTATTTATTTATTAAGATTTTACTTATTTGAGAGAGAGAGAACGCATATGAGCGGGGGAGTGGAGGAAGCAGGCTCCCCAGTGAGCAAGGAGCCTATCGCAGGCCTGAGATCATGACCTGAGCCGAAGGCAGACATTCAACCAACTGAGCCACCCAGGGACCCCTTTATTTAAATTTTTGTTTAATTTTAAGATTTTATTTATTTATTTGAGAGAGAGAGGGAGCAGGGAGGACAGGGAGTTCCCTGCTGAGCAGGGATCCCAACGTGGGGCTTGATCCCAGGACCTCGGGACCATGACCTGAGCTAAAGGCAGATGCTCAACGAACTGAGCCACCCAAGTGCCCCTAAAAAAAAATTTTTTTTTTAAGTTTTATATATTTAAGTCATCTCTACACCTAACGTGGGGCTCAAATTCATGATCCCGATATCAAGAGTCATGCTTTTCTAACTGAGCCAGCCAGGCACACCCCATCTTATTGTCTTAGTTTTTAAATAATAGTTTGTAACATATATCACCTCACATAGTTACAAAATTCTTCTCTTATGATGAGAAGGTTTTTAAAAGATTTATTTATTTAATTTAGAGAAAGAGAAAAGGTGTGAATGGGTGAGCAGGGGGAGGACCAGAGTGGGGGAGAGAGAGAATTCTCAAGCAGGCTGCCCGCTGAGCATGGAGGCCCACGCAGGGCTCCATCTCAGGACCCTGGGATCATAACCTGAGCTGAAGGCAGCCGCTTAACTGACTGAGCCACCCAGGTATCCCTGAACTTATTTTAAATAGAGACATAGACGGGTTATATAATTTATCCCAAAAGTTTTATTAGTGGCATAAGTGAGACCAACCTCCTGTTTTGTGGTTTATTGCTTAAATTTCTATTTAAAAAGAAAAACTGTAGGGGCTTCTGGGTGGCTCAGTTGGTTGAGTGTCTGACTCTTGATCTCAGCTCAGTTCTTGATCTCACAGGGTTGTGAATTCAAGGGCAGTGTTGGGCTCTGCACTGGGTGTGGAGCCTACTTTAAAAAATGAAAACAAAAACAGTGTAGAAGAAATGAATAGAACATTTCTTCCACTCTGTAAGAAACTAGTTTGGTGTATAGTTTTCTGGACACATTTAATAGGTACAAAATAAAATTTTAAAAGTTTTCATTTATACACTCTGTACTTTTTGTGTATAATTCATAAACACACGTATTATAAATAGTCTAGTGAGTTATCCATTATATGTATACATGTAATCATCACTTAGAATATTTGCTGGTGGCTAGTTTTAGTCATTCCTGTCATCACCATTCTCATTTCTAGCACCATAGATTAGTTTTGCCTGTTCTCGAACTTATATATAAAAGTAATTTTTTGTATTTACCTTCTTTTGCATGATCTATTTATGAGATATACTCATGTTGTGTTGTAGTAGTTCCTTTTCATTACCAAGTAATATTTTATTGTGCGGATATACTACAGTTTACATTCACAAGGTGATGGACAACGGGGTGATTTCAGGATTTTAGTAGTACAAATAAAGCTGCTATGAATGTTACACAAACCTTTTTGTGATCACATATTTTCATTTTTCTTGAGTAAATTACCAAAGAGTGGAATTGGGTTATAGGGTAGGTATATGTTTAACTTTATCGGTAACTTCTAAAGTGATTTTCAAAGTGGTTGTACCATTGCTTTCACTTTTAGTTTAGTTTGGGGTTCCTCCAAAGTCTCACTTTCTCATTGTAAATTAAAAATATGTCGGGATGTTGTAGGTCAGTATGTAAGGATCCAGTCCATTCTTCTAGTGGTCGTATAGTAGTCTTTTATAGATGTTCTGTAATTAAGCATCTGCTTATTAGTGAATGTGTTTAGGTTCTTGGTAGTTTTTCACTATTGTTTTTAAATGAATGTCTTCATCTGTTTATCCTTTTGTGTTAATACTAATGTTTCTGAAACCAGATTTCTGAAATGGTGTTTCTCATGCCCTTTTGATTTGAGCTATACCAGTTTTTATTAAACTACATTCCATGGCCTTGACTTTACATTATTTGGATTTTGACTAAAGTGTTTGTGTTTGAGCTTGCTCTATAAGAATTTTAAAAAGCATATCCTTTGTAGCCAAGTAGTGAAGCAGGTTAAAGTGTTTTTATTACAAAAGGCCAACATTCATGTTTTTTGTGAGTTTCTACTCGCCTCATGCTGTTCCTCTTAGATTGTATCATCTTTTACTATCATTAAATAAATCTCTCTTTAAAGGAAACACTTCAGGTTGAAGAAGATGACAGACCAGAGTTACCGTGGTGGAAATGTAAGAAGTGGGCTTTACATATCTTAGCAAGGCTTTTTGAAAGGTAAGCTTCTCTCAGTATATGATGATTTAAGTTTGTTTTTTCAAGCCCTTAGTTTTATAAGTACCAATATATAAAGCATTATTAAAAAACAGTGGACATTTTAATGTTCTTTTAGATATGGAAGCCCTGGCAATGTGTCCAAGGAGTATAATGAATTTGCTGAAGTATTTCTGAAGGCGTTTGCTGTTGGTGTCCAGCAAGTAAGTCTAAGAATTTTTCTAATTTGAAAGATGACATCATTATTAGGTTAATTTCTGTCTTGCTTTTTTTCTGGTTTATTGGTACCCAAAGATTGCATGTAGCAGTCTTTAACATTTTGAACCCTTGTAGCAGTTCTCATTTTTTGGTCTTAGGTCTTCCTTATTCCCTTAAGTTTTTGAGAACCTCAGCAAGCTTCCATTTATGTGAATTATACCTATGATACTTATCATATTAGAAATTAAAATTTAAGAATATTATTTCATTTAAAAATAATAACAAGCCTAATATATAGTAACACAGAATATGTGTTTTTTTTTTAAATAACTGTTTCCCAAAATGAAAAGTTTTTAACAAAAGGAAATGGCATTGTTAAACATTTTTACTAAATTTTTAATGTATGGCTTAATAAAAGGCAGTTACATACTCATCTACCTATGTATTTAGTCTGTTTTAATTTATTTTGGTGGACATAAATACAGACAGTGTGGCCTCAGATAAGTTGGAAAAGGAAAGACTTCTAATAGACTTTTCACAAAATTATGGAAATTCTTTTAATATCACATCAGAATGTGATAATGATTGTTGTCTTTTTTGTTTTTTAAGTAAACTCTACACCCAATGTGGGGCTCAAACTCATGACCCCAAGATCAAGTCATATGCTCTACCAACTGAGCCACTCAATAGTGGTAGTTTCTTAAAGGTTAATTCCGTGTAGAGTTTGTTACCAACAAGCATTTTACATTCTGTTACATTAACACCCGTTGATCTGTACTGCACTTTGAATAGATCATTTATCCGTACGTGATTGTGTAACAGCCGGTCATTTGGAAAATGAGTTAATGAAGATTTTCCAAATGTTAATACATTTCATTATGCAATTTTATTTTATTTTATTTTTTAATGGGTTTAGTTTAGAGAGAGAGCGAGAGAGAGCATGCATGAGCAGGGGGAGGAGCAGAGGGAGAGGGAGGAAAGAAGCAGACTACCTGCTGAGCGCTGAGCTTACCCTGGGGCTCGATCTCATGACCCTGAGATCATGACCTGAGTGGAAAACAAGAGTTGGAGGCCTTTAACTGACTGAGCCACCCAGGTGCCCCTCATTATGCAATTTTAAAAAAGAAGTCACATTTGCTAATATTACCACTGATGTCATCAGAAATATCATTAAATATTGGAAAGCTAATTAAGTGGATCTAAGTCTTTGCAGCTAAGATTTTGAGAATTCTAATTTTTGTTTGAAAGCTCATATTTTAACACCAGTAACATACTGTTGGTTATTTTCCTTGAAGTGACAGGCTCATTTTATTCATTTCTGAGGAAAAATGTGCCATACACACAAGTCAAAATAGCCATAATTTGTCTGTCAGTTTTTCTTTCAAGCGTATGATAGCATTTGATGGGGAAAGCTACTATTTCAGGTTTTCTTCCAACCATTGTACTTTGGTGTGTAGAAGAAGTGCTACATGTATACTCCCCATTTAATAATATTTCTATTTCTGATTCATTAAGAGTGTTCTTAAGGAAAATTTTGCAGTTAATGTGGCTGTAAAGAATATGATGACTGCTGGTACACTTTGGTGCCACTCCTTGCTTGATTCATGTCAGGCACCAGAAGTTTTACCACCATTGCTTTTATACCATCGATGCAGATGTTAACACAGTAAAAAGGGCAAACAATGTCTTAGCCTTATTATGAAAATAGTTTTGACCTCACAGACCCTTCAGGAGGTCTGTGGGCCAAATCCTGACAATCGCTGTTCTGAAATACATAGAATTAGAGCTCGTGGCAGACATTAAATTGGTAAATGGTTTGGGTAAGATTTTTCTGGGAGGTAAATAACAATGCAGGGCTATCTCAAAAAATTGTGGCATGTTCAGTAAGTAACCTGTGGTTTTCTTTTTATACCTAATCAGAAACTAGTCCTTTGACATAGTATTAATTCAGTTTTTTTTATTTGAATACTTTGGGAATAAATATGGTTCTCTAATACATAATTTTCAAAATTACTTTCTTTTTAAAAGAATATGGTTGTTATTTTAGGATGATGATCTGGGTATTAAGATACGTGTCAAATGCGGCACTGGAGGAGATAATGCTTAGTGAAATAAGTCAAGCAGAGAAAGACAACTATCATATGATTTCTCTCATCTATGGAACATAAGAACTAGAATGATCAGTAGGGGAAGAAAGGGATAAAGAAAGGGGGGGTAATCAGAAGGGGGAATGAAACATGAGAGACTATGGACTATGAGAAACAAACTGAGGGCTACAGAGGGGAGGGGGGTGGGGGAATGGGATAGACCGGTGATGGGTAGTAAGGAGGGCACATATTGCATGGTGCACTGGGTGTTATACACAACTAATGAATCATCGAGCCTTACATCGAAAACTGGGGATGTACTGTATGGTGACTAACATAATAAAAAATCATTATTAATAAAAAAAAAAAAAAGATACGTGTCAAATGTTTTTGCTGACTTATAAAATGGTTAAAATTTCTATTTAACTTTTGGGTTTTGATCAAATATTTTTTTCAAAGGTTTTACTGAAGGTATTATATCAGTACAAGGAGAAACAATATATGGCTCCTCGAGTCTTACAACAGACATTAAATTATATTAATCAAGGAGTTTCTCATGCCCTCACCTGGAAGAATCTGAAGCCTCATATACAAGTAATAATTTTCTATCTGAAATGTTTTTCTGGAAAATATAATGGAAATAACATTAATTATCATAAAAGTTGAAAAAATGCATATTTTGTTGACTTGTGTTACTTAGTCTAGTGCTGTTGTTCTGATAGTATAGTAAGAAAATGAGAAAATACCTTGATGTAAACTTAATGAAAGGTATTTTGTGAATATTCAGATTACCTTTTAATCTAAAACTATTAAAATTTGCCTTTAAATTCTTAGTGCTAGCTTATGATTGTAATATTTTAGTCCTGTAATTTGGAATAAACCAAGGACTATTTCACCAGATTAGTTTTGAGGGTAATTAGCTTATGTACTATTTCGATGAGTAATTTATTTGCTTTATTTGGAACTGTAGGATTTGATGGACTAAAATTTCATAATGTATTTTCTCAGAATACTTATTTGCTACCTATATACACATATGTCTTATTTTATAATTATTTGTTGCACAAAGGCTAGTAGTATGTACCTTAATAGTTGATCTGAGAATCATTACCGAAGTTTGATATTAAGCTTTAAAGTACGTATTATTGGGTTGCTTTTGTTTTAGCACTTAACCGGAATTGAAGGTTTAAATTTGAAGACTGGCTTAAGGTTACTTTCTTAACTTTTAAATTGCAGGGCATTATCCAAGATGTTATTTTTCCATTGATGTGCTATACAGATGCTGATGAAGAACTTTGGCAAGAAGACCCTTATGAATATATACGCATGAAGTTTGGTAAATTTTCACTTTCATAGAAACAAAATATGTTAGTAGCTAAGTTTTTATATGGTATATATAGGGGTGTCTTAAGGCCTCACTTTTGGTGCTGAAAAATCTTTGTTGTTTTAATGTAATTTATCCTTTTTTTTTTTTAGACATTTGGGGTCTATTCATTAGGCATTTGATAATAATCTTCATTTTTAGTGGACACAACTAGTAGTGTTATTAAGTTAAAATTACTGGAGATATGGTTTTGGCACATGCTAAAACTTAGAAATTCAAGATTACACCTTAACACTAAGTGTCAGAA
Source organism: Ursus americanus (assembly GCF_024610735.1). Lineage (NCBI taxonomy): Eukaryota > Metazoa > Chordata > Mammalia > Carnivora > Ursidae > Ursus > Ursus americanus. The sequence goes on along the minus strand of NC_142142.1, from coordinate 1,167,958 downwards.
CTATACTTCTGGATCCCATGTCAGTCATCATGTGTGGGACTGAGAAGTATATTGGAAGCTGGAGTCACATGGAGTCTCTGCATTGAACTAAAGGATTGTAATTTGACTATTAGTCCTTCTTCCTACCAAAATCTTTTGTATTTGTAGTAGATTGTACTTTTGTGACCATATTGTGAAAATTCTCACAGTAGTTGTGTTTTGTATGAAAGAAAATAATCATTAAGAGAAATTAATGGATTAAAATTTAATTTGTGCTGAAAAGACATGAAATTAGACTATTGCAGAATTATATAGGAGTCTGGGTTCCTTTTTATACCTTGAATGAACATTAAGCAAAATTTTAAGGTCTTTACTTTTTACAGAGTGTCATTTGTAAATTACATGAAAATGTTTGTTGAAGAAAGTGAAATTACTGGTTTTTGTATTAATTTTAAATTTATTCTCTAGATGTGTTTGAAGATTTCATTTCCCCTACCACTGCTGCCCAGACACTTTTGTTTACAGCTTGTAGCAAGAGGAAAGAGGTAGGTTATTTAACATAGAGAACTTTTGCTTTAATATTTAAAATTTGCTCAGATATACACTCAGCTTTTAATGTTAGCCATGTAAGTCATTTTGTCTTTTTGTTGCTGTTAAGGATTGTTCGGAAATCCAATAAAGTGGTAACTTTTCTTTTTTAATCTAGGTACTGCAAAAGACAATGGGATTTTGCTACCAGATTCTTACAGAACCAAATGCTGATCCTCGAAAAAAAGATGGAGCCCTGCATATGATTGGTTCTTTAGCTGAAATACTTCTGAAGGTATTTCTTCTTCTGTGTGCAAGTAGTGGTTTAATAACAGTTTTATTGAGATACAGTTGACATACCATACTGTGTACCCCTTGAAGTGAGTAACTCAGTGGTTTTTAATATAGTCACAGAGTTGTGCAGCCATCAACCCCAAAAGGAACTCTATTAGCAGTTACTTTCCATTCTCTTCCAAACTTCTCAGCCCTAGGCTACCCCTAATCTACTTTCTGTCTTTATGAATTTATCCATTTTGGACATTTCATGTAAAGAGAATGCTATATAACATGTGCTTCTTAAGGAATGGCTTTTTTCACTTAGCATAATATTTTCAAAGTTCATCCATGTTGTGGCACATGTCAGTACTTCATTTCTTTTTGGTGCCAAATAATGTTCCATTGTATTGATAATACTACATTTTATTTATGCATTCATCAGTTGGTGTACACTTGCATTGTTTCCATTTTTTGGCTATTATGAATACTGAAGCTATGATTGTTTATGTACACATCTTTGTCTGGACATAATATTTTCATTTCCCTTGGATAACATACCTAGGAGTCAAATTGCTGTCATATTTTGAGAAACTGCCAGACTGTTTTCCAAAGTGGCTATGTCGTTTTATATTTTTACGAGCAATGTGTGAGGCTTCCAGTTTCTATGTCCTCACCAACAATTATTACCTTTTTATTGTAGCCATCCTAGTTGGTGTCAGATAGTACCTCATTGTGGCTTTGATTTACATTTCCCTGGTGACTAATGTTACAGAGAAGCTTTTTTTTTTTTATGTGCATATTGGCTACTGTATATTTCTTTGGAGAAATGTATATTCAAATCCTTTGTTTTTTAGCTGGGTTATTTGTCCTTTCATTGTTGAATCGTTAAGAGTTTTTGTTAAGAGTATTTGTATCTTCTGAATGTTAGACCTTTTTCATATATATGATTTGAGGTATTTTGGGGGTTATCGTTTGACTTTCTTGATGTCCTTTTAAGTACAAGTTTTGATAAGATTCTGAAATTATGTCCAGTTTATATTTTCTTTTGCTGCTTTTGCTTAACGTACTTCTTTTGCATAAGTTATTTTCATGTCAGATAATTGTAAAATAGTGGTTTTTTCCTTCAAAAAATTTATCTTTAAGGAAATTTATAAACATGAATCAATCTATTCATAGCCTAGGAACATCATGCTTTTGTGACATAAATTTCTAGTAATGACCCTGGATAAGATTTATTGTTAGGAACCTCAACTTAATTGTGCACATTATGTCTGACTTGATAAATAAGATCTGAAATTTATTTTGCTTAAAAGTTAATAAATGGTAACAAAGTGTAAGTAAATATTTAGTCACAGAATCATCCAACTCCCAGGAACCTTGTTCCATATCACCATTAATCTGTAGGTATATTTTGTTTATATTTTAGTTTTTTTATATCTGTCCACCCATCCTTTTGTTAGTTTATAAGTTAAAGATAGTGATTCTTTGTTATATGGCAGGCGGGAATCTTTAGTGAGTTCTCTTGGCAAGTTCAGATTTTTCTGTTTTAACTCCTTATTTTTAAGTAATTCTGGACTTACAGAAAAATTGCAAAAATAGTTTCTGTTACTCTTCATCCACCTTCCCCTAATGTTAGCATCTTAGATAGCCATACTGCAATTCAAAAACCAAGAAATTAATATTGATAGCATACTTTTCACTAATCTTACAGACCCCTTTCACATTGTGCAAGATTTCCCACTAATGTCCTTTTTTATGGTCCATGATCCAGTCCAGGATCCCACATTGCATTTAGTTCACATGTCTCAGTCTTCAGTTTTTCAAGCATTTATTTTTAATGTTGATACAACATGCAGTTCCAAAAACTCTTCTTAAAAGCTTGTTACCACTTAGAAAAGACCCTACTTTAAGATTCATGAGAATATTTTTGTTCCTTAACCATGGCATTTTAAAAATTTTTAAGTTTTTAAAAATTTTTTTAAAGATTTCATTTATTAATTTGAGAGGGAGTGAGAGTGCATGAGCAAAGGTGGGGGGCAAGGGAGAGAAGGAGAACCAAACTCCCCGCTGAGCAGGGAGCCCAACACAGGCACGATCCCCAGACCCTGAGATTATGACTTGATCTGAGCTGAGATCAAAAGTCGGACACTTAACCCACCGAGCCACCAGGCGCCTCTGAGATTATGACTTGAGCCGAAGGCAGTCTCTTAATCGACTGAGCCACCCAGGTGCCCCAAGAATATCTTTTTAGATAACCACATTATTACCTTGTAAGCAGGGTCTTTTCTCAATCTGTGTTGTATTCATTTAGAACCTTTCCAGTGAGGCTTTTTTCATTATAATAGTTTTTTTTTTGTTATAATAGTTTTATAAGGTAAGGAATAAAATTAACCACCCTCCCATTACTCAGACATGATTGCCGTAAGATTTGGTGTAAATACTTTCTAAGAAAATGAGGTAAAAAGTTAAAAGATATTCAGTGTTTTTTGATGGTGAAGTTTGAGAATGAGAAAATTGGATAGTGGATCCTGAGGTACAAAGAATCAGAATAAATGTATGTTTTGGTAATAGTCATTTTTAACATTAGTGTATTTATTTGGCATTTGAGATGATTATATTTGGAATTCTCTCAAGAATAATTGTTGTTTATATTTACAGAAAAAGATCTACAAAGATCAGATGGAATACATGTTGCAGAATCACGTATTCCCTCTTTTCAGCAGTGAACTAGGCTATATGAGAGCGAGGGTATGTTTTAAACCTGTATTCAATTATACATTTATGTTTTGTAATGAATGACTGCTTATGTGGACTTCTGTGTGGAACCTTTTTAATGCTCACCTTAGTAAAAGCCTTATTTCATTTTAGACTTCTGTTTCATGTAAATATTTAAGTGGCTGCTGTAATGTGTGCATAGTTTTCATCTGTGTCTCATAGCAGTGTCTGTCTGTGTTTTGCATTCAGATCTTGCTATTCACACAAACATCATGCAGCCAAAGAGTAAGTTGGGATCATAGTACTGGTCTAGTGTTGTCTCTGGACATATCTACCACTGGCCAGCCTCCAAATTCCCACACACAGAACTTTGGAGTAGAGATACTGTAGCTTGGGGCATTTTAATGTAGGATATCTGTAGTAACTCACTGCATCTTTTAATAAAAGGCTTGCTGGGTCCTTCACTATTTTTGTGAAGTAAAGTTCAAAAGTGACCAGAACCTGCAAACGGCCTTAGAGCTGACGCGAAGATGTCTGATTGATGATAGGGAAATGCCTGTGAAAGTGGAAGCTGCCATTGCACTTCAAGTGTTGATCAGCAATCAAGAAAAAGGTAAAGGATTTATATCTCTAAACTAGTGCAGTGTTTTTACAAATAATTGTACAAGGCGTAATCCTAGAAAGTTGACACATTGTCTTCCCCTTTATGGGAAAGTATCAATTTTTTATTGTTTGATGTATGTTATATCAGGTTTTAGGAGGTTTTGGCCAAATTTTTTTTCTCTTTTTCTCTTACAGCTAAAGAATATATTACACCATTCATCAGACCTGTAATGCAGGCTCTTCTTCATATAATAAGAGAAACAGAAAATGATGATCTTACCAATGTAATTCAAAAAATGATCTGTGAATATAGTGAAGAAGTTACTCCTATCGCGGTAGAAATGACACAGCATTTGGTACGTTACTTGAACCAATCATTTATTCATTACTTAAAGCTTCTAACAAGTATTTTCATAGGGCTTCCTGTATATCAGGTACTGTTCTATGCCTTATATATATATTTGGTTCATATATCTAGCTCATTTAATTCTCACACAATCCTATATGAAGAATATTCATATACTGAGAGCAAATGTGAGCTATGAAAAGGTTAAGTAACCTGCCCAAGCTAGAATGGATGGAGCTAGGGATTCACACCTGAAATATATGCCTCCACAACACACATTCTTAACTACTATCTACGTTGATCATGACTGCTTTGTTTGTGTGATTTTCTGGGACTACTTTGGACAACCAACTTAAAGATGAAGTAGGGGGAAAAAAGATGAAATAGAGGTAATAGTTATTAATAGGGATTTTTTTCAAAAAATTTCTAAGTTTTTTTTTTTTTAAGATTTTATTTATTTATTTGACAGAGAGGGAGGGCACAAGCAGGGGGAACAGAGGGCAGAGGGAGAAGTCGGCTTCCTCTGAGTGGAGAGCCTGATGCAGGGGCTTGATCCCAGGACCCTGAGAACATGACCTGAGCTGAAGGCAGACGTTTAACCAACTGAGGTACCCAGGTGCCCTCAAAGATTTTATTTTTTTAAGCAATCTGTACACCCAATGTGGAACTTGAACTTACAACCCTGAGATCAAGAGTTACATGATGACTGAGCCAGCCAGATGCCCTAAATAGTTTTTTTAAAGAGAGAGCAGAGCGCAGGAGAGGGAGAGAGAATCTTTTTTTTTTTTTTCCAGATTGATTGATTGATTGATTTGCGAGAACACAAAAAAGGGGGGAGGGACAGAGGGAGAAGAAGACCCACTGAGCAGGGAGTGGGATTCAGGGCTTCATTCCAGGACCCCGGGATCATGACCTGAGCCAAAGGCAGAGGCTTAACAACTGATCCACCCAGGCGCGCAGGCAGAAATTATTTTAAGCAGGGTCCATACCCAGCGTGGAGCCTGGGTGCAGGGCTTGAACTCACCACCCTGAGATCATGACCTGAGCTGAAATCGAAGAGTCATATGCTTAACCGACTGAGCCATTCAGGCACCCCTAGATGTTTTGTGTGTGTTTTTTTTTAATGTAATTTATAAACGGTAGTTATTCAGTAGTTGACCTTTGTTTACTGTACATAGCCCCAAACTTCTGAGAATTAACAATGTAAATAATTTAAGGGTAATAGAAAGTATGAACATGTCCCCGACAATTACCATTCATAATACCCATACGGTAATTTATTTGATACAGTTTATATTCCTGCCGAGTATCAAGGTTTCAGGAATCTAGCTCTTGGTATTTGCTGTGGATTTAAGCAAAAGCAGAGCGTTTTGTGAAAAGCTGATTTTGAAATGGGGGAAGGATATTTGAATAATTATAGCAACATTCATTAAATGTGTATATTGCATTTAAAATAAGCTGATTATTAGTTAGGACTCCATCCTTCTCAGTAGTTTGAAAACAATTGAATTTTGTAACAAAAAACCTTGATTAATATACCTACCTGTATTTGGGCATTGTTGAATGTCAGCCAGTAATATTAATAAAAATATTCTTAATATTAAGCACTTTCTATGCCTTGCCTCATTTAAACCTCGAAGTATCTCTATGATAAGTTCTCATATGAAATGTCAGGGAACAGGTCAGGTAACTTAAGGTCACCTAGTAAGTGCCAGTACCATTTGATTGTAGAGCCCAGACTCTTAATTATTATTAATCAGTTTGGTGACATTGATTGGTTTTGCTGTCCCTGTGAGAACATTTTTAAAAATTAAGTTTTAGACCAGAATGTGTTTATATTGCTATAATGGCAAGCCTAAATTATATTCTCTTGAATCTAGGCAATGACATTTAATCAGGTAATCCAGACTGGGCCAGATGAAGAAGGAAGTGATGACAAAGCAGTCACTGCTATGGGAATCCTGAATACCATCGACACACTTCTGAGTGTAGTTGAAGATCATAAAGAGGTAAAGTGATTCAGTGTTATAAGGTTTTGATCCAGGTAATAATCCAAGTTTTAGGGAATTTAAAGCCATTTTTCAACAACTGTCCTAATGCTTTTTTGGAAGGCTCTGGCTTATCTAATTCTCTGGTTATCTTCGACATGCACCTTGATTGTGCCATCTTTTAACTAGTTCCCTTTTGTAAGGAGAAGATTGGTATCTTATGAATATTTTAGGTTCTTTAGTATTAGAAGGAATAGGAAGGAGGTATTTGTATTACCGTATCCTTACCTCAAGGCTCTAGATTCTGGCTGCCTCTTAGGTTGCCTTTCTCAGATCCAGGTCTAATAGTGTGGTGATTCCTAAGAAAAATCTTCTTCCTAGTTTTCCTTTTTTTTCTTTCCAAAGGGGATGTCAGAGGGAGAAAGATAATCTTATGTAGGCTCCTTGCCCAGCGCAGAGCCCAGTGGAGGGCTCGATCTCACAATCCTGAGATCTTTTTTTTTTTTTTTTTAAGATTTTATTTATTTGTTTGAGAGAGAACTAATGGAGGGAAGGGGCAGAGGGAGAAGCACATGCGGGGCTTGATCTTGGGACTCCAGGATCATGACCTGAGCCGAAGGCAGACACGTTAACTGACTGAGCCACCCACACGCCCCATCAAATCCCTGAGATCATGACCTGAGCCAGAAACAAGAGTTGGACGTTTAACTGTCTGAACCACCCAGGCACCTTTCTAGTTTTTCTTTTTAATTAAAAAAAATGTTTCTTAGTGATGGTAAACTACACATAACATAAAATTTACTATCTCACCCATTTTTAAGTGTAAAGGTCAGTGGTGTTAAGTATATATTATTGTGTTACCATTTCTATCATCTTTCTAATTTTCTCTTACAATTGTCTTTGAGAAAGAATTGTAATCGTGAATTTTTTAAAACGGAGAATTTTCTTTCTTTAATGTTTTTTTATTATATTATGTTAGTCACCATACAGTACATCCCTGGTTTCTGATGTAAAGTTCGATGATTCATTAGTTTCGTATAACACCCAGTGCATCATGCAATACGTGCCCTTCTTACTACCCATCACCGGTCTATCCCATTCCCCCACCCCCTCCCCTCTGAAGCCCGCAGTTTGTTTTTCAGAGTCCATAGTCTCTCATGCTTCATTCCCCCTTCTGATTACCCCCCCTTTCTTTATCCCTTTCTTCCCCTACCGATCTTCCTAGTTCTTATGTTCCATAGAGGAGAGAAACCATATGATAATTGTCTTTCTCTGCTTGACTTATTTCACTTAGCATTATCTCCTCCAGTGCCGTCCATGTTGTAGCAAATGTTGAGAGCTCGTTCTTTCTGATAGCTGAGTAATATTCCATTGTATATATGGACCACAACTTCTTAATCCAGTCATCTGTTGAAGGGCATCTCGTTTCCTTCCACGATTTGGCTATTGTGGACAATGCTGCTGTGAACATTGGGGTGCATATGGCCCTTCTCTTCACTACGTCTGTATCTTTGGGGTAAATACCCAGTAGTGCAATGGCTGGGTCATAGGGTAGCTCAATATTTAACTTTTTAAGGGACCTCCACACTGTTTTCCAGAGTGGCTGTACCAACTTGCATTCCCACCAACAATGTAGGAGGGATCCCCTTTCTCCACATCCTCTCCAGCAATTGTTGTTTCTTGCCTTGTCAATTTTTGCCATTCTAACTGGCGTAAAGTGGTATCTCAGTGTGGTTTTGATTTGAATTTCCCTGATGGCTAATGATTTTGAACAAAAAATGGAGAAATTTTAAAAATGGAGTAATCAAGACATAGAGAAAAGGATAAAGAACAGAAAACTATAACCAGTACCCTTTAACTACCACCTGAATTTATTAGATTTTTTACATTTTATAGTATATCCTTTAGACTTTATTTCCAGTAAGAAAAAAAAAGTTGAGATAAATATAATTAAAGCCCTTGCAGGACCACTTCCTAATCTCATTTCCCTACTTCTTTCCCTTAGAAGTAACCAGTGTATTGAATTTGGTGTTTATAATTCCAGTGTAGATATTTATATCCATAAATCATGTTTTCAGATTATCTGCAAATTGCCTTTTGCAACAGATTTTTGGTAAACTATTTATGTTCTGTGTTATAATTGGAGATAGGCAGAAGCCATGAGGAATTCTGTAGCTGTTTGTGGTTAACAAATCAGTTGTAATATATTTGAAGAGTTGAAAATGTTTTAAGTATATGTAATTGAAATGGATGTCCTGGTTCTATATCCAGTTAGTAAATTTTATCTTGTCTCCCTTCCCCACTTTTCAAACATTCTGATGGTTTCCAGGGTTTTGGGATCTGAATGAGGATCATACTGAAAATTGAAGAGGAATTTGTATTTTTGGTCTTGGGGTGTGGTTCACTATATCTAACAATTATATAAATAGAGGCGACTTAAGAATTAGTGGGAATGATATGAATAATGCCTTCTTTCAAGTAATTTTTCTGTAAGCCATTGACAGTGACTTTTCAATTCCATCTGGGCTGAGTTGATCTGTATTTAAACACAGAAAGGTCTGTAATCTATCTGCAGAATGATATGGCTCCTTTATTTTCATTATTATTTACATTTTCCAGGGTATTATTTTTCCTTTACTTTTTAGGTAAACTGTGCAAGTGATTCCTTGGGTGTGTTTCACTGTGAATGGTATTTCATTAAATCGTAATGGTATTTCATTAAATTTCAATTCCACATTGACCCACAATTTTGTAATGAGTCACTTCAAAACAAAGATTTAAAATGATTTAAGATATTGACTTTATATTTCAATAAGCAGTGAATTGCATTATACATTATTAATTCACTGGAGTTACATACAATGTTTTTCTTCTCTTTTAGATAACCCAGCAGCTTGAGGGAATCTGCTTACAGGTCATTGGAACTGTTTTACAACAGCATGTCTTAGGTATATACCTCTAATTGTGCTTAGAATTTCTTGCTTTTTCATATCAGCAATCATTGTCCTAATGACTCCATACTCTCTTTTAGAATTCTATGAGGAGATCTTCTCTTTAGCACATAGTTTGACGTGTCAACAAGTGTCTCCGCAAATGTGGCAGTTGCTACCTCTAGTATTTGAGGTTTTTCAGCAAGATGGCTTTGATTACTTTACAGGTAAGTCAAGTCAACATAGAACTACTGAAGATTTCCCTGTTTTGATTTATTTTTAGTATATCACTTGAACGTGTACTTTTGAATATTCTAAGTGCTTCTTTAGATGTTTTCACTTGTAGTTAATGCTCAAGGATGATAACATTGATTTCCATTATATATTTTGATTTAGTTATCCTTTTAGATTTGTTTCCTTTAACACATATTCTCACCCTCCTGCCCCTGTCAGTCTTTTGTATAATATATGATAATACTCTTTGCATTATATACACATAAACACACACACACACACACACACACTATTACAGACCAAACAATCTCATATTTGCTTTCTTTTTCTAAGGAGATTTTTCAGAAACAGCATTTATATTAGTAAAGATATTTAACTTTTATTACTTTTTTATTTTTTAGTTTAATTCATTTTTTAATACTTCTATGCTTTTTATTAATACAGATATGATGCCTCTGCTCCATAATTACGTAACAGTTGATACAGACACACTTCTGTCTGATACCAAGTATCTTGAAATGATATATAGTATGTGTAAGAAGGTAGGTCATTTTTAGTTAATACAAGGATATATGTCATGAGGCTGGTGTTGTGATAAGTATGAAATTGTGAAGATACATGACACATGGTGGTGAACACATTATATGGGTCTGACAGAATAAGGGCTTTAAAAGCTATAAATTAAAAGACTGATTCCTATATGCCACAGTAATGGCTTTGACAAATACTTGTCTTCTGTCTGCCCTGACTTTTTCTTTTTTCTTTTTTTTTTTTTTTTAGTTTTTATTTATTTACTTAAGAGAGAGAGAGAGGGCGGGCACTAGAGGAGCAGAGGGGGAAGCAGGACTCCCTGCTGAGCAAGGAGCCCAACTTGGTGCATGATCCCAGGGGGATCATGACCTGAGCTGACTGAGCCACACAGGTGCCCCTGTCTGCCCTGACATTTTATTAGCATTATAAGTGTTTTTGATTTTTAAAGTGCCTGGAGCTTATCTTAGCCTAGTTCTTTGCTAGCCATTGAATCAAAAGAAGGAAAGAATCAAGAACTTATTTGAAAGATATTTGAAAGGATCAGAAATAAAGATAATTTATAAAGAAAATTCTTAGAGGTTACAGGTTTATGGAGGCTTTACAGAAATTATTTAGTAAATAGCAAGATTGTAAAAACCAAGGGTTTACTTAAAATGAAAGTCAGAAATACTGTGCCATTTCTTGGAAAATCACAAGTAAATGTATGCCATATATATATATTTTTTTTTAATGATTTTCTTAACACAAGAGAGGATATAGTTGTTGAATTAGGGTCCTTTGATAATCAAAGTTAATATAATTGGGTAACATTTGCATTTCTAACAGTGCTGAGACACAGCTAGCTTTTTAACACTAGGCATTTAAAAAATAATTTTGCTCCATGGAGTTTTTAGAGGGGTTTGTCTTCATTGATATCTTTTCTTTCTGAACACTTAGTCACAAAATCATTATCTGGTACACTATTCATTATTTATTGTCAATTATATAATTTATGTTAATACTCTGGGAACAGTAATATCTATCTATACCATCTACTTTCTTTTCCAGAAGTTACCCATAACACTTTAGAGTTCTCTAAGTAGCAGGTCGAGTCCATGTTTTTTATTTCTTGTTTGGGAATAGCGTTTGCCATCAGCAAGCTGCCTCTTCCTCCTCTCCCAGTCCAATGACACTATTTTTTTATTTTATGAGACTTGTGTAGAGAAAGGGCTTGCCTAGCAATGTCAGCTTATTATTATTAATATTTTTTGTACTTCTTTACATAAGAGCCTGGTATCCCTAAGAAAGGTAGGGTACTTTAGCTACGATGGTTCTATGAGAAGATAGTGGTTTTCAACATGGCTGTAGTCCAGAATGGCACTTATAGGGGAGGTGATTCGATTATGTAGACCAAGATGTGCATTTGCTGAGATACAGCCAGGCAGCAACTTCAGATCCTCACAGTTGCTTTAGATTATAGTCTGTACAATGAATATTGTAATCATTTATATTAATTAGAATATCTTAACTCCAGAGACTATAGACAGAGGACAGATCTTCTCTGATTTAAAGGTTTCATGATGCCTCATTGCAGTTTTATATTTCTGTGTTGATCAGGTTCTTACAGGAGTTGCAGGAGAAGATGCAGAGTGCCACGCAGCAAAATTGTTAGAGGTCATCATTTTACAATGCAAAGGGCGTGGCATAGACCAGGTCAGTGAAGCTAACTATTAATGATTTCTTTTTGAGGCTTTGGAGAGACAGTCTTTCCCTCCACTTCTTTTCTTTTGGGGCAGTTGTGTATTTTGTATGTTACTGTTTGTTATGCACTAAATAACATTTTTTAATTGTTGGTTTAAAATTTAACCAATATAAAATGATCATGTGTTTAATATGTGAAAATATGACTGGCAAGTTTTTATGGCTCTTTGTTATCATGCAAGGTAAGATTTTTTTTTATAGTAGGCTGTGAGAGTATTGTTTGCCACATTATCACTTTGCAGTAAGATAGATTTAGTTGTTAAATTTCCATGGTCAGTTTCCAGCTTTATTGATATAACTGAAATATAACATTATATTAGCTTAAGGTGTATAATATGATGAATTGATACAGATGTATATATTGTGAAGTGATTACTACAATAAGGTTAGTCAGTAAGAACATTGTGAATCCAGCTGGCTATCTTGGTGAGGCTCTAATAGCCCAGTGAAGTCTTCTCTAAAGTTAGATTTCTCAGTGAATGCCTCAACAGTAAAAACTCTTAGGTCATCTGATGGAGAGAAAAAGAGGTTAGTTGAGGCAACAAGCTAATATAGGTAGGATTGTTACACTGCTGTTACTTAAGGTTTTGGAATATTTTGCTGTTTGTCTTTATAGTGCATTCCCTTATTTGTGGAAGCAGCTTTAGAGAGACTGACAAGAGAGGTGAAGACAAGTGAACTTCGGACAATGTGCCTGCAAGTTGCCATTGCAGCTCTGTATTATAATCCACACCTACTTCTCAACACCTTAGAAAATCTTCGTTTCCCTAATAATGTTGAACCAGTTACAAATCATTTTATTACCCAGTGGCTTAATGATGTTGATTGTTTCTTGGGGTAAGTGACATATATTGGATCTTTGCTTATTTAACTTTGTGAGAAACTCTGCTTATTAAAAAAAAAAAGAAGAAAATCTTTATTTTATTTTATTTTTTAGGCTTCATGACAGAAAGATGTGTGTTCTGGGCCTGTGTGCTCTTATTGATATGGAACAAATACCACAAGTTTTAAATCAGGTTTCTGGACAGATTTTGCCAGCTTTTATCCTTTTATTTAATGGATTAAAAAGAGCATATGCCTGCCATGCAGAACACGAGAATGATAGTGATGATGATGATGAAGCTGAAGATGATGATGAAACTGGTAAGGGATTTATGGTGGAGGAAGCCAAACTTACCTAGTTAGAAGTCAGTGGACTTGTTTTTTTAGCCCTTCTCCTAAAGAAATGTGGAATCATACCCAAATGCTTTCCTGTTTATTCATGCATAAAAAGAGTGCCTTATCTTCCTGCTAGAGCGTAAGGTCAGCAAAGGCAGGAACTTGGGCTAGATCTCCTGACATGTAAAGCAATTGTAGGCATTTATGGTTTTGCTGTTGGCAAACATCTATCTGATAGTGCTAAAACCCAAGTATATCTGCGCTATAAAATTAATTTGATGAGATGTTGGCTAATACATTTCACCTGTAGAACACTACAGACTACAAGAGTATAAATTTATGGAATGTTGGTTAAGAGAAATTATCATAATGGTTTCAGAATAAGAAAGGTATTGCCATTTTTGTCTTTTACCATTCACCAACTTAGCCTTTAAAAAAAACCTCACAAAAAGTGTTCTATGGGTATAACATAAACTATATATTATTTTACTGTTGGTGTTTGGTATATTCCATAAGGCCCAGAGCACAAGTGCTGAATCTCATATTATGTAATCCTTTTTCAGACCTCTGGTATTAGGAATTGTGGTTGGGTTTCTTGTATTTCTATGAGAAGTTTTTATTCTATTTATTGCTGAATATTGTATTTATTTAAATATTTATTTATTTATTTGAGAGAGAGAGAGCAGGAGTGGGAGGGGCAGAAAGAATCTCAGGCAGACTTTGTGCTGAGTATGGAGCCCGACGGGGATCTTGATCTCATGACCCCAAGATCACAACCTGAGCCGAAACCAAGAGTCACATGCTTAACTAACTGCACCAGCCAGGTGCCTCACTGAATATTATATTAAACACCAGTTCCTGGAACTTGAATTTATTCGGTTGTGATTTGTAATTTACTGGCTGATTTCTTGCCAGTTTGTTGAGTAAGAGGATACTTCGGTATTAACAAATGCACCTATTTATGGCTTGCAGAGGAACTGGGGAGTGATGAAGATGATATTGATGAAGATGGGCAAGAATATTTGGAGATTTTGGCTAAGCAAGCTGGTGAGGATGGAGATGATGAAGATTGGGAAGAGGATGATGCTGAGGAGACTGCTCTAGAAGGCTATTCCACAATCATTGATGATGAAGATAACCCTGTTGATGAGTATCAGATATTTAAAGCTATATTTCAAAGTAAGTCAACTTGTTATATGTAATTCAGATAGCTCTATATGATCCATTTCCCTGAACCTTTCTGTCCTTATTTGTGTCTGTCACTTAAAGAAGGAACCCAAACTTGACTATGATTGAGGGATTGGTAGCTGAAGTATCCAGAGTTACTACTGTTGCCATAGAGTTATAGAGTATTTCCTCATTTTATTATTTTACTTTTATTTAGATTGTCATATTGAAACGTGCACATTTTAGGAAAATAGTATAGTTCAAAATTTATACAGTCACAATTCCTCTTTCCACTTGACGTTAATGATCTTGGAATCCCTTTTCTTTTTTCCTGTAATACATTGTGTGTGGCTTTACCATCCTTTACTTGGACTTCAACAAAATATAACATCTTTGTTCTGTCCAGCTTAAGAAATTAAAATTGGCACTATATTTGAAACACCCTTTTCCCCACAGAGTTAACAACTGTGCTATCATTCCTATGTATTGTGAGAACTTTGATGTAGAATAAATTCTGTGATAACCAAGGCATTAGTCTTCCAAACCCATGACAAAGCAATTACGTTTCAAGGTTACAGAAACATAGAGAAGTGGTTTCTGAGCTACATGGCAAGCAACAAGAATTGATTGAGGTGCCAAGAAATACTGACTTGTTTTTGTCTGTGACTTTGTATTTTATAGACTTAAATACATGTTAATCCCAAAGGGTGGTTTATAGTAGAGGGCCTGTGCATAGGAATTGCAATAAAGTAGAAATAGAAAATCATGTGATTGGATGTCAGCTTCCCCCCCCCCCCAAACACCTGGCATCTGGTACATATGGAAATCAGTTTTCAGTCTTGGAATTACTGTGTTAAAAACTTTCGTGGAAAGTCTTTATAGAGAACTTTTTTCTCTCAACTCAGCACACACCTACCCCTTTGTATAGCTACTTAATTGAAATAGGGAAATACATGGTCAGACTTGGTACCCTTATATGTCAATATATCTAGTGCATGTTTTTATGAAACACTGAGATTTTAATACCTGGCCTTGTCACATGCTGGGAAAATTTGTTTTCCATTTATCACAGTTTGGGTTTGACCATTATTTTAGGCTATAATATAAAACGTGAGCATTTTAAGTATTACAGAGCTACCATTGGAAAAAGATAGTAGGTGTATTTAAGAAAAGAACTGGTTTCAGCTCTGATTTTTTATTTGCTAGAGATACGAAATACGAGAATAAAAAAATTTTGTAGCATAATGCCAAATCAGAATTTTTCTCCCTTTATCTTTTGTTTCACAAATAACTTAAAGTAACTTAAATTATTTTGGGGAAAGTAAAAAGTAGATCAGAATTTCAGTACTGGAGGCGAAGCAGATGGAACAGAATGGAAAGGAACTACCAAGCCTCTCATATTATTGCCCCTTTTCCCCTTGTTTTCTTTTTGATAGCTATACAAAATCGTAATCCTGTGTGGTATCAGGCTTTGACTCATGGTCTCAATGAAGAACAAAGAAAACAGTTACAGGATATAGCAACTCTGGCTGATCAAAGAAGAGCAGCCCATGGTATGTCAATTGATCGCAACCCCTCTTTAATGCAATTGATGACTTGATACAGCTTTAACTTTTTATATTAAATGATTTACAATTATGTAAAAGCTACAGTTGTTGCAGGTGATAGGAATTATGAAGGAATGAAATGAAGAAATGAATTGTTTTTGGCCATAGTTGACTGATTTTAAGTATAGTCGAAGACTACTTTCATTGTGCAGTAGCTTTAATAAAGTTGCTCAAGCTCATGGTGATGGCTTGATAGTAGAAAAGTCTATTAAAAGTGTAAAAAAATTTTTAGGTTATGAAACCTGTGCTTTTTCTTGGAAATATATTAAAGGAAATCCCAGACATCATCACTTCTTACCATCTTTAAACATTTCAGTATGCGTTTCAGGAAAGGACATTTTAGATAATAACACAGCCTAACAATTTTCTGTAGGTCTTAATACTATTAGTCAGATTAGTTTAATATTCACAAAAGTATCCTCCTTACAAAGAAGGTACAACTTTCTAAGGTATTTTACATTTGGATTTGCCAGCACTAGATTCATAGCTCTTACTCCCTTTGTTGAAGACTGAGTTCTGATTCAGTATTTGACTCAGAAATGTGTATTTAAAGATTTTTAACATCAAAAAGTGAAAGTTGGCTAAGAAGTCTACAGCATACAACATGGGGGTTTATCTTCTCTCTATAATGTACCCCTTCCCCTCTCTTACTCCTATACAAGAGGAGGAGAAGGAAGACAACTTTGGGACTTCTGGCTAATACCAGTGGGTTAAGCTTTTATTAATGTCTATCAGTTCCTTCTCTTCTCCAAAGTAGTAAGATGATCAAAAACTCTATTAAACTTTCACTTACTTGTTTTTTTAGAATCCAAAATGATTGAGAAGCATGGAGGATACAAGTTCAGTGCTCCAGTTGTGCCAAGTTCTTTCAATTTTGGAGGCCCGGCACCAGGGATGAATTGAGTTGTCACTTTCTTTCCTGCTGTGTGATTGTAGTGAAGAGCTTGTGTTCCTCCTAGTAGCGGTTCCAGAACTGGTTCATGTTATCTACTCTAAACTAATTGATCAATAGATGGACAAAAAAAACCCAGGAGGTGGGACCTGATCATGCAACTTGGCACTGAAAAAGAAACCAGAGGGATTTCAGGGGTGGGGGGAGGGTGGTAATTTGGGGGTGGTATTTTCTTTATTTTTTGAAGAAAGTAAGATTCTGACTGAAAGTTCAAGTGACACTGTGGAAATCTGAAACGAGGGGATGTCATGAAGGCAGCTTTTCTTTTTCTGAGGAAAAAATAGGCATGGGCTACAGGACTATTTAAAATGTCTCATTTACAGTATAAGCTCAAAGGTAGATGTAATTTTTACACCTATGAGTATTTGTCCAATTTCTGTCTCTTCCTCACCATTGGGTATCTATTCTTTATATGTAAATAAGATAAGGTAATTGATAGCCTTATTCAATCTTCATCATTTTCATTCATCAAAGATTGTTCCTATGTAGATTATTGGACATTTATTGTAGCACTACATAACTGATTAAAAAAAATCTGTAAATGAATTAGCACTTTCATATTGAAACAAGCCTGCTAGCCTATGTATAAAATAGCAAAATGTTTGCTGTTTATAAAAAGAAGGGATGTAATGGGGTGGGGGGCAGGGTAATTTCAAGTTATTAATTTAAAAATGAACTAGCAGTTTTGTACCTGGTGACTTTGTGGTGCACTCACCTCTGATAGTGACTTGAATTCGGTATGTTAAAAGGGGTTAGTGATATTTCATTGCTGCTAAAAAATGGCAACTCCCTCTGTGTCCTGTTTTTTCTTAAAGCTCTCAGTGTACAAGTGGAGACTTGAAAACAAGACCTTACTGTGTCATATACGAAAGGTGATATTTGAAGCATGTAAATTGGACATAGTTCTACTCTTAAAGAGTTGATCAAAGAGTATGGCTAAACATCTATATATGCAATCTATTAAAAGAACTTAATTCGGCTCTTATGTCTTGATTTGATTGCAGTTTTTTCCTCATTATAAAACTTTCCCCTCATTGGCCTGTTTTTATCCTGTACCTAGAAAGAGTGCAAAATGCACTCTCTTAAAATTTAACACCTGCCCATATTCTTCTCCCCCCATCTTCCCTACCCCTCTTGTTGATTGTGGTATCTGATCGCTAGGCTGAAGGCACACGGTTCCCTCCAAAAACCACTATTGATACCACTGCAAAAACAAGCCAGCAACAAAGACAATGTGGAGAGGTTGGCTTGCTTCCTTCTCTCCTAACTGCATGTTGAAAAATAAGCCTTTATTGATCTTAAACATCTGTCAGATGAGTCATACATTGGGTTATTTTTTTATATACCTGTATACACACAATATTTCAAATTGAAAGCAACATCTCAATGGATTCAAAACTATTAATGCTGTTGTCTATAACAGACTAGGAAATTTATAACTGTAAAAATGAAACAAATGCACATATTGATATTTAAAATGCATAATGAAGAAAACCCATTGGTGTTGTGTTTTTCTTGTATGCCAATAATTAAGCCACTACTGTTGGCACTGTTTGGTTTTCTATTTTAACACTGAAGGAGTGAAAGTATTTCCTATATTTATGAATTTACTATGAAAATCTTGGCAAAAAAAACAAAAAAAAATTGTCTGTCTAAAATGTGTGGGTGAAAACTGTTAATCAAGTGTGTTTCTACTTTTTTCCCCCCAAGTTGGACACCATCTGTATACCCTAGGTTGCTTAAGGGGATTTCACTATTATATAAAATCAATAAAATTAAAATGGAGTAGTTGTATATATGCAACATTGTGTACAGAGGGGATATATTGAATAGTATTAAACATTTTCATCTTCCTTTACCTTTTATCCCTTAATATCTAGTCTACTTTTTTAAATTTCAGACTTCAGTGCTCTTTGAATTGATAATTCCAATTTTCACATTGTTATTGGAAAACCATATCTAATAAAGGTTTTAGTTACTCCCATGCACAGTATGAAAATTCTCATTTGCTGAGCTTTTATTCTAAGAAAATGTATTGGTATGTCTTTGAGAATAAGTTTTATTGTCTCCTCTGTCATACAATCCAAACTAATCTCCATTTATAGATTTTAATTGAAATTAAAGACCTTAAAATTAAATCATATTAAATAGTATTCAAGTGTTAGTTTCTAATGTACCAAATATATATATCAGTTATTTATAGTATTCCCTTAAATTTAACATCAAATTATAGTTTCTTACAGATTATGCACCTTGATATTTGTTAAGTGCTTCTGGATAAGGTTGTAGGACTTTGGGTAAGAGTATTTACAGACTTGTAATTGGTTGCATGTAGATATTATTTAACATACAGTCTTTCCCACAGTTTCACAAACCTGTAACTTATTTAATTTATAGAAGTGAATTCTGATTTTGTTTGGGTTTCAATTTTTGTCAAATGGCTTACAGTGTAGAATCTTCACTTTTTGTTAAACTTAAGCCATCTATTTTTTTAAAAAACGTATTCATTTATCACTATTTAAGGAAGTTAATCTGTTTCTCTCCAGGTCATAAATGGTGATTACTAAGCTACACACCTTATCAAGATAGTGACTGCTGTGCTCTCCTCTGGAAGAGACCAGAGTGTAGAGCCGGGGTCACCAAACCACGCCCTATGATTGTATGCTTCTCTTCAGCCCTAGATGTAGGCCCTGAAGCAAGCATGAAGAGAAAATCGTTAAGAACTGTATTAATACGACTAAACCATGTCTTTGGGAAGATCTAACACAATGCCTTAAGCATAGTGGGCATTCCGTAAGTGTTTGTAAAATGAATGGCCTAAAATTACATTAAAACATCCATCACAAAAATGTCAGTTCTGTTTTATATAATTTAAATTTTGGTGAAGATTATCTGTGACTTTTTTTTTTTTTTAAGCATTCCTGAATTCCACGTTTTACCCTTGATGAGGTTGACCACTCTTGCAATAGCACTTTGGTGAATGTGGTTCTTACAAAGGGAAACTAGGTGTCCAGCTAGAAATCCAGAATTTTATTAATATGTAAGGAGAAAATGTCTTTTAAGTAATTATTTGTGAGATAGGACACACCCCTTCCAGGTTTTTTAAAGCATAGGTGACCACTCCTTTGTATATGTCTGGATTCTGCTTTGATGTACAGATTGAAATTTGTCAGTTATACTGAATATTTGGATCCTGTATTTAAATGCTTCCTGAATTTTAAGATTTCTTTTAAAATCATTTAATAAACTCAAACTAGAAATATAAGGGAACTCCTCAAAATGAAAAAAGGCATTACCAAAAATGTAAAGCTAATTAATGGACATAATGATTAGAAACTAAAAATTTACCCCTGTGATCAAGAACCAGACAAGCAAGTTCCCTGTTGCCACTTAATATTCGGCATTGTGCACGAAAGGTTATAGTCAGGGCAATTAGGCAAGAATAAATAAAAGGCTTCCTTTGGAAGAAGTGAAACTATTTGCAGATGATGTGATCTTGTAGAAAGCTTATAGAAATCCCCACACAAAAACCTACTGACTTCATCATGGTTGCAAAACACAAGATTAATATTCAAAGATCAGTTGGATTCTATACAACAGCAGTGAAATTAAGGAAATTCCATTTATAACCCATCAAAAAACTTAGCAAAACTGAAAACCCTGTGAAAACTCAACGCTGTTGAGAGACCTAAATAGATGGAAAGATGTCCCATATTCATGAATTGGAAGACCGTTATCATGAAGACGGCAATCCTCCCCAAATTGATCTATGGATTGTGTAATCCCTATAAAAACACAGCTACTTTTTTTTTTTTTTTTTGCAGGAAATGACAAACAATTTGTATGGATATGCAAGGGACTCAGACTAGTCAAAACAGTCTTGAAAGTGAACATGATCTTGTAATCATGACAGGAGTCGTGGTGCAACTTAAGCTGACTGATGGAGTAAAATTGAGAGTTCAGAAATAAACCCTTAAGTTTATGGTCAACTGATTTTTTACAAGGGTGCCAAGACCATTCAATAGAAGAATAATCTTTTCAACAAGTGGTTCTGAGACAGCTGGGTATCTACCCTCACACCATACACACAAATCAACTCAAAGTGGTTCAAAGATTTAAACGTTAAAACTCCACAAACATTTTAACATTAAAACTCCAAAACTCTTAAAAAATATTGGCATAATCTTTGTGACTGAATTAGGCAACAGTTTCTTGGATCTAACACCAAAAAACACAAGCAACAAAAGGATAAACAGGAAACTTGAACTTCACCAAAATTCTAGACTGCTTCAAAGGACCCTTTCCAGAAAGTGAAAAGACAACCCAGAGAATGTGAGAAAATATTTGCAAATCCCGAATATATAGAGGACTCTTAAAACTCAACAACAAAGAAACCCCAATTTAAAAAGGAATTGGGGGGGGGGGGTACCTGGGTGGCTCAATTGTTAAGCATCTGCCTTCGGCTCAGGTCACAATCCCAGGGTGCTGGGATCCAGCCCCACATCAGGCTCCCTGCTCAGTGGGGAGCCTGCTTCTCTCTGTTCCGTCTCTTGCTGTGTCTCTCTCTGTCAAATCAATAAAATCTTTAAATAAATAAATAAAAAGAATTGGGGGGGCCCCTGGGTGGTTCAGTTGTTAAGTGTCTGCCTTCGGCTCAGGATGTGATCCCAGCGTTCTGGGATCGAGCCCCGCATCAGGCTCCTCTGCTGGGAGCCTGCTTCTTCCTCTCCCACTCCCCCTGCTTGTGTTCCCTCTCTCACTGGCTGTCTCTATCTCTGTCGAATAAATAAATAAAATCTAAAAAAAAAGTAAAAAAGGAATCGGGTACCTGGCTGGCTCAGTAGAGCATGTGACAACGATCGTTGGATCGTGAGTTCTGGCCCCAAGTTGGGTGTAGAGCCTACTAAAAGGATATCCTTCACACCTACTAACGTGTCCGTAATCAAGAAGGTGAAAGTTACAAGTTTGGTAAGGATGTGGAGAAATGGGAACCCTCACACATTGCTGATAAGATGAAAATGCTTATCTGATGTAGAAAAGTTTGACGGCTCCTCAG
This sequence comes from Ursus americanus, assembly GCF_024610735.1. Classification (NCBI taxonomy): domain Eukaryota; kingdom Metazoa; phylum Chordata; class Mammalia; order Carnivora; family Ursidae; genus Ursus; species Ursus americanus. The sequence continues at coordinate 1,146,148 of NC_142142.1, read as the reverse complement.
AAGATTGAAAATAGTGTAACCCAGAAATCCTACTCCTGGATATACATAACCAAGAGAAATGAAACACGTGTCTGCACAAAAACATGCACACAACTGTTCATAGTAGCGCTATAGCCAAGACGTAAAAACAACCCAAATAACCGTTAATTGATGGATGGATAAATAAAATGTATGGCCGTATGATCAGTTGGATATTAGGCAATAAAAAATAATGAAGTATTGTTACATGCTACAATATGGATGAGCCTTGGAACAGTGCAAGTAGTCAAAACATTCCATTTAGATGAAATGTCTGGAATTGTCAAGTCCAGAGACAGAGTGGTGGCTGTGGGGGGTGGAGAAGGAATGAGGAATTACTGCTAATGGGTGGTACAGGGTGTCTTCTGGGGATGATGGTTTGTACAGCCTTGTGAATATACTAAAAACGGAAGTGAACACTTCAAAATGTTGAATTTTATACGAATATCCCAGTTTTCAGTTTTCTTTAAAAGTCCGATTTGGTTAAAGTTCTCTAAAAAGTAACATGAAATGTTTTTTAAAAGTTTTACTCGTGATTATTCAGTTGTAAATAGTCTAGAGATTGGGAGTAAATAGTTTTAGAGATTGTCACCCCCCATATTTTGTTTTGCTACTAGTTCATGTTTTTTTCTTCTTTATTAAGTAACTCTAGGCCCATCGTGGGGCTCAAACCCATGACCCCGAGATCGAGTTGCAAGCTCCACCAACTGAGCCAGCCAGGTGCCCCATTCATATTTTAAATCCCATCACCCTGTCAAACAGCCCTATTACTGTAGCTGGTGCCAAAGTTTTGGAGGCAGATCCTTAAAATTTTTTTCCTGTAAATGTTGCATCTCTGTTGAATCTTTTTTTTTTTTAAGATTTTATTTATTTGTCAGAGCGCACAAGCAGGGGAAGCGGCAGTCAGAGGGAGAAGCAGGCTCCTCTCTGAGCAAGGAGCTGGCTTGGAACTCCATCCCAGGGCCTTGGGATCAAGACTTGAGCTGAAGGTAGACGCTTAGCTAACTGAGCCACCCAGGCACCCCAGTATCTTTTGATATAATACAAAGTATTAGGAATTTAAGACTGAGTCAAACTTTTTTTCTCAAAAAAAAAATTACAGCACTTAGTGTTTTTCTTTATAAAATAGTACCAATCTTACTGCTTATTTGGAGACATGAGCTTCACTTTAAAAAAAAATTCGTGGGGCACCTGGATGGCTCAGTCAGTTAAGTGTCTGACTCTTGATTTTGGCTCAGGTCATGATCTCAGGGTCATGAGATTGAGCCCCGTCAGGCTCCGCACTCACTGGGGAGTCTGCTTGCGATTCTCTCCTTCTCCCTTTGCCCTTCCCCCAGGCCCCTGTGTGCACACTCGTTTGCTCTCTAAAAAATAAATCTTTTAAAAAATTCTCACTTTGTTTCAAGATCCTGTTTTCCCAGGAGCACCTGGGTGTCTCAGTCAGTTGAGCATCTGACTCTTGATTTTGGCTCAGGTCATGATCTCAGGGTCCTGAGATCAAGCCCCAAGTCAGGCTCTGTACAGAATTCTGCTTCTCTCTCTCCCTCCCTCTGTTTGTATGCTCTCTCTCTCTAAAATAAATAAAATCTTAAAAAAAAAGTTTTCCCAGAAAAACAAAATCATGTTAAAACCAGTGGTTTCATTCCTGGACTAACTACTTATTCTGCTGAAATGCTGCAGATATACTATGCATATTAATGAAACTGATTTTCCTTCTATCTGTAATGCTCTACTTTAAATTTAAGTAAATGTTAATTAGAAGCCAAAATGATAGCTAGAACATCATTGAGGTAGCCAGTTTCAAAGGAACAACTGGAATCTTAAGGGATTTTAGAAGATTTATAATATTTTGTAAATTGAGAGTGTATTTTCCTATTAGTTTGCCACTAAAATAACACACATTAACCACAATTGGTAAACCTTGAAGCTCACCATTTGGGTGATTCTTTTCAAATGGGGTTAACAAATTGGCCCAAGGATAGAGTTGGTAAAAAGAAAAAAATGCATTCATGTTGGCATTATAGATCAGTTTGAAGTAAGGGAAATCATGTAATTAGTCACAACATTACCAGTTTTATGATACCTATGCTTAGGTCAGCATATATACTGAGAACTGAGATTGGAATGTTTCAAATAACCTAATCACACACTTCCTAAAGTATGTTCTAATTAAACCTTGATTAATGTGGAAGCTGAATGAGATTAATTCAATGCGTTTATTACATACCAAGGACTCAACTCTGGGTCCATGGGCCCTATGGAATTTCAAACCTTTTGAGATTTATTTATTTTAGAGAGTGTGTGAGCGTGAGGGGGGGAGGGGCAGAGGGAGAGAGAATCTCAAGCAGACTCCCCACTGAGCAGAGTCCAAGGTGGGACTGGATCCCAGGACCCTGAGATTGTGACCTGAGCCAAAACCAAGTGGGACGCTTAACCTTAATCAACTAAGCCACCCAGGTGCCCCAGAACTACATTTAAAAAAAATTTTTTTTAAGATTTGTCAGAGAGAGCTCAAGGAGCCCAACGCAGGACTTAATCCCAGGACCCTGGTACCATGACCTGAGCAGAAGGCAGACATTTAACCAACTGAGCCACCCAGGGGTCCCAGAACTTCAAACTTTTTAGTACATCTTTCATAGCTTTCATCTGAATCTCAAAGGCATATCAAGGTGCTTAAGAACCACTGCTGTATGCCATTAAGGTGAGAATTTGAGACAGGCTGACATTTAATAAGTACGGGAGCAGCACCGAACCATCTCCTGAGCAGCAGTGTGCTACCTGTATCTACATTATCATATATCCTCCCGATTACACTGTGCAGTTAAGTGGCTTTACCTCACACATTGAGTTAACAGGTTCTGAGACAAGTGACACATCCAGGCAACAACTCCTAACGGAGAGCAAGCTACTAGGTTGGTTTTAAATTCTTCAGTGTTGAAAAAAAAAAAAAATCTAGGACGCCTGGTAGCTCAGTTGGTTGGTTAAGTGTCTGCCTTCGGCTCGGGTCATGATCCCAGGGTCCTGGGGTGGAGCCCTGAGTTGGGCTCCCTGCTTGGTGGGGAGCCTGCTTCTCCCTCTGCCTGCCGTTCCCCCTGCTTGTGCTCTCTCTCTCTCAAATAAATAATAAATAAAAATCTACAAATTCATGATAAAAAAATTCAAATTACAGAAATAATTTAATAAATCAGTGACCCGTTAACAACTTCTCCTAATTACTTTTAAGAGTTTAATGCATCCTTTCTCTGTATGTTTTTTCTGTGCATGTAATACTTGTTAATGGTCATGTCATTGTACAAATATGCCAAAATCAACCATTCTCTAGAAAGTTTTGAGGTACTGAATGTTTTTTAAAAAACATCATGGTAACAGTTTTTTAAAGGGGGCTAGAAATGTTAGCGTATTTATAGACTTGAGGAAATGGTTCAGCTTTATCTAAAAGCCTGAACTAGCACTGATTGGAAGTATTTTCAAAAAGCCATTAATTTGACAAAATGTATTAAGATCTGAGACAGGAGGTGATTTGGGCAAAATCTGAAGATTATGAATGGCCATATACACTTGAACTCTGTTCTACAGTCACTGGTAAATACTGTTAACACAAAGTTCCATTCCCTGTGACAAAGTCAGAATTAAGGTTTCTCTCTGAATCATTTGAATTAAGCACCCTATCCACCAACATTCAATTTTTACAACCACTCAGAAGGTTCTAGGGACACTAAGGTGTCCTGTAATTGCAATCTGTAACTACAGGGTGATTTTTAAATTCTTTTTGAGATTTTATATTTATAGTGCTTTAATAAGTAGACTAAAAGCATGGGACTCAGTAATAACTAGCTAAGCTACTTGAGAATATTTTGATTAATGACATTTCTGTTTATAAAATGCAGATATAACATCTGGAAGGTACTGAGAGTATAAAGTAAAACACCTTGTTTTTCATCTGAACTCTACCACTGTCTGACAAAGAGAACGTATCCATTGGGTACGTATCTGTTTTGTAAGCCAATTCCTCCAGCTTCAAGTAACCTAACCCGGTTTTGTGTCACATTTTTCATCTTTACAAGGGCGTAAAAAATAGTAACTAAACTCCTAAAGAATATATAGCCAAAAGAAATCCAAAGTCCTTCCGCCTTCTAATGGAGTTTGGGCATCAATTATGCAACTATGCTTTGGTTAGGGTTAGTCGATCCCCACTCCACAACAAAAATAAGGTAACATTAAAATCTCCAAACGGACTCAGTAGGTTGGCTATTTTTAACACCCTTTTGCTTTAATCTTTTGGCAATTCCATAATCACCTGAAATTCAAGTCACTAAATCAAGCGCCGTCCAGCTGTCCGGTTTTTTAAGCAGGTTACAAATGTGTTGAAGCGATCTGCCAGCTCATTCTCATAACTACCTAATTCTGCACCTGGAACGCCCGACTGAACAAACCTTGTTTCCACACTATCTCACCTTTACTCAGCCTTGTTGTCAAAGCAAATGAATAGTTAATAAATACTCCTGAAAAGCCTAGTATTTCCAATAGTTTAGAAAACGTCTGGGTTGAGAGTTACAAGAAACTATTACCTAAACTTCACAACTAACTTGGAGCCATTCTTAATAGTACTGGGGAGCCCAAGCCAATGCTTTTCCCGCCCTCTTCACTTTCCTTTAATTTGCAACACAAAGAAAAGGGAAAGTAAAACCGAAGGTAGCGACACCACTGCAGACCACTTCCAATTTAGAACCTAAGCAACAAGAAAGCACAAAAACATCCGCAGTGTCTCCCAGCAAGGACTAAGGCGACCGCCCTGTCGCCAAGGTCCGTCGGAGATCGGCAGAGGCAGGAGGTCCACTCCCCCCCCCCCCCGCACCAAATGATGCCCCAGCGACTTGAAAAGCGCGAACAGGCTCGGCAGCCAGTGACCGGCATACAGCAGCTCTTGGGAAAGCAGAACCCTCTCCCCAAACCAAAGGCCTTGGCTGGCGCCGAGAGCCCCCAGGGAGCGGGCAGGCGTCTTTTTCTGTCCTAGCCCTCTCTACCACGTCCCTCCCAACGGGGCGACATTCGGCAATCGCCAGGCAAAGCCCAACCAGTCTCCAGAACGCGCTCCGAGAAGCCCACCGGGAGAGCCAAAGCCACGTCCTAGCCCCTGTGGGGAAAATGGCGCCCGTCACCCCTTCTCCCTCCCGGCTAGTCACAAGGACCAGCCTCCCTCCCTCGCTACAAAATGGCGCCTCCCGCTGGGGCCCCAGAATCGGCATAAATCACTTGTCAGCGAGGCGGTATCTGTCTAGGATGAGCGGTTCTGCCAACCAGTCAGACACAGGAACTTTGATTCCGCTTTTGCACAAGCCATTCAGGGGCCGGCTGCAAGGCCGGACGAGGCCAACGTCACGAAAAGGGGGCGTGAATGAGGCGGTCTCCTTTCGCGTCGCCTAAATTTGAGCCAATGGCAAGCAGGAAGAGTCTCGTAAGCGACGTAATGACCGCCCAATGGAGGCTGGGGGCGGGCCTCAGACTCGCTATGCGGGTTGCGGGGCCTGGGGGCCGGGCGGCTGTTTCCTGTCCTGGTGCATGGTGGTCGGACGAAGGAATTGTTGGAAAATTTTCTCGGAGGTTCGTATATAAATGTGTTTTTACCCAGTGTGCATTATTCTCCGCCCGGCCGCCGCCCTCAGCGCGGCGGCGCGGGCCCGCTCGGGCCCGGGCTCCGACTCCGGCTGCTTAGCCTTCGCCGCAGGCCCTGCCGATCCTACGGCCGGCCTCGGTAGCGGCGCCTGGGCAGAAGCGGAGTTTATTAATAACCCGCGGCCGCCACTCTGGGGCGGCGGAGCTTTTCTCGCTGAGGACGCACCCCCCCCCCCTTGTCTCTGCGCGTTGCGCCCCGCCTGTTCCCTTTAGGGGACCGCCGAGGGGAGGGAGTGAAAGGGGAGGGTGGAGCCCTCGGGAGCCTGGCGGCGCTTCTCGGCTTGACCTCCGCGCGGGGCGAGTCCCCAGACGCCGCCGAGGCGAAGCTCCTCCGGCTGGTACGCCGGGCCACGGTCCGCACCAGGCCCCAGCCCGACGCCGGCGGCGGGACCGGCCCAGGGCCCGCTCGGGACCCCGTCTGCACATCGCACCCAGAATTTCCTCCCACCCACATCGTGCACAAATTTCTTGTTTCTCTCACTTTTTTTTTTTTTTTAATTTTTGGGTTACTGGGGCCTAACATCGAATATTAGAAGTTGTCAGTTTTATCATTGCCCTTTTTTCTCGGTTTTGGCCAGAGTTAACGGATCTTTCAGTACCTTTGTACTATGTTAGTGTGGAACGTGAACCAGTTTTTATTCCCTCCCCTGTTGCTTTTTAAAAAACATTTTAAGTTTTTTTCCCGCATAAACGAAGTTAAGCAAAAAATAGGAAGAATAGCATTGCTAAACCCATTATTTGTTTAAAGTCAGTTTCAGCCTTTGCTTTGGAAGTGTCTGATCAGCCGGTATGATCAAGTAGGGGTGTGATGAAAAATTGTAGGTTCGAGGTTGTCTTTTTCCTGAGTGTTATTAGAAGACACATGTTTTGCTAAGTTAAAAATCTGCGCAGTATTAATATTTGCTCTTACCGAATGCCTAGTTTAAGTTCATTGTTAAAGTTTTAGTAAGAGAGTGATAAGGAGATCACCAAAAAGATAAGATGCATAACTAATTTTATCCAGGCATATTGTGACTACTTTGGAAATTACTTGGCAGTTTACAAATACTTGAGTGGCTGTTTTTTCTATAGCACTCTTTTATTTTTTAAAAATAATACCTTTATTGGTAAAATTTACATGCCTTACAATTAACCCATTTGAAGTATGTAATTAGATGGGTTTAATAAATTCTGTTGTGCCCCCATCACCACAATCCATTTTAAAACATGTTCATCACCCCAGAAAGAAACTGCCAGTTAAATTTCTCCTCATTTACCCTTAAACCTGCCCCTTTCCCCAAACACTAATGTACAGGTTTGCCTACTCTGAACATTTCATGTAAATGGAATCATGCAGTGTGTGGGCTTTGTGACTGGCTTTTTTCACAGCGTATTTGCAAAGTTCATCAATGTTACAGCTTTTGTTAGTACCTCATTTCTCTTTATTGCCAGATAATATTTCATTGTATGGATCTAAGTTTTATTTAAACATTCATCTGTTGATGGACATTTGGGTTTTCACTTTTTGTCTAATATGCTGCTGTGAACATTTGTGTACAGTTTTTTTTGTGGACATAGTTTTCTTTTCTCTGAGATATGTATATATACCTAGGAGTAGAATTTCTTGGTCGTATGGTAACTCTGTGCTCAACCTTTTAAGGAACTGTCAGATTTTTCCAAGGTGACTGCACCATTTTGCATCCCTCTCAGCAGTGTGTGAGAGCTCCCATTTCTCCTTACCCTTGCCAACACTTGTTATTACCTATCAGTCTTTCTGATGGTAGCCATCCTAGTGGGTATGATTTTGATTTGCATTTCCCAGTGGCTAATGGTGTTAAGCATGTTTTTCATGTTTATTGGCCATTTGTATATCCTCCTGTGGAGAAATGTCTATTTGGATCTTTTCCCCATTTTGAAATTGGATTGTTTCTCTCTTATTGAGTTTTAAGACTTATTTGTGTAAAAGTCTTTATCAAATAGATGATTTGTAAAATGTCCATAGCCCTTTGCTGCCAGTTGGGATATTGTAGTGGAACAAGCATTCATCATGTTCTTCACGGAATGATGATCTAGCTAGATTGGGGGTTATGCCTCCAGCGGGTACTTTAGCTGTTACTATTTATGATGCATATGCAGTTTATGATCATGTCAGGAGATCGATCTTTCTTTCTTTCTTTCTTTCTTTCTTTCTTTCTTTCTTTCTTTCTTTCTTTCTTTCTTTCTTTCTTTGAGGGGCACCTGGGTGGCTCAGATAGTTAAGCATCTGCCTTTGGCTTGGGTCATGATCTCCAGGTCCTGGGGTCAAGCCCCGCGTTATGCTCCCAGCTCAGTGGGGAGTCTGCTGCTCCCTCTGCTTCTGCCCCTCCCCCCTGCTTGTGCATGCTTTCCCTCTCTTTCTCTCTCTTAAATGAATGAATAAAAATCTTAAAAAAATAATAAAATAAAGATTTGTTTATTTGAGAGAGAGCATGAGAGACTGCAAGCACGGGGGAGGGACAGAGGGAGAGGGAGAAACAGGCTCCCCATTGAGCAGGGAGCCCCATGCCCGGTCGAGCCCAGGACCCTGAGATCATGACCTGAGCCAAAAGCAGATGCTTTAACCGACTGAGCTGCCCAGGTGCCCCAGGAGAACTTTCTGAGTCTTGAGGTTTTTGTGATTACTTAATTTTGAAGTTTTTATCTAGTTGGTTTTTGTTTTTGTTTTGTTTTTTAAATCTGAGGTTTTACCTAGTTCTGGGTCTTTTTGCTCCTGGCTTGATTTCTTAAACAGTTGTGTCGTGTCATTGCTCCTTTCTGTGCTTAGTTTGCACTCATTTTAAGGGATGGCCTTTATAGGATAGTGTTTCAAACTTTGTTGTACTGTCAATCAAAATCATTTTGTTTTTAAGATGGATTTAGACTGAGAAATCTCCCTCTCCCTCATAGAAAAAAAAAATGAAAACAATGATACACTTTTGCCCACATTTTCCCATAAGTCTAATTCCAGTTTAAAACTATGCTGCAGGGGCACCTGGCTGGCTGTCAGTAGAGCGTGGGACTCTTGATCTATGGGTCGTGAATTCGAGCCCCACATTGTGTGTAGAGATTATAAATAAATTTTAAAATTCCATTATGAACTATTACTTCATGAAATAAATTATATTAAAACTATGCTGCAGTGGGAACTCTGCACCCTGTGGAAATAACTTGTCCATTAATGTGTAGACACAGGCTTTTAACTCCACAAATTACATTTTTTTTGTGCTTAAAATACTACTTTACTTAGCACTTAATTTCTGCTAGGCACTGAGTTAGATGATGTGTTGAGTGGTTTACGTATATACATTAAACTATTCTTTTCATTATGAACCTAAGTCAAATACTAGAGTTATCCCTATTTTACAGGTGAGTCAACTGAAGTTTGGAGTAACTTGTCCATTTATTATACGGCTTGATCCAGTGATTGGCTCAAGCCTAGTCTCTAGCTGAGTTATTCAGTAACATACCACATACCTACTTCTTTAACTTTTAAAATATAAGATGTCTGTATTTCCTAGAAAGATACAATATTTTGAGTGCTGTACATAATATGGCATAGCAGGGATGTTTTTGTGTTATTTATGCACATCTTTAAATAACAATGAATGCCTTTGGCCTTGTATTGAAAAATAGAGATTTTTTAGATAGTGCAGATGTAATGGTCACAAGAAGTTGGAGTCATTTATGAATGGCGGTTTATATATGCTATATACACACGTACGGTAGCATATTGTACAAGGTAAGGCATGATGAAAAGAGCGTTGGAATAAAAGAAGACCTAGTCTTAGACCTGTCTCAGACAGTTAGTTAGCCACGTCTTTATATGAATTGTATTCATTTGTTCAACAAATATTTAGTAAGTATATACCACGTACCAGGCAGTCTTGCAGGCACTGAGAATTCAGAGGTGAACAACAAGCGGGGGCCCAGCCATGATGGAACTTAGAGTTCACTTAGAAATTCTGATAAGTACTATGAAGGAGATAGAGTTCTGTGGTGAAGAATAATGGGATGGTAGTAGAATGGTTATTTTAGATAAGTGACCTGGAACAGTATGTGCTAAAGCAGGAAGGTCAGCGTGGCTGGATGTGTACAATGGAGGACATTTGTAAAGCACTCTGCAACATGAGTTATGCTAAACTCTTTAGATATTTATTGAATATATAATCTTAGGTGTCAAAATTTTAAAGACCCGTGGAACACAGTACCTACCTTAGAAGGCTTATAGTCTAATTGGGCAGACTGGATGTGGAATTTAAAGGGCTGGTAAGAGGAGAGAGGAGCAGTAGATATCGGGAGTCAAGCCTTTCAGCCACAAATGAGGTCCGTAAACCTCACTTTCCTCACCCGTAGAAAGAAAACTGGCAGGTTTTGAGTACATCTTGAGTGCTAAGGGCTTTATATGCGTTATTAACTTTCTTACAGTAGCCCTCTCAGGTGGATATTCTCCCATTTTTTCAAAAGAGAAAACGGAAGCTGAGCAGCAGGTTAATTGCCCAGGTACTGAACAAGACTCAAATGCAGAGCATACCAGCAAATTACTAATACACAGATGAAACCTATGATAATAAAACGTGGCTAGTAATTCACGGTGACCTGGGCTACAAGCCAAATAGCAGCAAATACTGTAGGATTCTCAGGTGACTGAGATCTAGCTAGTGAGGTAGTGAGGGACAGAGGCACCATGGAAGACAGTGACAATTACCAGCTGTTTCCTGTGCCTAGACTGCCCTTTCTACTCCTACCCGTAGGAGATGTTTACTTACCTTTTCATGCTGACATTTACATATCATCATCTTTGCATCCCTGAGGCAAAGTTAGGTGCTCCTTACTCTGTTAATGCTTCTGTTTATAATAACTTTAAAAATTGTTTTATTTTTTAAAGCCATGAAGGTCATACATGGTGAATATTTTTTTAACTTACAGTATGTATACAGTAAAAATTAAAAGTCCCTTCTCCACTCCACCCACATCTCCTTCTGGGAGGTAACCACTTGAGGTTTTTTTGTTTTTTTTAAAGATTTTATTTGTCAGAGAGAGAGAGAGAGAGAGAGAGCGCGCGCGCGCGCGCACAAGCAGGGGGAGGGGCAGGCAGAGGGAGAAGCAGACTCCCCGCTGAGCAATTAGCCCAATAGGGGACTCCACCAGGACCCTGGGATCATGACCTGAGCAGAAGGCAGAAGCTTAACTGACTGAGCCACCAGGCGTCCCACCACTTGAGTTTTTAAATGTAAATACAAGCATATGCAGATATTTATATACATTTTTATAAAGATGAATATAGTCATACCATACATACTCTACCACAATTTGCTTTTCCCCCACTTACGATATATCTTGGATGTATTTCCTACCATTTCATATCTATCCCATTCTTCATGTCTGCATGTTTTGTTTATGGATGTCCTATAATTTCTTCTTTTGGGTGCACTTTTAGATTGTTGACTATTTTTTATTGTAGATAATACTACAATGAACTTTGCACACTTGAGAGTGTCTAATAAGTCCCAAGAAGTATTACTTGGTTGAAGACTTAGGTTTAAAATATTGATAATTGTTCTAAATGTTGTGGGGTTGTGTGTCCATCCAGTCCTGCACACTGTTTTAATGACCTGTTTTCACTTGTGTCCCACCATGGAATGAGTTTCTCATAAGCAAAGACCACTTCTTTTTACCTCCCTGTATCTCTAAAAGCTTGTGTGTGCAGACATGCGTACTTATATACATACACATGTATGTATTCACACATACACATATATACATGTATACGTATACTACTAAAAATATCAGTCCTGGATATTTATCTATCAAACATATTTTTTTAGTAGTTGATCATGGTAAATGTAAAGACCTATAGGAGATAAAATTCGAAAAGTAGATGGGAGCCAGATTGGAAAGTAGCCTGAATGTCAGACCAAGGAACTGGACTCAGACCTATCAGTAGTACAACTATAAACGATCGTAGGGGAAAATGTTCAAATCTGGAGGATTCTATCTTAGGATTCCTTTGAAAGGACCTTAAGTTCTTTCTTTTTTTTATAGTAACCCAAACTTGGGGCACCTGGGTGGCTCAGTCAGTGGAATGTCTGATTCTTGATTTCAGCTCAGGTCATGATGTCAGGGTTGTGAAATTGAGCCCCACCTTGGGCTCCGTGCTCAGCGCGGAGCCTGCTGGTCCATCTCCCTTCCCCTGTTTGTATGCACACACTCTGTCTCTCTATCTCTCTGTCTGTAAAACAAATAAATAAAATCTTTTAAAAAAAATCCCTTACAAAATGTACTTTGATTTCTATTTTTTTTTTAACATAAGGGTGTGGTGGTAGTTGCTGTTTTGCTTTAAACTACTTTTAAACAAAAGAGATTGAAATAGGTACATAATTATTTTGTGAGAACAAATGCATAGTTTTCTTAAGTTGGCATTTTTTTTTCAAAGACTTATTTGTCAGAGCACAAGCAGGGAGTGTGGCAGGCAGAGGGAGAAGCAGGCTCCCCGCTGAGCAGGGAGCCCCATGTGGGGCTACATCCCAGGACCCTGGGATTATGCCTTAGCTGAAGGCAGATGCTTAAGTGACTGAGCCACCCAGGTGTCCCTGGTATTCTGTGTTTTACAGAAGTTAATGAAAGAGTCCTAAAATAGATTTCTAGTATATCTAATCAGCTCCGGTAGGCTACAACTGGTAGGCTGTTTTTCCTCAACCCTAGTACCCTGAAGTTGTGTTCAGTTTTCTACTCTCAGGTTTGACTAGATAATATGAGACGAAAGAATCTAAATATATATAGAAATGTCATGCCTTTTCTACTTATACGTTTAGGGGAAGTAGAGTTGTTTTCCACAGAAAGGATGTACCTAGTGCCTCTATAGTATATGTTCCCTCCTTTACAACTAGTGATTCAACTTGAAACTAATACTGTTCTTTAACACGGATAGATCTATTTAACTGAAGCATACTATGAGAATTTTAAAAACCTGGTTATCCTCTGAACTAATCTTGTATGAATCGTGATTGTCTTTCTGTTTCTGTTGGTTATTCAGTATATTGGGTACATAAACCTGCTATTGGCATCTATTACTTTGATTTTGAAATTTTGAATTTCAGCAATCTTATTCTCATTGAGTGAATAAAGTCAAAGGGTTGCACTTAAAAATGCATTTATAGGGGCACCTGGGTGGCTCAGTCCTTTAAGAGTCTGCCTTCGGCTCTAGTTGTGATTGTGGGCTTCCTGGATCCAGCCCCCTGTCGGGCTCTCTGTTCCGTGGGAGACAGCTTCTCCCTCTGCCTCTCCCCCCTGGCTCGTGCTCTCTCCCTCTGTGTCAAATAAATAAATAAAATCTTTTTAAATTTTATCATTATATATATTACATAATATACATATACACTATGTATATAAATATATATATTATAAAATGCATTTGTAATAAAATACCACTTTTAGCTGTTTCTTATATTTGGGTTCAAGGTAATATTTAGTTTGAAAAAAGGACACTAACTGCTAATAAAGATTTAAAAGCTTCCATAATATGCACTGAATTTGGAAACGGAGTCCATTTTCCAGAATGAAATGGTAGTTTGGAAAATGAAATATACCAAGAGTAGACGTATCCCTCAGAACGAAAAATCTGAAGATTCTTAAAGGTGAGCATCTCTCATTTTATCCCTTGTTGAAACTGCATTCCTCAAGGCTGAACAGGAGGACAACCCACAGAATGGGAGAAAATATTTGCAAATCCTCTATCTGATAAAGGATTCATATCTGGAATATATAAAGATCTCTTACAATTCAACAATAAAAAGACCACGCATTTTCAAAAATAGACAAAGGAGGGGCACCTGGCTGGGTCAATTGGTAGATCATTCACTCTTCATCTCAAGGTCTTGCTTTCAAGCTCCACACTGGGCATGGAGCCTACTTAAAATTTTAAAAAATTAAAAAAATTTTTTAAAACAAGCAAAAATAGACAAAGGATCTGAGTAGATATTTCTCCAAAGAAGATATACCAAAGGTCAATAAGCACATGAAAATATGGTCAACATTATTAGCCGTAAGGGAAATGCAAATCAAAACCCCAATGAGATACCACTTCACACCCACAAGAATGACTGTAATCCAAGACTGATAAACTGTTAGCTAAGATGAGAAATTGAGAAATTGGAACCTGATACATTGCTAGTGGGAATGTAATATGGTGTAACTGCTTTGGAAAAGTTTGACAGTTCCTCAAAATTTAAGCATAGAGTTACCATATGACCCAGCAATTACATACATACATACATACATACATACATACATACATACCCCAAGAGAAGTGAAACCTGTGTTCACACAAAAACTTGTACACCAATGTTTGTAGCACTATTCATGATGGCTAAAAGGTGGAAAATGGCTCAAATATCTAGATACAAACAACTCAGATGATTGGATAAATGAAATGTGGTACATTCATACGATTGGCCATTATTCAGCAATAAAAAGGAATGAAATACTGATATATGCTATGACATGGATGAACCTTGAAAACACCAAAGACCACATACTGTATAATTCCTTTTTATATGAAATATCCAGAAGAAGAAGATATATATAGAGAGAAAGTAGCTTAGTGATTGCCTAGGGTTTTGGTGGGGGAGGGATGAGGTTTTCTTTTTGGAAGTGATAAAAATATTCTGAATGTAGGTTGTGGTGATGTTTGTACAACTTTGAATACACTAAAGCCGTTGAATTGTATACCTTAAGTGGGTAAATATTGTGGTATGTGGATTATAGCTCAGTAAACACATTTTTAAAGATGTATTTATTAGAGAGTGTGTGAGTGAGAGTGAGCGGGTGTGGGGGGGTGGGGAGCAGGGGCAGAGGGAGAGAGAAAGGGCTCGATCTCACAATGCTGAGATCATGACCTGGGCCCAAACCAAGAGTCAGATGCCCAACTGACTATCACCCAGGTGCCCCTCAGTAAAGATATTTTTAAAGAGAAAAGAGTAAGTAAGAGGAAGGTTCCTCTTGCATAATGCATCTCCAAAGCCTGTTTTTGCTTGCTTGCTTCTCTGGCAGTACCCTTTTACAGTAGTAGGAGAATATAGTGAATAGACAGAGACATAGAGCTGTATAATCTCTTCTCATTTAGCTTAAAACTACCGGTAAGTAGGGGCGCCTGGGTGGCTCAGTTGTTAAGCGTCTGCCTTTGGCCCAGGGCATTCATACAATTGGCCATTATTCAGCAATAAAAAGGAATGAAATACTGATCGAGCCCTGAGCCCTGCCCTGTTGGGAGTCTGCTTCTTCCTCTCCCACTCCCCCTGCTTGTGTTCCCTCTCCCGCTGGCTGTCTCTCTGTCAAATAAATAAATAAATAGTCTTAAAAAAAAAAAACACAAAAACACTGATAAGTAGTAGTAATGCCAGGTGCTGTTCTAAGCAATTTATATTTATCCTTAAAACAGCTCTGTTAAGTACCCTCCTTTTATAGATAGGAAAACTGTGGCACAGAGCTGTTAAGTACTTGCCCCTGGTCACATAGATAGTATGTGGTACAAGGAAATTTTGAAGCAGGTTGGCTCCAGAGTCCTCATTCTTTTTTTTTTTTTTTAAGATTTTATTTATTTATTTGACAGAGATAGAGACAGCCAGTGAGAGAGGGAACACAAGCAGGGGGAGTGGGAGAGGAAGAAGCAGGCTCATAGCAGAGGAGCCTGACGTGGGGCTCGATCCCAAAACGCCGGGATCACGCCCTGAGCCCAAGGCAGACGCTTAACCGCTGTGCCACCCAGGCGCCCCCAGAGTCCTCATTCTTAAGTACAATGTTATACTACCTCTTATAAGCATTCCTTCTGAGGTATAACCCACATTTTCTTATCTACCCATTGGGGCACCCTCCTTAGACGTTTCGTTCTAGTAGCTCATTACTGTAGATGCACTGCTTCTGCTCTAGAGAACAGGTAATTAAAGTATACTGTAATAAGTGTTATGTAGAGACAGAGTATCGTAGGAAATACAGCTAGAGCATTCTGACCCAATTTGGGAAGTTCAGATAAAATTTTCTGGTGGAATCAGACTGGAAGAGTTTAGCGTAGTAAAGAGAGGAGGAAGCGTTCTAGATGATGTGAATAGCAATGTATAGAGGCCTCGATGCAAGAGAGACGTTGGGCTTTTCTGGGAGTAGCAAATAACCCAGTAGCTCATGTAAGAGTTGCTGAGTCAGGTGGTTAGGTGTCAGACTTTGCCACTTCAACCTTTCTGAGCTTCATTTTCTTTATCTGCAAAATTGGGATAAAATGGTACTTTATTCGGGGCGCCTGGGTGGCACAGTGGTTAGGCATCTGCCTTCGGCTCAGGGCGTGATCCCGGTGTTATGGGATCGAGCCCCACATCAGGCTCCTCTGCTGTGAGCCTGCTTCTTCCTCTCCCACTCCCCCTGCTTGTGTTCCCTCTCTCGCTGGCTGTCTCTATCTCTGTCGAATAAATAAATAAAATCTTTAAAAAAAAATATTTTATTTGAGAGAGAGCACAAGCAGGAGGGAGGGATATGGAGAGAGGCAGACTTTTTTTTCAAAGATTTTATTTATTTGTCAGAGAGACACAAGCAGGGGGTGCGGCAGGCAGAGGGAGAAGCAGGCTCCCCGCTGAGCAAGGAGCCTAATGTGGGGCTGTTTCCCAGGATCCTGGATCATGACCTGAGCCGAAGGCAGACGCTTAATCAACTGAGCCACCCAGGGCTCCCTGTATTATTATTTTTATTAATATTATTAAATGATAGTATCATTACTAGAATTTTAATCAATATTGGGTGAATGTAGAATGTGAAGAGGTCGTGACTAGAACAAGACTGGACGATAGAGTGACTGACTTGTCTTCATTTGCCCAAGACTATCCCAGTTTTAAAACCAAGACCATACCCCCCCATCCCCCACCCGTTAAAACAGAAAGCCCCATATTCCAGGGACCTCCTCAGGCTTGGGCAAATTGAAATGGTTGTCCAACCTACTAGAGAAGTTACTAGAGTCCAGATCATAATATTTGGACTCTGGGGAAATGGGAGAGTACTAAAGGTTTTGAGACAGAGAACTGCTGTGATTGGGTTTGAAAGCACTTGGACTGCGCTATGGAGATCGTATTGGAGGAAGGGAGGAGTAGACTTTTAGGAGGCTGATGTAATAATCCAAGTGGATGATGGTAGCCTCAATTAAGACAGTCTAATAGAAGTGCATTAATTTGACAGGTATTTAAGCAGTAGAGTGGTAGTTATTACTGATTGGCTGGAGAATAAGGGAGATTCAGTTACTGGGTTGGTGACTGCATTTGTCACGGAGATAGAAAATGCAGAAGGAGAATTTCATGGGAATCTTGTTGAGGTGGAGGTGACGATGGACCATGGAGGTCTTTGAGGCCAGTTAGCAACTAGGTAGATAGGTAGATCAGTAACTCTCAAGAGAAAGGACTAGATAGATTTTAGAGAGTTTATAAATTCCAGAAATCTTTGAAACCATGGGAGTGGATGTGATTGCTCAAGAGGTGAAGGGTATAAAATGAAAGGACAAACTAGGACAGAAACCTGAGGATCCTAAGTCTTTAGAAACCCACAGGAGAAACTGAAAAGGATTAGCTAGGAAGTTGGAGAGGACCAGGAGCGTGTGGATGCCGCGGAGCCAAGGCAAGAGAGTGTTGCAAGTAGGTAAAAGGTCAGTGGCATTAAGTCAAGTATGATACAACTGAAAAATGTCCATTATATTTTTTTAAATATTTATCTATTGTCACATTAGGTCCTTTTTTAAACTTCTTAAAAATCTAAGGGATAGTCTTCCGTGTTCCGTTTGATGAGTTTTGGCAGGTGTATCCGCCCAGATGACCATCACTCAGAGGAAGCCCCCCGACCTTGTAACCACTGTAGATTAATTTTGCCTGTTCTTGGAAGTTATTTTAGTGGAATAATACAGTATATACTGTATTCTATCTGTCTTACTTCTCTCCACACGGTAGTTTTGAGATTCATCACTGTTATTGTATGTATAGTAACCTGTTCCTCTTTATTGCTCAGTAATATTGCATTATATAAACTTATCACAGCATCTTTATCCATTCTTTAATTAATGGATACTTAGGTTCTTTTCAGTTTGGAATATTATGAATAAAACTGCTGTGGACAATTCTTGTACAAGTCTTTTTGCGGACATATATTTTCATTGGGTAAATAAATACCTAGGAATGGCCACTGAACGTTATGTTAAACTGGAGATTAGTGACCAGCCAGGGCAGTTTCCATAGAGTTAGGGGCAGAAACCAGATAGATGGTAGTGGGAAGTCAGGAAGTATTGTTAGTAACAACTGTTAAGGAAATCTAGCTAAGGGATGCCTGGGTGGCTGAGTCGGTTAAGTGTCTGCCTTCCGCTCAGGTCATGATCCGTGGGTCCTGAGATGGAGCCCCCTGTGTTGGGCTCTCTGCTCAGTGGAGAGCCTGCTTCTCCCTCTCCCTCTGCTGCTTCCCCTGCTTATGCTCCCTCTCTCTCTCAAATAAATAAATAAATAAAATCTTTTTAAAAAACAAAAGAAACCTAGCTAAAATAATCTAGTCTAAAAAGGAGGAAAGACAGAGACTAGTAGCTTAAGTCCAGAGGTGAGATTTTATTTTATTTTATTTTTGTGTTTTTTAAATTCTTGATGGGAAGGAACTAGTAGAGAGAGAGAGAGGGATTGTTTGCAGAAGAGGTCCCTGAGATCCCCAAGGAGGAAAGACAAATGCAATGCATGTTGGAGGAATTAGTCTTACCTTGTAGGAAGGTAAGTAATCTGGTAGGAGAGAGAGGGAGGAAGTGTGTGGAAATGCAGTCAAGTGATAGGTTTATCGGCCAAGAGTTCCTCTCTGACGACTTTTGTACTTTCTGTGAGGCTGCGAGCTGAATCATTTGCTGAAAATGAGGTGGCAGGGACAAGGGGGAGGGAGAGCAAGAAGGGAGTGGGGGATATAGAGGTTTGAGGCAAATGGAGAATATTTTAGGGGGCCTGCCTGGCTCAGTCAGTAGAGCATGTGACTCTTATCTTGGGGTTGTGAGTTTGAGCCCCACGTTGAGGTACAGATTACTTAAAAATAAAAAATCTTTAAAAAAAAGAAAAATATTTTTAAGTAGTTACTTTGAAGAAACAAACTTTAAGTGTGCTGGACAGGTTTGGGGGTTCAGAGGAGGTTGGAAGAGCTCAAGAACTTTTGTGTCCCTGAAGATCTGTTCCATTTATTCATTCATTCATTCATTCATTTTAAGATTTTGTTTTTTTAAAGTAATTTCTACACCCAACACGGTGCTCGAACCTACAACCCCGAGATCAAGAGTCACACACTGTACCAACTGAGCCAGCCAGGCCCCCCAGGACTGTTCCACGTAACTATCAAATAAGTTATCAGATCTGAAGAGTGCTTTGTGAATAGGAAGGCTACACAGATAGTTATCTCTGCCTAGAGTATATGTTTAGACTATCCACATTTAGTGTCCTATTCAATGCCTTTTTGGACAGAGGATCTGTTTTGTTTAGGAGTTGTGTATCAGGAATGCCGTCTGTAATTTTCATAGTTGTCTAACAATTATGCTTTGCTTCTCTTACCACGATAAAAAGAACAATTTGAGTAATAAAATATTAACATATGCAGTGTTTATCTTGGAGAAGTAAAGTACAATTAGCATACATAATAGTTTTGAAATGACTTTATGCTGTTTTCTTTTTTAAGTAGGCTCCACACCCAGCACAGAGCCCAATGTAGGGCTCGAACTCACAACCCTGAGATCAAGATCTCCCAAAGGTAGAGGGAAAAGCAGACTCCCCACTGAGCAGGGAGCCTGACTCAGGGCTCAGTCCCAGGACACTAAACTGACTGAACCCCCTAGCTCTTTTTAAACAAATTATGGTAAAAAGCACAACATAAAATTTACACTTTAACCATTTTTAAGTATAATACAGTAGTGTTAACTGTATACACAGTGCTGTGCTACAGACCTCTAGAAAGTTTTCATCTTGCAAAAATGCATCTCTAGGGAAAAACAAGTCCCCCTTTCCCTGTCCTCTAGTCCCTGGCAGCCACCATTCTACTTTCTGAGAGTTTGACTACTTTAGATACTTTGTATTAGTGGAATCATGCCGTATTTGTCTTTTTTTTTTTTTTTAATATTTTATCTATTTGAGAGAGAGAGCACAAGAGAGAGCACAAGAGAGAATACAACCAGGAGGAAGGGCAGAAGGAGAGGGAGAAGCAGACTCCCTGCTGAGCAGGGAGCCCCATGTGGGGCTCAGTCCCCCTGGGATCATGACCTGAGCTGAAGGCAGACACTTACCCGACTGAGCCCCCCAGGTGTCCCATGGTATGTTTGTTTTCCTTAGGCTGACATGCATCATCATCCTCCAGAAAGGCAGGGACTTTATTTATTACACACTGTGTCTTCTAGGAGATTCCTGTAGTGCTTCGGGACAGCCTCCTCTGTGTCTGATTTCGGCCCATGATTCATTATTAAAGCACGTGAAATTGACTACTTTCATAAGGTGGCCCATTCTAAAGATACTGTATGTATCTTACATGGTGATTTCCACACATCCCAAAAATGCCAGTGACAGAAATGATCAAGAAGACGTGATGATGGAGATGACGTGAGCAGCTGCAGAGTGCTCAGTCTCTGGCTCGCTTATTCCTTTTCTTCACTCTCATATTTCCCCCATGTGATCATTTTATGAACAAAGGCCTTTGTGTCCCAGAGTCTTTTTTGAGAACTTTAAAAAGAAAATGCGCTATTTACCTTATTATCTCTGGTAATTGTAGTGCCATTTGAACTCCTCTAAGCCCTTTCTCCCATCACTCCTTCAGGTATTTGCCAGCAGTTTGTGTCCAGGAAGCAGCTGTCTCTTCATCTTTCAGTTAGCGTAGCTTTTTCCCCCCATTAGGATCGCAACTCTGGGCGCTGAAGCCTTGAATGTAACCGTTGAGCAGCTTTCAGACGTTTTATTTATTGTGCTTACGTCAGGTGCCCCTGATGCTCTGAATTGTAGCTGTTTGGGGATGATAAGTAATTGAATGAGAATGGCAAACCTTAGACATTTCTTAACATCATGACCAAATTACCTTGTAATCTGCCTTTTACAAAATTCACCTCCTAGAATACTGCAGAAATCACAATGCTAACTACATCTTTATAGGTGTTTCCCTTCCACTTCCTTATCTTAATTTGTTTCTGTTACAGAGTGACAGAACTTGTTCTGAAAATTAACCTCTCCCAATCCTATTCTCATCAGGCCTCTTAACAGCAGAATACTAGTGTTATTTTGAGGCCTCTCTATTAGCCCTTAGGGGTAGCAAGGAAGTGTTGAAGTTTTAGTCCTTATGAACAGTTGTGGATACGAATCTTTCAGGACACCCTGAAAAGTCAGCCTTTAATTGCCTTTTATCACCATGGTGATACTTTCCTGTGAGCCTAAACTACAGTTCCTGCCTTTAATCCAAAGGGTACAGTTTATAGTGTTTCCAAAACAAAAATCTTCAAGTAGTCATAAATATAATTGCAAATTATTATCATCCGCACATTGTTGTTTTAAGTACTGACACTAAAATCAGATCAGAAGACCTGGAAAGTCTTCAAGAGATTCTCTGGTCCAATTCCTTGGCTCAAGGCAGCTGATTTATGGCATCTCCTGTTTGAAGCAACTCAGGGCCCATAGAGATAGTGGGACCTGGAAGTAGGAAAAGAGAGGAAGGGGATTGTGGTGGTGACTGGTAAAAGAACCATTCATTCATCCATTTAGGTAGCACCTGTTGTGTGTCTGTTACGTGTCAAGTACCTTTTAGACCTGTGAGTCAGCACTGAGCAAGCAGATAAAAATCCCAGTGCGTTGTAGCAGAGGGAAAATAGATAAGACACAAACTAAACAGGGGCGCCTGGCTGGCTCAGTCCGTTAAGCATCGATTCTTGATTTTGGCTCAGGTCATGATCTCAGGGTCATGAGATCGAGCCCCATGTTAGCCTCTGTGCTGGGTGTGGAGCCTGCTTAAGATTCTCTTTCTCTCTTTTTCTCCATCTTCCCCTCTTCACCCCTCCCCTTCTCCCTCTAAAACAAAAAGAAACTAAATAAATAAACACATGTAATATGTCAATAGTAAGTGCTATGCAGAAATATAATAAAGGAGGGAAGAGGGATAGGGTATATCATAGGTGGGAGGTGCAGTTTGAAATGAAGTGAACAAGGAAGCTCTCGTTGGGGTAACAACATTAAACAAATACTTGAAGAAAAGGAGGGAATAACGATGAAGATACTGCAAAGCATGTTTCAGGCAAAAGGAACATCACATGTAAAGGTCCTGAGGCAACATCACCCAGTACGTTTGAGCAAAAGGAGGGACACCAGTGTGGCTGAAATGAAAAGAATGAGATGGAGGTCGGTAGGAAGGGAGGGGCAAGATCGTCGGCCTCATAGGCCAGGGTAAAGACTTTTGGCTTTACTCTGATCAGCGACCAGAAGGTTTTGAGCTGAAGAAGGACATGATCTAACTATTCCTTTCTAAAGGGTCCAGTGACTGTTGTGTTGAGAGGAGACTGTGGGGAGGTCACAGTGGCAGCAGGGACCCCTTAGGGTGCTGTATGGCCGTCATGTGGGCAAGAGGTGGGAGTGGCTTGAATCAGGGCAGTGATGGCAAAGTGAGAAGGGGCCAGAGTCTGGACGGCTCTCTGCGGATCAAGGCAACAGGATTGTGGGAATAAGTGGGAATCTTCACCGTCTTAAACCCAAAGAACTCTTCTCCATGTTAAACCCAAAGTTGTGGAAACTTTAGACATGGGACAAAACCGATAGGCAAGAGTTGTCAGTGTGCTCACTAGTTTACTGATGAATTATGGAAAGCGTGCTTTGGACTTTGGGTTAATACTCTTATCCTGCATATTAAGTGAAATTTCAGCTTATTTCAAACACCGTTTATTTCTGTAGCAAATTTCTGTGGTTCATAAATATTCTTTGTAGCTTTTATTTGCATTGTTCTTTGTTCTCAAGTGCCTATATTTCTCTTCAAGGTAGAAAATGTTGTTAGCCCAAATAAATCGAGATTCTCAGGGAATGACAGAGTTTCCTGGAGGAGGAATGGAGGCTCAACACGTTACCCTGTGCCTGACAGAGGCAGTAACAGTGGCAGGTGAGCAGTTTTATTTGAGGGGATCACGTGGGTTCTCTTGCTGTGGACGCTGGGTGCAGGAGGGCAGGGAAATATTTTTTTAAATGCTAGAAGAAATCCCATTTGAGTCTTAAGCAATCTGCCTAATGCCTAATTGTCATTTAAAAAACTTAATTTAGACAGCATGTACGTGTTGATAGTTATCTAAAGAAAATAACTTTTTTTATAATAGATGGTGACAATTTAGAAAATATGGAAGGTGTAAGCTTGCAAGCAGTAACACTTGCAGATGGTTCGACTGCTTATATACAGCACAATTCTAAAGGTACGTGCCACATACACAGCCCGTTGGTTAGTACCAGCAACGCATCACCTCAGAGTTGGAGCTCCCAGCAGCTACACCCCTTCCCAACCCGTCCTAAAGTTGCCGTATTGCATATGGTAGTTTTTAGTAGTTTCAGGGTAACTTACATTTGTTTTGATAATTTGGGGACACCCTTTGAGATATTTGGAATATACTCTGGGGTGTCAAAATTAGTGGGGAAATGGGGAAGTGTCCCCAACCTCTTCCTAGTAAGACCCTTCTTGCTTTTTTACTTCAAGTTATTATGTCATGTTTTTACAAAACGTGCGTGGAAGTACAGACGCTTGGTTTTGCTTATATAGCATTATCTGTAAATCAGCGTTTACTTTGCTCCAAGAAATAGCTCAGTTCTCCAACGCCTTGTTTTTATGGGAACCTACTGAGCACATGTATCCACAGTCAAGGGACTTCTAGCACCCGGGAATGAGGACGACATTTGGCCTCAGACACACTGACGTATCTGTCAGTCTTCCCCGTTTCAGCTTCCCTGTAGTCGGGGTCACTGCTCCTAAGTGGCTCTGAAAGGTGAATAGATTCGCTGTGATGAGCCCCTCTTCGTCTTGAACTTATTTAATGGGAAATTGGAGGGGAGGAGGAATGGCTGAGGGGGGATTTTCTGCTTTCTGTAGGATCGCTGGATGTGGCTTTGAATTGCCTCAGAACAGTGAGGGAAGAATCAAGACAAAGATGATCTTAAGTAGCGTGTGTTTTTATAGCTGGTACCATCTTGAAATTGTATAAAGTTTAAAAAGTTTGCTTGTGCTGATTTGTTGGCTTCAATCTTCTATCCCAGATGGCAAGCTCATTGATGGCCAGGTCATTCAGTTGGAGGATGGTTCTGCTGCCTATGTTCAGCACGTACCCATACCTAAAAGTAGTAAGTATTTGATACTTACTCTCCTGATTCTCATACTTCAGTATTTGCTGCCTCCAGCTACCTCTTACTGTGTAAACTTGGTTCAGGTCTCTAGTTCTCCTTTTGAAAGGGGAGATCAGTAGGTGTCAAAGAGAGGATCTAAAGACTATTAGGACTTCATTAAGACTTTGTCTTAAAAATAATAGGAAAGAAATTACTGGACTACACTCTAGAGATAAATGGACAACAGTCCTACGTGAATGTTTCTATCATTTGAGCTAACTCCTACATGTCTCTCATTTTCTTTTTTCCCCCTTCTTTCAACTCTCCTTATTCCCTAGTATATATTCCTAAAATGAGTATTCTACTACGTTTTTATTAAGCACTTACTTAGAGTAGCTTTACTGAAAATACTGTAACGTTTAAAGGCTCATAAAGCACGTGTAGGGTTTTATAACGTGTTTAATGGTTTCTTGACTCTTACTGCGGAGTCATCAGATCGTTAGAAAACATGGGATCTAAATGTAAGCGTTGTTCTTGAGCAGGGGACAGTTTGCGCTTAGAGGACGGCCAGGCGGTGCAGCTGGAAGATGGAACTACGGCGTTTATTCACCACACCTCCAAAGGTAAACTAACTGTGGAGGTAGGAGTAAGCGAGAGTGGGGGTGCGGGAAAAATAAGACCTGCCTATATGTGCTGAGGACTGTCACGTAAAAGATTTGTGCTTGTTCGCTGAAATAGAAGACGGCAGATTTGGGCACAGTCTAAGGAGAAACTTTCTAATCATTTGAGCTGTCCAGCAACAGGTTGGAATAGCGAACGGCTGGTCGCTGAAGACTTCAAATAGAGGCTGCTATTAGAATATGAAATTAAACATTTGAAAGTTAAATTGTTGATTTTTTTCCTCTTAAATATAATTTTTTAAAAGATTTTATTTATCTGTTTGAGAGAGAGAAAGAGAGAGAGAGTACGAGCAGGGGGGAGAAGGAGAAGCAGGCTCCACGCTGAGCAGGGAGCCTAATGTGGGACTCAATCCCAGGACCCTGGGATCATGACCTGAGCCGAAGACAGACACTCAGCTGACTGAGCCACCCAGGCACCCCTTGAATGTAATTGTAAAGCAAGATGCTTTGCCTATCGTGTTGGTCTTTAAAACAAAATAAAAATTTTAAATTTATTTGAAGCAAATGTGGGAAAATGTTAATGCTTATTAAATTCATGTAGGGAGGCCCAGGGGTTTGAGGGGGAATGCATAGGAGTAATGAGCATAGCTCTGCAGCCAGACTATCTGGGTTCAAATCTGAGCCTGTTGTCTTTTAGCTATGTGACCTTGTTCAGATTATTTAACCTCCCTGTGCTTCAGTTTCATCCTCTGTAAAATGAGTGTTACGATAAGTATCCACATCATAGGATAGTTGTGAGGACAAAATGTGCAAACATATGTAAAGCACAATATTTGTCACAGAGTGAAGGCTTAATAAATGTTTGCTATTATTACCTTATAGAATATTTTATAGAATGATGTAACATGTTTTAGAAAGACTTTATTCATTTATTTATTTTTTTTAAAAGATTTTATTTATTTATTTTACAGAGATAGAGACAGCCAGGGAGAGAGGGAACACAAGCAGGGGGAGTGGGAGAGGAAGAAGCAGGCTCCTAGCAGAGGAGCCCGATGTGGGGCTCGATCCCAGAACGCCGGGATCGCGCCCTGAGCCGAAGGCAGACGCTTAACCGCTGTGCCACCCAGGTGCCCCTAGAAAGACTTTAGTTGTGAAACCAAAGGGAGAAATTTTTTGAAATTTAGAATACTTGGGGCTCCTGGCTGGCTCAGTCGTTAAGCGTCTGCCTTTGGCTCAGTGCATGATCCCAGGGTCCTGGGATCGAGCCCCGCATCGGGCTCTCTGCTCCGCTGGGAGCCTGCTTCTTCCTCTCCCACTCCCCCTGCTTGTGTCCCCTCTCTCGCTGGCTGTCTCTCTGTCACATAAATAAAATTTAGAATACTTAACATTTGTAAGTAAATTTGTCTAATTAAAGTTGAGAAAAAGTAAACTCTGAATTTATTTCTTTAGCAGTGGGACTTAGTCACAGGTTTATTGTGATAGTTTGGATTTATCATTTCACAATGCTGTATATTTCTTGGTATGCTTGTTTAGAAGGAAAAAAAGCCCATGGACTTTGGAGTCATCCTGACATGAATTTAGATCGTGGTTTCTCCACATACTGATTTTGACATTAATTGTTAGTTTTCTCAATTTTCTGGTTCCTAAGGAAAGTGACTTTACTTCCCCCAAACCTCAGTTTCCCTTTTATAGAATGAGGGAGAGGTAAATATACCCACCTCAGAGCATGTTGTGAGGATTGAAGGAAATCACACATGTAAGGCACATGGACCTACTCAGCCACAGTTCTTTCCCGTCTTCCTTTAAATCTGTAACTCTGTCAGACCGCCTTTAACTTCATGCCCTTCTCTTCCCCTCCCCCAGACAGTTATGACCAGAGCGCATTACAGGCAGTGCAGCTGGAAGACGGCACCACAGCGTACATCCACCATGCGGTGCAGGTCCCGCAGTCCGACACCATCTTGGCGATTCAGGCCGACGGGACGGTGGCGGGCTTGCACACCGGGGACGCCACGATTGACCCCGACACCATCAGTGCTCTGGAGCAGTATGCAGCAAAGGTACAGCGTTCCACGCTGTCGGGGACGTCCCAGATACAGCTTCTTCACTGTACTTTATCGAATAAGAAACGAGCAATTTCAAAGCCAAAATCAGACAGCCTTGAGGAGAAGATCAGCATCGATCGTAAAAGAAGAGAAGCGTAGGGAGAAATAGTTGGATGCAGACGACAGGAGTGAGATAAGAGCGTATAGGAAAGAAGTAGTGACTGATAAGTCACTAAAGGTCTACTCAAGGATGAGCGCCGTAAAACAAATCGTAAAGTATAGATGGAACAGTTTATGAATTAAGAAGCAGAAATTAGAGATTGGAAAAAATGAAGGAAAGTCTCGGTTACGTTTTACATCGAAAGGGCTGCGTTTTTTTCCTCCACTGAACATATATCTTTCATATAATTTAAAAGATTTCCTTTCCCCACTTTTTATAATAAGTAGAAAATTTCAAACAAGCACAAAAATAAATGATAATGAATGCCTATGTACTTATCACCTAAAGAAATGCCAAAAGGTGAAACTTCTTCAAGCTTTATTTTATTCCTCTAGGTGTCCATTGATGGAAGTGAAAGTGTAACAGGTACTGGAATGATTGGAGAAAACGAGCAAGAGAAAAAAATGCAGGTATGTAAAGCTACTTTTTTTTTTTATAGAAGAATCTCTTTTCTCTTAGCATTTGAAGGCCCTTCTGTAAATGAAAGCAAGAATAGCCAACTCACTACCTCTGTAGGAAAATCTTGTCAGAGAAAAAGTGTACGTATTAGGCAGTAGCTTTCTTGAACTACCTCTGGTCTCAGGATTTATTATGGATGCAAAGTGGCATTAAAGACAGAAAAATATCCCAGAAATCTAAATGAAGTTTGTGTTCTGGAATCTGAGGCAGTTTTGGAGACCAGAGGATCTTATGACTGCCTCCACCCATGGCAGGTTGTGGGTCCTTCCTCTGGGGCCCCAGCATTATTGGCGACGAGCTCACCCTCCCTACTTTGCTCTTTATGTCTTTTTGTTTCTTCTGCTTCCGTCTGATTCCCTACATAATTCCCTTTTCAACTCCATAGAGAAGGACCAGCCTCGCTAATCATCATCATTCCTACTGGGCAGAGCTGTGTATGTTTTTTGTCCCAGACTGCTTCCCAGGCTGCACAGGGCCACGGGCTGGCTATCCTTGATTCAGATGCTCACCCTGGGTCCAGTCATTGGGCCTCCATTACCCAAACGACAGCCCAGAGCAGCGGTGCCTCTGAAAGTGTTATAGTAAGTGCAAAGTCGTTGCAGGTGCTTTCTGGCAGATACACAAGTCAAAAATCCCAAACTTGGCGTAATTCAAGATTCTGTTTTGAATTACATGTTTGTGTGGGGAGTGGGTGTTTGGGTGGGTTTTGGGGGTTATATAACCATTGTAGCATATTCTTGCTTTCTTTATTTTTTAAGATTTTATTTATTTATTTGACAGAGAGAGACACAGCCAAGTGAGAGAGGGAACACTAGCAGGGGAAGTGGGAGAGGAAGAAGCAGGCTCCCAGCGGAGGAGCCTGATGTGGGGCTTGATCCCAGGACGCTGGGATCACGCCCTGATGAAGGCAGACGCCTAATGACTGAGCCGCCCAGGCGCCCCCATATTCTTGCTTTAATGGCGCCCCTTATTTCCTCAGCGGTTATCTCAGATAGTTTGCTGGTCGTTCCCTCATGGCGGTTGCTTGCACTCCGTGAGAGTTCTAGCAAATGTAGGTC
Source organism: Ursus americanus (assembly GCF_024610735.1). Taxonomy (NCBI): domain Eukaryota; kingdom Metazoa; phylum Chordata; class Mammalia; order Carnivora; family Ursidae; genus Ursus; species Ursus americanus. The sequence continues at coordinate 1,117,714 of NC_142142.1, read as the reverse complement.
CTGTTCAGGGCCCTCATTTTAACTTGAGCATGAACGTCACCCCTGAATAACACGGAGTGATACTATTAGAGGTTATCAAGAAGATTTTATGTTTATAATAATAGTAAATGATAAAATAACAGGAATCACTGAAATCGCTGGTAGAAATGTGATACTTTGGGACGCCTGGGTGGCTCAGTCCGTGAAGCGTTTGCCTTCGGCTCAGGTCATGATCCCAAGGTCCTAGGGTGGAGTCCCTCATCGGGCTCCTTGCTTAGAGAGGAGCCTGCTTCTTCTGCCTGCCACTCCCCCAGTTGTGCCCTCTCTCTCTCTCTCTGACAAATAAACAAATAAAATCTAAAAAACAAAAACAAAAACATGTGATACTTGTAAACATTGCTGAAGAGCCAGCATTTCTGTTTACTCTCCGAAGTGGTATCATGAAGGGGCAGTAGTATAAACACAGTTTGCAATTCACCAAGCCCATCAGCTTTGAAACTATGGGATTCTTGGTGAAATTTTCAAGTCTTTGAATTCATAAAATGAGAAATATTTTTTGTGCTGCGTATGTGAACCACCGAGCCAAGCTCTGCTGAGATGCGGATGTGATGTAAGTATATTCGAGAGACGTAGGCCGTGCCTTGGAGTCGACCTCTTAGAGGGACTGACAATTAAGTCTTTAAATAATGGAATAGTTTTAAAGAGAGAAAGTTGTAGCTACAGTTGTACTAAACTCTAATACAAAATAGGTCTTACCAAAAAATGGGTGAATTTACCACTGGGCTGTACAACGTTATACTATTATCATAAAAGTCTATCTATTACTGGGCCATCTGGGTGGCTCAGTCGGTGAAGCATCTGCCTTCAGCTCAGGTCATGATCCCAGGGTCCTGGGTCGGTCTGGGAGTCCGCTTCTCCCTCTGCCCCTCACCGCACTCGTGCACTCTCTCTCTCTCAAATAAATAAATAAAATCTTTTTTTAAAAAAAAGGTCTGTCTATTACCATCAGTAATTATTTCTGAATCCAGAAACATAACTAGTTCAGTACTGCTAAAGCAAAATGTAAGAAGCCCTGTTACTATAGACGTAGAACCATTTGGTGTTGGTGCCAATAGACAAAGAAACAGAAGGAAGTTGACTAGGATTTCTTTTGTACCTGTAGCTTTTGCTCCTTTGCCCTTTGTACCTCTCCTTTACAGGCTAGATCTATGCTATCCAATATGGTAGCCACGCGTGGCTATTGAGCACTTGAAATGTGGCCACTCAGAATTGAAATGTGCTGTGAGTGTAAAATACATACAGGATTTTGAAGACTTGTTATGAGAAAAAGAAAATATCTCAATAATATCTCATATTGATTATATGTTGAAATAATACTATAGACATATTGGGTTAAATAAAAGAATTACTAAAGTTAATTTCACCTGTTTCTTTTTACTTTTTAAATGTGGCTACTAGAACATATTTTTTTTTAAAGTAGGCTCCAGGCCCAGTGTGGAGCCCGACCTGGGGCTTGAACTCACAGCCCTGAGATCAAGACCTGAGCTGAGATCAAGAGTTGGATGCTTAACCGACCGAGCCACACAGGCACACCTAGAACGTTTTATTTTTTAAAGATTTTATTTATTTATTTGACAGAGAAATAATGAGAAAGCACAAGTGGACAGAGCGGCAGGCAGAGGGAGAGGGAGAAGCAGACTTTCCACTGAGCGGGGAGCCTGACGTGGGGCTTCATCCCAGGATGCTGGGATCATGACCTGAGCTGAAGGCAGATGCTTCACCGACTGAGCCACCCAGGCGTCCCACCCCTAGAACATTTTTAATTACATATGTGGCTTGCACTTGTGACTCTAATTTCTCTTTATTAGTGCTGACCAGAAGTTCATGAATGCTCCCTTCTTTCGTGCAGTTTAGTGCCATAGTTAAGGTTGAGAGCCCAGTACATGGTATTAAAAGGTCAGAATATCCCAAAAGAACCGCTGCAAATAAGCAGCAGAGTAACCTCTTGGCTTGTGTCGCGGTGCTCCTACTTCTGCCAGAATGCTTTAGAAGTTGTGGCTCTGTGCTTGGCTGAACTCTAAAATAAAGAGATCTGTAGCTAATGCAGTAGAGGTTTTGTAAATAGTCTTGTTTCAAAGCTCTAGATTTTTGTTTTCATTTGATTCTTATAGTTTAGAACTTTTTCTTTCATCTGTAACATAAACATACTAATTGTGGTGCTGAATTGATCTCTTATATGAAACCAGATTTCGTAAGACCAGAAAGACCTGAAGTATCTAAAGCAGCTGTGTTCATGGCTGGCGGGGGGGGGGGGGGCAGTTTTGCCACCCCCACCAGGAGACATTTAGCAGTGTTCGGTGACAATTTTGGTTGTCACATTTGGGGGAATATTACTGGCATATAGTAGGTAGAGGTCCTGCAAGGCATAGGACAGCCCCCACCACAAAGAATTATCCTGTTCAAAATATCAGTAGCGCCAAATTTGAAAACCCTGGTCTAAAGTACTCTATTTAAGAATGTCCAGGTGGGGGCGCCTGGGTGGCTCAGTCGTTAAAGCGTCTGCCTGCGGCTCAGGGCGTGATCCCGGCGTTATGGGATCGAGCCCCACATCAGGCTCCTCTGCTCGGAGCCTGCTTCTCCCTCTCCCACTCCCGCTGCTTGTGTTCCCTCTCTTGCTGGCTGTCTCTATCTCTGTCAAATAAATAAATAAAATCTTAAAAAAAAAAAAAAAAAAAGAATGTCCAGGTGTTCCTTTGTGAGAACTGTAAGGCTGATGGGGTGGGTATTTGGGGGAGACTCTGACTGCTGTCATTGCCCTCATGCTATACCATCCTTAGTTAAGTGGAAAACAGCATGGTATTAAAGTAGCATGCACCTGTAATAAAAAAACGACGTAGTTTCTGCTCTGCCATGTAGGAGCTGTGTGACTGAGCAAATTACTTGACTTCTCTGGATCTGAGCTTTCTCATCTACTTAATGAGGATGTAATCTTGCCTTACCCATCTCATGAGGTTATGAAAACCAAGTGAGATTTTCACTTGGTTAATATTTTATGTAATGCACGAGAACATAATCTGTAACTGTGTAAGTATTATACAACATTGTTCTCGCTTTGCATGTTCTCTTAGAATACTAAGACTTTTTTCCATGGTGTCCATTAGTTTATTTTAGCTTCTTTGAAACTAATTTTATTTACATTGGCAATCAGAGTACTTTGGTTTGGTACTTTTCATCCGAACTCTAATAGATGGAAAATACAGAAAGCCAGTCAAGCCAGCTTAGGAAAAAAGATGTATTGTAAGGGCATGGCAGAGCTTATAAGAAGCCAAGAATAAGAACTGCTGGACCACCAGGCTTCGCGGGAACCAGAATTGCAAAGAAGCCAGGACTGGAGGCTGATCTCCTCTTTCTTCCTCCTCCCCTCTTCCATGGCATCTCTGCTCTCTTCTCTGCAGACAGGTGTCCTCTTTGTCTTCATCGAATTTGCATCTAGCTTGTCACAGCCAAGCTTTCTCAGGTTTACCACCCACAACCAACTCAAGATTTTCCTTTATTCCTTAGGTCAGATTCCAGGGAAGGAAAGTTTATGGACTTAGCTTGATTTTTCAGTTGAGCCACATAAGGCATAGGTTACTGGCCCCCCTTATGTATACCGTCTTTTCTGGTTCTCAGGGTCTGTGGCTGGCATGGCAGATTCTCCCAGAACGTGGGTTGGATGATTACCCCCAAACCTGCCTGGATATATAGGCAGTTTCCATGTGGATCAGATCTCATGCATATTTTCTGTACTTTTTTCTAGCTACGTGATCTTGGGCAGATAAACCTTGCTTTTCTAAGCCTGTTCTTTTCATCTCTCAAAGGAAGGTATTTGATCAGTGGTTATTGATCAGGGGCAAACATGAGATTGAGCTACAGAGCTTTTTTAAAAATAAACCATGACTGGGGCGCCTGGATGGCTCAGTCAGTTAAGCCTCCCACTCTTGGTTTTGGCTCAGGTCATGACCCTGAGGGTCATGGGGAGCCTGCTTCCCCTATCCTTTTCCCTCTGCCCCTCCCCCTGCTCACATTTTCCCTCTCTCTCTAAAATAAATAAATAAATCCTTTAAAAAAACACACACAAAAAAAACCCCACGACTAAGATCAGTTTCCAGAGATGTGATTAGTAGGTCTGAGACAGAACTCAGGATTTTTTCAAAAAATATTTTTAGTAGTTTTTTTTTTTCCAAAGAAGTATAATGAAAAAACCCAAAATGACCAATTATCTTACTATATAGATAGCTGCTGCATACTTTTTTTTTTTAAGATAATCGTGTTTACTTTTAGAAAATCCATTTGTTGTCTTATCTTCAATTTCTTTCATCAGTGTTTTATAGTTTTCAGGGTACAGAGCTTCACCTTCTTGGTTTATTCCTAGGTATTTTGTTCTTTTTGGTACAGTTGTAATGTACCTGTTTTCTTAATTTCTTTTTCTGCTATTTCATTTTTTTTTTTTAAAGATTTTATTTATTTATTCGACAGAGATAGAGACAGCCAACGAGAGAGGGAACACAAGCAGGGGGAGCGGGAGAGGAAGAAGCAGGCTCCCAGCAGAGGAGCCTGATGTGGGGCTCGATCCCATAACGCCGGGATCACGCCCTGAGCCGAAGGCAGACGCTTAACCGCTGTGCCACCCAGGCGCCCCTCTGCTATTTCATTATTAGTGTATAGAAACACAACCAATTTCTGTGTATTAATTTTAAATCCTGCTACTTTACCGAATTCATTTACTCTAACAGTTTTTTGGTGGAACCTTTAGGGTTTTCTATGTATAGTATCATGGCGTCTGCAAATAGTAACAGTTTAACTTCTTTCTTCCTAATGTGAAGAATTTCTTTGCTTGTCTGACTGCTGTGGCTGGATGACTTTCTTACATCATACACAAAAATAAATTCAAAATGGATTAAAGACCTAAATGCGAGACCTGAAACCATAAAACTCCTAGAGGAGAAAAAAGGCAGTAATTTCTCTGACATTGGCTATGGCAACATTTTTTGTAGACATGTCTCCTAAGGCAAAGGAAACAAAAACAAAAACTGTTTGGACTACATTAATATAAAAAGCTTTTGCGCAGCAAAGGAAACCATCAGTAAAACAAAAAAGCAACCTACTGAATGGGAGAAGATATTTGCAAATGATATATACAATAAGGGGTTAATATCCAAAATATATTAAAAAAAACTTACACAACACCAGAAAAACAAATAATTGGATTAAAATGGGCAGAGGACCTGAAAATGCTAATTCAAAACGATACACGTACTCCTGTGTTTATTGCAGCATTATATACAATAGCGAAGATATGGAAGCAGCCCAAGTGTCCATTGATAGAAGAATAGATAAATTATGGTGTATATAAAATGGAATATTTTGCAGCCTTAAAAACAATGAGATCTTGCCATTTGTGACAACTTGGATGGACGTAGAGGGTATGCCAAGTGAAATAAGTCAGAGAAAGACAAATACCACATGGTTTCACTTATACGTAGAATCTAAGGAACAAAATGATGGTGGCCAGAGGAGAAAGGGTGTGGGGGCATGGGCAGAGTGGGTGAGGGGAGGGGGAGATACAGGCTTCTAAGTATGGCATGGATACATTGAGGGAATGGAAGGCACAGCCCAGGAAGTATAGTCAATGCTATTGTAGTAGTGTTGCGTGGTGACAGGTGGTAGCTATCTGTGGTGAGGGTGGCATAACCTCTAGAGACATTGAACCACTATGCTGTATACCCAAAACTAATATAACATTGTGTGTCAACTGTACTCAAGTAAAAAAAATTAAAAAAAAAAACTTAACCTAATTGTACACTTAAAAAAAAAATCCAAATGTGGGGCGCCTGGGTGGCTCAGCCGTTAAGTGTCTGCCTTTGACTCAGGACCTGATCCCAGGGTCCTGGGATCGAGCCCCGCATCTGGCTCCCTGCTCTGCTGGGAGTCTGCTTCTTCCTCTCCCACTCTGCTTGCTTGTGTTCCCTCTCTCTCTGTCTCTCTCTCTGTCAAATGAATAAATAAAATCTTAAAAAAAAAATCCAAATGGTATAGAGAGCTAAAAATAAAAAGCGAAGGACCACTACCCCATCATAATCATTGCTAGATTATTTGTGGAGGGTTTTTGTTGGTTTGTTTTAAGTAGGCTCAGTGTGGGTCTTGTACTCAAGACCCTGAGATCAAGAGTCATGTGCTCTACCGACTGAGTCAGCCAGGTGCTCCTTAGTTTTTATTTATTTATTTATTTATTTATTTTTAAGATTTATTTATTTATTTGAGAGAGAGAGAGCAAGAGCAGGGGGAGGAGCAGAGGGAGAAGCAGACTCCCTGATGAGCAGGGAGTCTGATGTGGGGCTCAATCCCAGGACCCTGGGATCATGACCTGAGCTGAAGGCAGACACTTAACTGACTGAGCCACCCAGGCATCCCCTTTGTTTTTAAATCTTCCTTAGAGTTCTGATGTGTCCCATGTTCCCTAAAGGTCCCTCTGTTGCCACACTTCTTTGATTAATTCCTTTCTTGAAAGAGAACATACTTTTAAAAATTCTTCAGGTTGCTTGCATTTTATCCTTTCCCAAGAGTATAACTCATTTACATCCTAATATACAAGTTTACACCGTCAAGTAGCAGAAGCTCTGTCTGCCGCGTGCATCAGATCTTAACAGCAAATGGAATTTCAAGTACCGAGCTAGGCAGGAAAATCAAGTTTTCCTCAACCCTGCCGGCTCTCGGCTCTCACTCCGGCTGCAGACGCTCTGCCCCTCAGTTCCCGCCCAGCGACCGCATCCTGAAGCCTGGTGGGTGAATGGCGGGAGCTCTAGAGTGAATCTGCTTCAAATCCGACTTCCTAGCCTTTGACCTGGGGCACGTGATATTACTTCACTACCCTGAGCCTCATTTTTCTTGTTTGTAAATCACAGGAAATATTTAAGTCGTTGGATAGTCACGAAGGACCAACAAGACAGCACATGCAGAGCACCCACCACAATGCGTCGCGTAAACGCACCGGCTCCGCAAACGGTAGTGAACTTCTTCATTACCGAAGTCACTTTGCAGTTCAGTCTTAGGCTCAGCCCTTTATTTACCAGTGGGACTTGCACCCCTCAGAACCCTAGAATTTTTTTTTTTTTTAAGATTTTGTTTATTCATTTGACACAGAGAGAGAGAGCACAAGCAGGGGGAACGGCCGGCAGAGGGAGAAGCAGGCTCCCCGCCGAGCAGGGAGCCCCATTCGGGGCTCGATCCCAGGCCCCTGGGATCATGACCTGAGCTGAAGGCAGACACTTAACCAACTGAGCCACCCAGGCACCCCGGAACCCTAGAATGTTAAAACATTATCTTCTTGTATGGTGGTTTTCGAACTCTGGTTTTTCGGTGGGGGTGGTCCTAGGGTTTCTTTGACGTCCCTCAGGGGTGAGCAGAGCTCTGAGCCACCCACACCTGCCTGGGCCGGCAGAGGCAGGAATGCTTTTATCTGTTTTGCACAGTAGAATGCTGTGTAAGATTTCATCTGGCAAAGGAATTTAACTCCTTAAAAAAAGTTTAAAAAAGAAAAATATCACTGATTTAGTACTGTATGTTCTTTGTACAGACAAACAAGCCCTGCTGTCTTGCGCAAGGTCACACAGTGAGTTTATGGCACAGCTAAGGTTCTCTCTTAATTCCCAGAACATACATTAAGCAAAATAGTAATGAAGTCATTTTCTGTAGATGGTTTTAGAAGCTGATTAGTATTTCACTGGTATTAGCTTCTCTATTGCCCTTGAGACATTTCCCTTGCGATAATATATCAGGTTTTTCTTTTGACGAAGACTACGTATGTCCTATACTGAAATAACTGATACAACCCCGAAATAGCAGTTCTAGCTTTAGCCTATTCATTTAGCTTTTGAAATTTGGACTCTGTCCACCTTCACCCTTAAAATATCTGCAGAATCATCTATTGCTTTCTGTTCTGTGGTCATTGTCCTAGGCTAGTTTTCGCCACTTCTTCCCTGCATATTCGTGATTACACAGACTTTAGTCTCCTTGCTCTTTTGTCTTTCACCGGTTCACACCACTACCAGAGCTCTCTTCCTAAAACACAAGAGCCGACCTTGGTCAGTCCCTTACTTTAAAAATGCTGGGGTGCCTGGAAGAGCATGTGACTCTTGATCTGGGAGTTGTGAGTTCAGGGCCCACGTTGGGTGTAGGGATGACTTAAAGAAATACAGAAGCAAATGAACCAACTTAAAGAACAATGTTAACGCCTGCCTTTGCGTTCACTATCTAGCTATATCTTCAGAATGGCTTCCACAGCTCTTCCCGAACGTGGCCCTCAGCTTCCCTCTCTTTTTCATGTTACTCTGTCGTACAGAGGTAATACTCTCATGCTAAGCTTCCAGTTCTTCCAGGCACACTTCCATACTTTTGGTCAGACCCTTCCTTCTGTCTGGACTGCTCGCCTCACTCCTTGTTTCCAGCCTTCAAATTTCACTTTGAAACAAGTCTCCCTAACCTACAGCTCTGTCACCCCAGGGCCCGCAGAGTAGAAAATTGTTCTTCCATTTTTATGGTATCTTAATTTCTAAAATAGGTGGTCATCTTTAAAAAGCTTCTAAAATCAGGACAGTTGTTTGAAGTCTTGTGGTGTTGAGTCCCAGAAAAATGATGTACTGAATATAAGTACAGACGAACATCATATGCATTGTACTGTCTCCCACAGGTGACCCCAGGGACATACAGCCCTCTTTTTCATTGCTTTGAAATTGAAAATGCTATATATATATATATATATATATATATAGGCATGTCATGGAATACCTGCATACAATGGTGATGCTTCTTGGGTTGGTTTTTCTAGAATGGGAATAGATCTCTGAGCTCTAGCTATGCCCCCTCGTGGGTCTCCTTTTGACTTCTTCCACAGCTGCTGACTTCAGCTATGGGACAGAAATAACCTAACTGGCTCAACGTGATAGAATCTTTGTAACATGATAGTCTGAGTCTGGAATCCCACATTACAGTTTTATCTTTTTTATTCTGAAAACCGTAATTTCATCTACTTTATATCTGTATGAGTAACTTGAATCGTCCTTTTTGTTTCATGTAGATTGTCTTACAAGGACATGCGACAAGAGTAACAGCTAAATCCCAGCAGAGTGGAGAGAAGGCATTTCGATGTGAATACGATGGATGTGGAAAATTATATACAACAGCCCATCATCTTAAGGTATATTTAAAGGAAATGCTCTATCTAGTTACGACAATACCTAGAACATGAAATGCCAACACGATATATGTATAGTGTTCAGACGCCATTGTTTCCCCTCGTGACCAAGACAGAGACACACGTGCACACTGACACACGGGCCATGCAGAAGCCTGTGCAGAGTTTAGAAACTGTCGACTCTTTGAGAGCTTGGACTGTCTTTTCTTCATCTCTGTGTCGCTAACGTCTGGCAAACTACCTGGCACATGGTAGATACTCTGTGTATTTGAATATATTTTTGCCACGTGTGCGATTTATGTAATTTTAGGAGGGTTGTGTGTGTAATCATTCTGTTAACAGCGATTTGCTGAAATCTGGCAGAAGTTGCTGTTCACGTGCCCTGTCTTTCGAATATGTGGGCCGAGTAGTTCGACTGCAGCTACGCACAACCTCCCACGACTCAGTAGCTAACACTTTTTGAATAACTCAGTGTGTCGGGAGGTGGGCATTTAGCCCATTTAGAGTAGCAGCCCCATCACCTATCGGTGTGGAACCTTGACAGTTTACTTGGCGTCCGAGGGCCTCATCTTCCGTATGGTAAAAGCACCTCCCTCCCAGAGTGGTCGTGAGCAGTAAAGGAGCAGGTACGGTATCTGTGCAGTACCGAAAGAATGGCCTGGCACGTGGTAGGGATTCGGTGAATGTTGGCCGCTGTCGTGATTATTTAGTCATTGGCCACAGCAGCCCTCTGCGGTAGATACGGTTATGTCTCGGCTTTACCGAGAGGATTTGAGGCTTAGACAAAGCACGTGCCACGGCCATCCCACTCGTCCACGGTAAAGCCTTGCCTCAGGGCAAGGCCCCTCTCGCAGCAGCCTCCACACTCTTAGCCTTACGCCACGTAGTCTGTCCCTACGCTCCGCTCCTGGCTCTCACCGTGTATATGTTCCGTATGGACACCTTCAACCACTGTAGAAAAATGCAAACCTCCAATACTCCTGTTCTGTATTTAAAAAGAGTACTTCTGCACATACAGCATTTAGGTCTATATTGAGAACTGTTGGGCCGTAGTTTTTGAGAAAAGTTGTCTTTTGTTTTAAAAAAAAACCATACAAACAACAAACTGCAGTTCGCCCTTGAACAACACAGGTTTGAACTGGGCAGGTGGGCGCTTACATGTGAATTTTTTCAATAAATACAGTAGAGTACTGTAAATGTATTTTCTCTTACCATCTTAGTTTCTTTTCTGTAGCTTACTGTGTTGTAAGAATACAGTATGCAATACAGATAACATACGAAATAATGTGATAACCAGCTTTTGGCTATTAAGGCTCCTGCTTAATAGCAGGCTATTAGTAGTTTATGTGTTTTGGGGGGTCAAGAAGTTAGACGCTGGTTTTTGACTGCCGAGAGGCAGGGGTCAGCACCCCTACCCCCTCCCCATGTTGTTCAAAGGTCAACTGTAATTCAACAGAGGGAGAAAAATAGGTCTCTGTTGAGAGCGTCTACCTGAGGGATGCCTGAAGGAGATAGAGTCATGCCTGCATTTTAATGACAGGTCCATGAGCGGTCACACACGGGAGACCGGCCTTATCAGTGTGAGCATCTAGGCTGCGGGAAAGCATTTGCAACAGGTAAAAGCATGACTTTTCTTCGTTTCGTGGTTCCACTTAGGGGGCAAGCAGAGACTGGCCACGGGCAGGAACTGATCCCTTGCCTTTGAATTCGTGGATGCGCAGTGACCAGTCTCTCCCCTAACTTTCTCTTGTCCTGCTTGCTCTATTCTCTCTCTCTCTCTCTGTTTCCATTTTTCTCCTCAGGCCTATTTCTGCCTACTGTGTTTGGTGTTTCACTCCACACTCTGCTTTCTTTTAGCAGAAACGTAAAAGCCAAGCATTAGAAGCGGACACAGAATTTAACGTTAGGACAGACCTGAGGGAACCATGGGCAACTGGGACTTAACAGGGGTCGGGGCCAGAATTGGTACCAGGCCTCCTGACGTCCCCCCTGTTCCTCACTTAATGTCTGGATTCCACCTCAAGCTTTTGGGTTATGAGTTGTGAGCATCTAATAAGATTGGGGCACTTTATTTATTTATTTATTTTTTAAAGAGAGAGGGAGGGAGAGACTCTTTTTTTTTTTTAATAGGATTTTTTTTGGTAAGATTTTATTTATTTATTTATTTGACAGAGAGAGAGAGACAGCCAGCGAGAGAGGGAACACAAGCAGGGGGAGTGGGAGAGGGAGAAGCAGGCTCCCAGCAGAGGAGCCTGATGTGGGGCTCGATCCCATAACGCCGGGATCACGCCCTGAGCCGAAGGCAGATGCTTAACAACTGAGCCACTCAGACGTCCCAGATTGGGGCACTTTAAAAAAAGAAACACATACAATCTCTTCCAGACAGATGAAACTATGGAATTTCCACCATGACAGCCCTTAGCTGTCCTATTCTTGTCCATTGTTAAACTTGTTCTGTTGTGTTTGGCTAGTATTATACCATACCCTTGGTGTTTACTGTAGTTTTCAATTGTATAATCTCAATGGGCATGTTTAGAGGGGTCTCATGTAATTAAATTCCTTTTAATTTTTTCTTAAAGGTTATGGATTAAAAAGTCACGTCAGAACTCATACAGGAGAAAAGCCATATCGGTGTTCAGAAGATAATTGTACTAAGTCTTTTAAAACTTCAGGAGATCTACAGAAACATATCAGAACTCATACAGGTATTGGTGTGAACAAATATCATTTTTAGGCCAGGATTTGATTGATTGATTGATTGATTGATTGATTGATTGATTTAAAGCCAGGAATTTTTTTTTTAATTTTATTCATTTATTTGAGAGAGAGCACTGGTACCCATAAGCTGGGGGGAAGGGCAGAGGGAGAGGGTGAGGGACAAGCAGACTAAGCAGACTCCCCGCTGAGCACAGAGACCCATGTGGGGCTGGATCCCAGGACCCCGAGATCATGACCCGAACCGAAGACAGAAGCTTAACTGACTGAGCCACCCAAGAACCCTGAGGCCAGGAATTCTTAATCTGCAGGGAAGGGACTTGGAGAAGGAGTCTGGAAGTTTCAGAGTTAGCTTTACGGGTTTCTCTTAAACTTTTAAAATTCCATGCACCTTGCCATTTACTTCTTTCCAGGGTGAAAGCCCATAGTTTTGTTGGATTCTCAAAGGGGTCCATGTCCCAAACAAGATGAGCAATGGTCATAGATCACCAGCCCTCTCAGTTTGCAGGTATTATCTGAGCAACAGGCTTATTTACCTAGGATTGCACATCTACTTAGTAGCCCAGCGGAGACCAGAGCCTGAGGCCCCCAGTTCCTTCTCAGTCCAGCATTGCTTCTCCTGTGTTAAGCCGCTCCTAAAGAGAATGAACCCCTAACAGCCCCACAGAGAGAAAGGCGTGTCACTTCCCTGTGATCATCTCTCATCCCCTTTAAATTTCCTCCTCTCCTTTTCCTAAAGGGTACTTTGTTTTTACCTCCCCTCCCTTTCTTGTACTTAATTATATGTAGAATTGGAATACCAATTACAAAGGTAATTATTTGCTTTGGACGAGAGCTGGAAGAATTTTAGAAACTGTTGATAAGAGATGCTGTTATAAGCTACTAAGCTTATTTATAGCTTAATAATTTAGTTTGAAATCTTACTACAGCTGTTTTAAACATAGTATGATAACTTTGTCCCCAGATACTTGTAAGTATTCTGAAATAGTTTAACAAATTTCCATTGAGGACTTTTCCAGTCATTAAAAGTTAAGCTTATAATTCAGATATGATCGCAGGTAGCCTGTGCTTTACAGTGTTCAGGAACACAGCCGTAGATGTCTGCTATTTCATTCACGGACTCATTTTTATCCATTATTATCTGATGCAAGTGTTTCCAAATTCCTGCAGATTCTATTTGGATTTGCTATATAATGCCAACTTGTTGTATAAAAGTGACGTAAAAAAATAAGAAAGTTACATAAAAAAAATCTAGTTCCATTAATATTTGGTCAAAACATTGGAATTGTGATTCGTTCGATAATACTCATTTAGCAAACCACATATTCATGCATCAGTTTTTAAGTTGATTATTTTCATTGATAAAATGTTGGATTGAGGAAGGGGGCTTCGGCGGTGTCTGTTACAAACACGAGTGATTTCAGTGCAGAAACAAAGCAAGGTGCTACAGGGTCAGAGAAGTAGTATATACAACACCATGGGAATTGCTGGAATGCTGGATTCCTTATCACAGCATGTCAGAGCTGGGAAAATGGTAAGGTCACCTAGGTCCAGAGAGAAGGGACTTACGCAAGACAAACTATTTTCCCTAGATTAACATATTGGGAAAAACCTTTCTCTAAAGAAAGGGTCAGAGGTTCCTGCTCCTTTTTAAATGATTTCATACTTGATGCAGAAATCTTTTGGAATGGTTTTTACCAGCAGGTAAATCATAATTTCACTCAGCCAAAAGAAAAATAACAAACTTTTATATATATAGGTAAATATCTATTTATTTACACACATAGAGATTTTTTTTAACCACAAAAGTTGTTTGCTTAATTTGAGCTCATTCTAAAAAAAGGGCACATGGGAATCAAAACCAAAGACTGCTTCCTGCCTAACAGTTTAAAGGCCCTTTGGGTTCTGAGGTTGTATAAGCAAGTATGAAGCAAAGGAGTATAATTGGCAGAATAGACTTTTTTTCATAAGCATAGATTATGAGCATGGTAATTATATTCAGCAAATATATGTGATATGTATTATGTGCTAGACACTAGATATTTTTTCTAAGATTTTATTTGTTAGACAGAGAGAGGGACCACAAGCAGGGGGAGCAGCAGGCAGAGGGAGAATGTGGGACTCGATCCCAGAACCCTGGGATCATGACCTGAGCCAAAGGCAGACACTTAATCAACTGAGCCACCCAGGCGTCCCTAGACACTAGATTTTTAAAAAAACAAAAAAATTTTCAAGGTATTATAGAATAAATTAAGCTAGGAGGTAAGCTTTTGGGGGAGTCTAGTGTCGTTCAGATATAATTATTTTTTTCCAGTTTTATCAATTTTTAATTTTTTATTTTTTATTCAAATATAATTCTTTTTAAAAATTTTTTAAAAATTTAAAAAAGATTTTATGTATTTATTTGTCAGAGGAAGAGAGAGTGAGAGAGAGAGAGCAAGAGCACATGCACAAGCAGGGGGAGCGGCAGAGGGAGAAGCTCCGTGCTGAGCAGGGAGCCTGATGTGGGACTCGATTCCAGGACCCTGGGATTATGACCTGAGCCAAAGGCAGATGCTTCACCGGCTGATCCAACCAGGCGTCCCTATAATTCTTATTCTTGACTCTATTTTTCTTTTGTATTTCTTTATGATATTTTTTCTCTGCTTCTCTTAGCTTATTTTTAATATGCCCATCTGGACGACTCCATCTTGGAAAGTCATGCAATCATGACTTTGGTGTAGAAATTTAAATTTGGAGTAGAAGATGCAATTTGGAGTAGAAGATGCCTTTTTTGCAGGAAAAAAACCAAAAAACCAAACCCAAAACCCTGACAGGGAAGCCCCATATGGGAAGGCTAGAGTCTTGAACATGATCCTAGGCAGAATTGAAGGGTAAGACATTTCAATTTTGGGGGCGCCTGGGTGGCTCAGTCAGTTAAGCATCTGCCTTCAGCTGAGGTCATGATCCCAGGGTCCTGGGAGCAAGTCCCACATCAGGCTCCCTGCTCAACCGGGAGCCTGCTTCTCCCTCTCCTCTCCCCCTGCTCATGCTCTCTCTCTCTCTCTCTCAAATAAATAAATAAAATCTTCAGAAAGAATACATTTCAATTTTCTATGTATTTTTGCACCATTGAATTTATTTCTTTTTGTATTTTTAGGAGAAAGGCCCTTTAAATGTCCCTTCGAAGGCTGCGGTCGGTCTTTTACAACATCAAATATCAGAAAAGTGCATATCAGGACACATACAGGAGAAAGACCGTATTACTGCACAGAACCAGGATGTGGGAGGGCATTTGCCAGCGCAACCAATTATAAAAATCACGTGAGGATACACACAGGTAATTGCCTCTGATTTCTTTGTCATCTTTCTTCCATAAACCATTTTCCCGTCATTCCCTTCCTCCTTCTACCACTTGGCATGGTGAAGGGGGATTAAGCAACTTAAAAAAGCCTTCACATTAGCATTTACACATTCACTTATTCAACAGTTACTGAACATCTGTTGTGTGTTCCCCTGCCAGGCATCAGAGATACAGAGACAGATACGGCATTGTCAAGGCCGCTGAACTGGGGAGAGATGGTTAGACCTCTAACTGCTGCGGAGCGCAGAGTATCTCCCATTCCTTGAACAAGATGTTGTGGGAGTAGAGAGGGGAGCCGCCCTCTCTGTGGGAAGGGAGAAGCATTCAGGGAAGGCTTTCCAGGGGAAACTGACTTTTAGACTGAGTCCTAAAGTTTGCTAGGAAGAAGGCCGGGGACGGGTTATTCCTGACAAGGGAAATGTTACGGTTAAAGGCACAAAGGTATGAAAAGCACGATTTATTTGGAGAATACGGCAGGCACAGGGCACATGCAGAAGACTAGTATGAAGTGAGGTTGGAGGGGTAGGCAGGGGACTTGTGTAGGCGCTGTCATGGTAAGGGTGTTTCTTAAACTGGGCTTTGTGGTGTTTGTGGGGCAGAGTGGGAGGGGTGGTCTGTGGCTATAGTCTTTTTTAAAAAACAGCTTTATTAAGATATAATTCATATACTATATAATTCATCTGTTTAATATTTTGGATTCATTGTGTGCCAACTATACTTCAGTAAAAATGAATAAATTCATTAATTAAAATATATGATTCACTGTTATTTAGTATATTCACAGGGTTGTACAACCATCAGCACGATCCAATTTTAGAGCAATTTCGTTCCACCTAAAAGAAACTCGTATTTATTAGCAGTCTCCTCCCACCCCCACCCCCCAGCCAAAGCAGTCATCATTCTGGCCTTATGGATTTGCCCATTCTGGACATTTCATACACATGGAATCTTGTAACATAGGCTGTTTTTCATCTGGCTTCTTTCACTTAGCATAGTGTTTTGAGGCTCAAGCCATGTCATGGCATGTATCAGTAGTTCTTTCCTTTTAATTACTGAATATATTCCAGTATATACGTGTATCACGTGTCATTTATCCATTCACCAGCGGCTTTCACTGTAGCTGTTATGAATGCTCTGAGCATTCATGTACAAGTTTTTGTGTAGAATTATGTTTCATTTTTCTTGAGGGGTATACTTAAGAGTAGAATTGCCGATTCATATGGTAACTCTGTGTTTAACATTTTGAGGAACTTCCAAACTGTTTTTTCATAGTGGCTGCACCATTTTACAGTCTCTCCAGCAATGTATGAGGGTTCCAATTCTCCACAACACAGCTAACAATTATTATCTTTTTGAGTATAGCCATCCTAGCAGGTGTGAAATGGTATCCATCTCATTGTGCTTTTGATC
The DNA here is from genome assembly GCF_024610735.1 of Ursus americanus. Taxonomy (NCBI): domain Eukaryota; kingdom Metazoa; phylum Chordata; class Mammalia; order Carnivora; family Ursidae; genus Ursus; species Ursus americanus. The sequence goes on along the minus strand of NC_142142.1, from coordinate 1,101,035 downwards.
TGCATTTTCCTGCACCCTAAAGATGTTGAGCATCTTTTTCTGTGCTTATTAGCCATACGTAGGTCTTCTTGGGGGAAATGTCTGCTCAGATCCTTTGCCCATTTTTCAAATTTGGTTCTTTTTATCGTTGAATTATAAAAATACTTTATTATATTCTGGATACAAGTCCCTTATCAGAGATATGATTTACAGATATTTTCTCCCATTTTCTGGGTTGTCTTTTCACTTTCTCGATGGTACCATTTGCAGTACAAAGGTTTTTAATTTTGGTGCCACACTTTGTGAATGTATTTTTAGTGGTTGGGAAGGGAAAGGCTAATGGGAGGCCAAGGCAGAATGTGCATTAGTTTTTCAAGAAGTTTAATACATTGTCTTGATTACTGGTATTCAGAGTAACTTTGCAATAATTTAAAGTTAAAAGACGTTTTTACAGAATGGAACTTTAGTTGCAGTGTTCTCTGGCTGAGTTCCCCGGATCCCTGAATATCTCTGGAAGTCTTTTCAGGGATCCACAACAGTCCCTCTCATTGAAGAGAGTACATTAACAAATTTGAATGTCACTGTGGGCAGAAAGGAGATCTTAAGAGGATTTAAAGAACGTTTACTTATTTTTTTTTTAAGATTTTATTTATTTGAGAGAGAGTGAGAGAGAGAGAGCACAAGCTGGGAGGAGAGGGAGAAGCAGGCTCCCCGTTGAGCAGGGAGCCTGATGCAGGGCTCAATCCCAGGGCCACAGGATCACGACCTGAGCCGAAGGCGGACGCTTAAACAACTGAGCCACCCAGACACCCAAACGTTTGCTTTTTCTTTCTTTCTTTTTTTTTTTAGAAAAAAAATCACTCAGTCCATATTATAGAAAGATATTAAAGGGAAATGAGACCAATGGCAAGGAAACTGAGGGCTGTTAGAATATTAAACTGAGTGAGATAGAGAAGGATACAAATGAAAAGACACTGAAGAGCTATCGGCACAGGACTTGGGGACTAAGTTAGTCACAAGGTGTAAGGAAGAACCTATCAGTCTAGTTTGTGTGATGGGTTAGATGATAATTGTAAAATGGGGGAGAGCAGGTTGGAAAGGGAAGATAACACTGTCAGTTTGGAATCTGTAGGTCTCTGGGTATCCCTCCCCACTTGAACTCTTACCATCTGTATATTTGCTATAATGATTTGCACAATTTTTAGCCAAAATTTATGATACAAACTGAAAACCCACTATAATGAATCTACTTGCGATGCATTTTTCTGTGAAAGAAAAAATTTTTAAGTTGCGTGAGTCTAAGTGAGAGAACATAGGACACACTGAAGTCCTATTTCTGATACAGTCGTATCTTATGCTTACATTGTGTAATATGCATTATTGCCATCATGTTCCCAACTTATTAAGGTGTTCTCTAAGAAAATGGGAAAGCCTGTGAAAACCTAAGAGGCCTGGAAAAGAAAACCATTGATTAGAAGAAAAATTATATTTTGCTACTATAATTTGTATTCCTTTTATAAGATATTTGATTTTTAGATTATAGTACCTGTTTGTGGTGTAGAAGGAAAACCGAATTCCTGTCTGATACTATGCCGTATTGTTGTATATCACACACCAGCGTCTACCCACTACTGAGTTCACTGAATGTTAAATAATTAGGTAATAGGTGTTTGAAGTTCTTCATATTATGTAGACATTCTTGGTGGGTCATAACACACATGCTTATGAGCCTTTTTGTGATATTTGGGGAGATTGGCTAGGATTTTTAGATGGGCTGGGAAAACATTATTTTTCCCATATAAAGCAAATGGAATATAGACTCATTACCTAAAAGTTTACTGTTCCACATGTTTAATGGGCCAATTAGATTCCATTAAGAGGGATGCCTTTGGAACATTTAAATAGAGCAGTGCTCTTAAATGGGACTGCACATTGGATTCACTTTTTAAAAATAGACTTGGGGGCGCCTGGGTGGCACAGCGGTTAAGCGTCTGCCTTCTGCTCAGGGCGTGATCCCGGCGTTCTGGGATCGAGCCCCACATCAGGCTCCTCCACTGGAAGCCTGCTTCTTCCTCTCCCACTCCCCCTGCTTGTGTTCCCTCTCTTGCTGGCTGTCTCTATCTCTGTCAAATGAATAAATAAAAAATCTTAAAAAAAAAAAAAAGACTTGTTCCCCATGTTCTGTCTGCACAATTATGACATAATTTTACAGAATGAGGCCCAGGCATCTGGTGTGTGTGTGTGTGTGTGTGTGTGTGTGTGTGTGTATAAATATATAAATAAATAACCCACCCACCCACCCGGTATTTTATGTGATGAGAATCATTGAAGTAGAGAGATGCAGTACATAGTTATAATTTTTGGTTTGACCCAAGAGGTAGGTGTGGACTGGAAGAAAAGATTGGCTAATGATCATCAAGTGATGATACAGTAAATGCCCACATTATGCTAGAAGTGGAGTGCAAATATTCAGCCACATAAGATGCAATCCATTCTTGCAAGTTTGGTTAGAGGACCCAATGGAGGCTGTGCAGGTAGCCGGTAGGGAGCTCCAAAGCTCAGTTCAAATCCACTTCTGTCTTGTCTGTGGTTTGGTGCCACCTAGTGGTGCTTTCTGCTCCAGCCTAAATATCAATGGGGCAGGTTTTCTGTTGGAATTGCCTGCCATTTTCCTGCCTGGCCTTGCCCTCACCGTGTCTGTCCCACAATCATTTACCAAGATAAGAGCATTAACCTGCCCTGCTTTGAGCACGTAGACTGGGCAGAGGAAGGAAGCAATTTCCAATTACTTTTTGCTCAAGATTTACGTTACAGATTACATTAGGGTGAGATTTTTACTATTTATGGGTGGTTTTACTGTGTTTAGAACCATGCAAAAAAATGCAGTTACCCAAGGAATGGTGCAAAATGAGAATAAAGTAAGCCGTGCACGTGTATGCACACACGCATATGCCCGTTTTAGCAATTATATGGTATGTCCTTTTAGATTTACAAGTGTCCAGATCATGTCTAGTAGACTTTTTAGACAGTCCTTTTTTATTGTCCTCATAAAACCTTTAGAGAAAGCTGCATTTGTTATAGTAATAATTGCATTTATTATTATTTTTAGCATAGAATTATTAATATTTAGCTTGTCTAGTTATAATTAACAATAAATGAGTTTTATCAAAGCTTAGCGTTAAACTGGGCAACATCTCCATCCTTTTCTCATCCCTCGAAATTAAGGGAAAAGTGGTATTCAGGCACGAGGTAAGACTCAGAATGCAGACTACCTTTTGAGCCAAGACAAAACCATAATTAGGGGAGTCTTTTCTTGTGTTCTGCCTCAGGGCAGTATAGAAAGAGATCTGACAACTACCTATTTTTGCTATTAGAGGCTTTTTCCCCCCATGGGAGAAATGGAATGATTATGCCTTCATATGTAGAAGTTGGTTTTGTGTGTGTGTGTTCTTTACTTAGGTGAAAAGCCATATGTTTGTACAGTCCCTGGGTGTGACAAGAGGTTTACAGAATATTCCAGTTTGTACAAACATCACGTTGTTCACACTCATTCCAAACCATACAACTGTAACCACTGTGGGAAGACCTACAAGCAGATCTCCACGCTGGCCATGCACAAACGGACGGCCCACAACGACACTGAGCCCATTGAGGAGGAGCAGGAAGCCTTCTTTGAGCCTCCCCCAGGTGAGTGTTCTTTCCGGTAAGCCTCTCTCTGTGTTGGGGAATCAACAGCTACCATAATTTGTGATTCGTAGCGTTTTCTCAGATCACAAAGTTTCATTCAAATAATCACACACACATAAAATTGACAACGGTGATAAGTGCTATCAAGGAAAGGGACTTGGTGCTCTGGGCTGTCTAGGAAGGGAAGTTAGTCTAGTCGGGGAGGTGTTTTTGTTTTGGTTTGTTTTTCCCTGTTTAGTTCTCCCCTTGTTAAGCAGAAGGATGGCAACGAAGTGGATTTAGGACACCCAGCGCGAATTGCAGTGTATCTTCTGTCAGACCTATTTGCACTTACATACGTGATGCAGGGTTTTACCTCTTGAAGGCGGCTTCTGTTCAGCAAGGAAAGCTGTAATTGTCACTAAAGAAGCCCTGGAACCTGCCAGCTTTGAGATGAAGCTCGTTTCAAGTGACAGTGGCCTGGGTGGGGTGGTAGGAGCAGAGGGGTCTGACGCCGTGGGAAGCCGAGGAGGCCCCACTGCCTCCCTGGTGTCTAGAGCAGTCCCCACCTCGCTTTGAGCGGAGTTTCAGTGACGTGAATTCTTTTGCTGCTTAACAGAGTGGCCTCTAGGGGTAATGGAACGGGAAGGCAAACAGTTGCGGTGAATGTCTTGCACAAGCCGTGTGAGCTTTCTGTTTTTGTGAAGGTCATTACAGATTAGCTAGACACACTTCTTAAATAAGTTCACGTAACAAGCTACTATGAGAGACCTAGGGGGTGGAAAGGGGTTAATTCGGTGGAGAGGCAGGGATTCAGCAGGGAGGGGAACTAAGGAGCAAAGGCAGGAGGATATTCAAATAGAGGGAAGGGCGCACACAGAAAGCCCTGAGATTGGAGAGAGCGAAGTAAATTGGAGAGGCCAAAAGCAGCCTGGCCAGTGGGGCACTTCTGCCAGAGGGCGGGAGGGCGGTATGCAGTGGGGCCGGATAGCAGGGGAGGGGCCGCGAGGCAGTTTGGGGGCACTCAAGTTGTTGATCTTAAGCGTTAGAGCAGTGAGGCACTCCCAAATAACTCCTCGCTGATTCATGTGCTATCCAGTAGTGTCGTCGGGGACAGAAACATTCATTTCGATAAGAATAAACGGGAGAAAACGGGAGAGGATTACATTCTGTGCTTTCAGTTAAATAACATAGGTAAGGAAGGTAAAGTAGGTGAAGGTTTTCTAGAACACAAAACAAAACCTAGGTTGTCCTACTGTTTCACTGAGTACTTCCTAAATGAAGTAGATCTGAAAATGAAAAGAAATCATATTTTCCCATTCTTAACTATATTGAAGTGTTGAAAAACCTTCAGGTGAAAAAAAGTTGGTTGGAGAATACGGGAACGAACATATCATTCTGTGGCTGCTGCAGTGATTCCCTGTGGTTCTAATTTGTCTTTTCAGACATCTGTCATGTGTTAAAAGTAACAGCTCCTTCAGTCCTGGACGCTGTGTTTCTAGCCGCAGCGCAGTGAGTGCGCACGCTCATATTCCCGCAACTGCTGGATCCTCGCAGTTAGAAAGCAGGCTTTGCGTTTTTTTAATGATGACAGGCTCAGGTTTTAAAATTCCTTTTTTACCTTCTTCAGTCTCTTCCTTCGAAGTGGATCTTTCAGATGGTCTGAATTTCTCGTATTCTAGAAAATGTCTGTAATATAATAATGCACATTTTGTTAAAAAAATAATAAACTAAGATTGTTTTTCTGAGAATAGGGATGGGTTTGTGCTCCTTTCCTCTCATATGATTCTCGAGGTTTTGTAACCCATTGGGATAACAGGATCTGAATTGCGGTGACACAGAACAGACAGACTGCCGCGGAGATCACACCACGGCCAGGGCCACATGAGCGCATGCGCCAGCCGCTAACTGGGAGAAGTACTCTTAACTTAGCATAAGTCCTTCCTTGAAGGAAAAAAGCCCATATTTACCCTCCTCTTTCCGGCTTCGTGGGAGGTGGAAAGCGATAGAAGAGAGGAATCAGCAGACTTCCTGGTTGCCAAGTATAGCAGTAATGGACTGTTGAAATTGCTGTTTACTTGCTGGTTCTTTATGAAATAAAGAAGTGGATGGGGGTTCCTGTTCTGTCCCTTATTAAATGATTAACCTTAACCCAGATAATAAGCCATTACATTGTCTTTACACAATGTGGTCATTGTATACTGATGACTTGCAATCTATCACTTGTGTTAAAGAGTCAGTAACTTAGTATTAGCAGTAAGTTCTGTTCACACACCATTCTGGGTTTGTGGTTAATGTTTATGAACATTATCATTTTTAACAGCTTCTTAAGTGACTGCAAGAATGTAGTGCATACTTGCCATGTTGGAAGGGTTGTTTGCCAGGCTGAATTCCTGTCCAGTATGCCCCCGCCCCGCCCCAGCACACATGCACAGTATCACATAATTCAATTAAGAATAAAAGGGGTCTCCCAAAATTAGATCCTTTTTAAAAAAAGGATTTTATTTATTTATTTGAGAGGGAGAAAAAGAGAGCACGAGCAGGGGGGAGGGGCAGAGGGAGAGAGAGAAACAGACTCCCCGCTGAGCAGGGACCCCCCCCCCCCGGCCCGGGACACCCCCACCACCACCACGGGGTCATCATGACTCAAGCGGAAGTCTGATGCTTAACCCACTGAGCCACCCAGGCACCCTCACAATTAGAACATTTAAATTTGATGTGGAAAGGTTTGGTCTGCTTTGATTTAGTTTGGCTTTACAAAGGTGGAAGAATTGGAAGGAGATGCTGGAAGCCATTTTTATGATTTGGAATATAATACATATACACTTTAATCTGTACACATATTTCTGTCATATTTAAAATATTCTCTGTTTTCAAAATCCAAATCAAAACTACACTGCAGTATCACCTCACACTGTCAGAATGGCTAAATCAACAACACAAGAAACAGCAGGTGTTGGTGAGGATGTGGAGAGAAAAGAACCCTCGTGCACTGTTGCTGGGAATGCAAACTGGTGCAGCCACTGTGGGAAACAGTATGGAGGTTCCTCAAAAAAGTTAAAAATAGAGCTACCCTATGATCCAGTAATTGAATTACTGGGTATTTACCTAAAGAATAGAGAAACACAAGGGGCCTCAGTGGCTCAGGTGGTTGACCATCCAGCTCTTGATTTTGGCTCAGATCATGATCTCAGGGTCGTGAGATCGATCCCCACACTGGGCTCCGTGCTCAGTGTGGGGTCTGCTTGAGATTCTCTCTCCCTCTCCCTCTGCCCCTCCCACTCGTGCTCTCTCTCTCTCTCAAATAAATAAAATCTTTTTAAAAAAAAAGAATACAAAAACACTAATTCAAAGGGATACATTCACGCCTGTGTTTATAGCCACATTAATTACAAAAGCCAAGATATGGAAGCAACCCAAGTGTCCATCCGCTGATGAATGGATAGAGAAGATATTCTCACACACACACACACACACACACACTGGAATGTTATTCAGCTATAAAAAGAAATGAAATCTTGCCATTTGCTACGACATGGATGGAGGCAGAGAGTATTATGCTAAGTGAAACAAGTCAGAGAAAGACAAATACCATATGATTTCACTCATGTGGAATTTAAGAAACAAAACAAATGAGCAAAGGGAAAAAAAGAGAGACAAACCAAGAAACAGACTCTCAAGTATAGAGAACAAACTGATGGTTCCCAGCGGGGAGGTGGGGGGCTGGGTTACATAGGTGATGGGGGGATGGAGGAGGGCACTTGTGATGAGCACCGGGTGATGTGTGGAAGTGATGAATCACTGTATTGTACACCTGAAACTAATGTTACACTGTATATTAACAGGAATTAAAATAAAAATTTGGGGAAAAAATAAGTAAGAAATATTTAAGTGATTCAAAAAAAGAAAAGAAAATATATCCTGTTTTCTAAACAGCTTGGTTGGTTGGTCAAATAAATGATTCCTTTGTTTTAAATAGGTCAAAGTGAAGATGTTCTGAAAGGGTCCCAGATCACGTATGTTACAGGTGTGGAAGGGGATGACGTCGTATCTACACAAGTCGCCACGGTAACCCAGTCTGGGCTGAGTCAGCAAGTTACACTCATATCCCAGGATGGGACTCAGCATGTGAGTATAAAGCCAAACAGGCTACATAACATTTCTCTGAGCGTGGGCGTGGAAGGCAGGTTGGGCCCCAGCTGAGGAAAGCCTTGAATATCAGCTCACAGGCGGTGCTAGAGCTAAAGGTTTTCCAGGAGGCTGCCGAAGGAGGCTGCATACAGGGACATTAGGAGGCAGAGGATGCTTGTGACTCCAGCATTCAGATGGTGTTATTGGTATAGTTCAAAGGTGAGGTGATAAAGGTCAGAACCACAGTGAAATTGAGGGCTTGAAAAGTAAAGAATCCATGAAAAACGTAAATCAGAGAAGGGCTGGGATTTAGTAGCTGATTAGATCCAGGAGGTGAGATTGAGATACCAGCAGAGCCTTGGCTGAGGGAATGAGGATATGATGACATCATTAAAAGATCCTGGGAGGGGTGCCCGCCTGGCTCAGTCAGTGGAGCATGCGACTCTTGATCTTGGGATCGTGAGTTCAAGCCCCACGTTGAGTGTAGAGATGACTTAAAAATAAAATCTTAAGAAATAAAAATAAAGGATCCTGGGAAGTCAGCAATGGACAAAACTGTAAAATTTCCAGATTTTGGCCCTCTCCCTCCCTGGAATTAATGGGAGTTCACTTAACTTACCTCCCAGAATTAATAGACCAAGTATCTTGATTTCCCCAGGAAAAGCACTGTAATGGTTATTCTCCGAACCATTGTTTTCTAGATGCCACTAGCCTAAGATAATCCAGACTTGATTTCATTTTTAACCTCCAACTAAGGCTGTCTTAGTACCTGGTAGAAATAGGCATATGGGGCTCTTTATCCTCCACAGAGAACTCTCTCCCTTCCTGTCTCTCTCAGAGCTTCCTTCCCATGATGAATCTGCCCTGTGTGTTGATAACTGTTACTATGCTGATGTTAATTAGGAGACAGCATATTCAGGAGTGGAAATTTCAAGGTGCTTGTACCTCCCATTCATTCCCTTCCCCCTCACTTACAGCACTAATTCGTCACTGTATTCTTTGTCCACTGACTGCCATGCAAGATTAATTTAACCCAGTTTTGATTTAACATCAAGCCTAAGACTTTTTCTTGCATTAGATCAACACAGACAAGAGACCCTCTTGAAGTCATGTGACGTAACCTCCCTCCCTCTTGATACAGGAGAATTTCCTGCTACAGCAGCCCCCAAACAGATAAGGCAGTTTCTTTCATAAGAGGCAGGCTGTTCCATTGTTGGGTAAATCTGTTGTTTGTCAGACTGGAACCTACTGCTGTGTCAAACACTCCTGGCTCCTCCCTGACTGGATAAAATGAGCCTCATCCCCTTCATGTGTTCCAGAACAGCTCTTTTCCTTATCCTGACGTGTTTTCTCCACATGTAACCTTGTTTCCTTCAGGGATTAGATTTCTCTTCCATTCCTTTAGTCAGTTAAGTAGTAAACAGTTATTGAATTCTACCCAATGCCAGATATTTTGGTAGGCTTAGTGTGGGGAGTACAGAAAGTAGGGGTGGGTATCATAGTCTAGTAGGAGAGAGCTATTCCTAAATGAGCGATAACTTCTTACAATGATGGGTATATAATTGAGGGATGTGTGAAGTGAGGTGTCAGCCGGGAGGAAGGCACAAATTATTCTTCCTGAAGGAATCTTGGAAGCCCTTATAGACAGTGGCCATTTATTTATTTTTTTTAAGATTTATTTATTTATTTGAGAGAGAGAGAGGGAGAAGCAGACACCCTGCTGAAGAGGGAGCCCAATGTGGGGCTCCATCCCGTGACCCTGAGATCACAACCTGAGCTGAAGTCAGACACTTAACTGACTGAGCCACCCAGGTGCCCCGAGAGTGGCCATTTTGTTGGATCCTGAAGAATTTTCATAGTTTGGCAGCAGGGTGAAGGGAAGGGAAAGATCACGAAGATATAACAGAATATGACACTCTGGAACTGTGAATGATTAGTTGTGGCTGGGAGTGCCAGATGCTGGCTTGGAAGTAGTAGAAGATGAGTCTGGAGAAGCTGTTAAAGGCCAGATTGCGGAAGGTCACGGATGCCATGTAAGAAGTCTGAACTCTAATGATGGGGGTGGTGGTCACTGAGGATGTAAGCAGTAAGCATAATGAAATTTGTTTTCTTAAAAAGGTGTCAGGGTAGAGGATGGTTTAGGTAAGGGTTAGACTGGATACATAGGAAGAAGTTGTATTATTGCAGGAAGTCAGATGAGAGGAAAATAAGGGTCTAAATTGGCAATAGAGATGGAGAGGAGGAAATGCACTCAAGAAATTGTCGGCTTTGGGGTGCCTGGCTGGCTCGGTGGAACATGTAACTCTTGATCTCGGGGTTGTGAGTTCAAGCCCCACATTGAGTGAAGAGATTACTTAAAAATTAAATCTGTAGGGGCGCCTGGGTAGCGCAGTCGTTAAGCGTCTGCCTTCGGCTCAGGGCGTGATCCCGGCGTTATGGGATCGAGCCCCACATCAGGCTCCTCTGCTGGAAGCCTGCTTCTTCCTCTCCCACTCCCCCTGCTTGTGTTCCCTCTCTCGCTGGCTGTCTCTGTCAAATAAATAAAATCTTTAAAAAAAAAAAAATTAAATCTGTAAAAAAGAAAAGAGGTAGTTTTTCTGATGATCTCTTTCTAAAAGAGTTTATTCCATTATAGAATTATTTGCTCCCCCAGAGTAAATTTTTACAAGGGTCGGGCCTGGTCCTCAATAAAGATTGCCAAATATCTGGAGCGCCTGGCTGGCTCAGTCTCAGTGGAACATGCAACTCTGGATCTCAGGGTCATGAGTTCAAGCCCTACATTGGGTGTAGAGCTTACTAAAAAAAAAAAAAAAAAAAAAGATTGCCAAATACAAAGAGAAACAGACTGATCTGTAAAATGCATTGTATTGCAGGTCAACATATCTCAAGCTGACATGCAGGCCATTGGCAATACCATCACAATGGTAACGCAGGATGGCACGCCCATTACCGTCCCAGCTCATGATGCAGTCATCTCCTCAGCAGGAACACACTCTGTTGCTATGGTTACGGCCGAGGGCACAGAAGGACAGCAGGTAATTGCTGTTTTCTTTTATATGAAGTAGTACACATATCAATATCGTAACTGTTACGTAGATATGCAGTGCGAATGGTGGTGTTAGTCACACAAACTTGGGATTGACTCCCAGCTCTACAGCCCATTAGCCAACCCCCTGAGTCTCAGTTTTTCCTCCTCTGAAAAATAGAAGTGATTGTTGCATCCACACCATAAGGTTGATGTAAGGACTGAATGAGATAAGTGTATAAGGTATTTAATATAAAGCCCAGGTATAAATTAAGTGTTCGTTAATGGCAGCCCCTCCGATGATCATCATCAGATCCTTAGGAAAAGTTCATTTGCAAAATTTATTTAATATTTTGAATATGTAATATATTCACAGAGTTCAGAAATCAAAAAGTCTGTACAGGTATGCAGCGAAAAGTCTTCCTCCTACCCCTGCCCCCATCAACCTAGTTCTTGCCCCCGAAGAGGTAATACCTAGTTTCTTGCGTAGTCGTCCAGCAATTCATGCAGTATATACAAACAAAAACAAATAGTCATCTTCCCCCTTCCTTTTAGTCTTATGATAGTAAACTATACTGTTCTTCACCTTGTGTTTTTTTAACTTAATTATACATCTAGAAAATATTTCTATTTCATGATATGGAGAGCTTCCTCATTTTTAAAAACTATATCATATTTCACTGTATGAACACCATAATTAAACACTGGTGCTGTTTCAGACAAGATGTAACCTTGTGCTCATGTGATTTTGCAAGTGTGTGAGTAAGTCTGCTAGGCAAACCCTAGTGTGCATTTGTAGTTGTGATAAGTAGCGCCAAGCTTCCCATCTAGGGCCGTGTCAGTCCACATGACCACCAGCAGCATTCGAGACCACCTCTTTCCCTTCTGTAGAGTCAACACAGTGGTATCAGACTTTTGGATTTTTGCCAATCTGGTGTATCTCTTTATAGTTTTAATTTTTCATTTCCCTTAAAATACATGATATTAATACATTTTACAGTTGTCTCGTGCTATGCCGAAAGCAGTGTTGAGATTCACTACAGCTACCTTACCATGTTCAATGAAAGAGTGTCAAAATTAGTAACTCTCATTCTTCATAAATTCATTTATAAATTCCATACCATCACAATCAAAATTCCAGCAGACTTTTTCGAAGATATTAAATAATCTCATTTTAAAATTTACATGAAAATGGGGGCGCCTGGGTGGTTCAGTCGTTAAGCATCTGTAAGCGTCTGCCTTTGGCTCAGGGCGTGATCCGGGCGTTCTGGGATCGAGCCCCACTTCAGGCTCCTCCGCTATGAGCCTGCTTCTTCCTCTCCCACTCCCCCTGCTTGTGTTCCCTCTCTCGCTGGCTGTCTATCTCTGTCAAATGAATAAATAAAATCTTTAAAAAATATAAATAAAATAAAATAAAATTTACATGAAAATGAAAGGACCTATGATAAAACAACCTTGGGAAAAAAAAACAAAGTTGAAAGTCTTCTACACCTTGAAGTACAAAACTCAGACTCATAAAGCTTCTGGAAGAAAAGTAATATTTTTATAACTTTAGGGTAAAGATTTCTTAGGATAAAAAATGTACTACCAATAAAAGAAAAAAAAACGATAAATTGTACTTCATCAAAATTAATTCTGCTCACCAAAAGACACCATTAAGAAAAAGATTTCATAAGCCTCAGACTGGGAAAAATATATTCACACTATATCTGACGCTGGATTTGTATTGAGAATATAAACAAACTTCTACAAAGCAACAATAAAAAGATGCCCATTAAAAATGAGCAAAATAAATACAATTTTTTTTTAATGAGCAAATCATTTTACTGCTCATTTGAACAGACCTCTCACAAAAGAAGGTACAAGAATGGCCAGTAACATAAAAAAGTGCTCAAGTCTTTAGTTATCAAAGAAATGCAAATTAAAATCACAATGAGATCCCACCATTTCAGATTCAGAAAATTGCTAAAACAGAAAAGACTAACAGCATTTTGTAAAGATGCGAAGCAACTAGAACATTCGTAACGCTCGTGGGAGTGTAAAATGATACAACCGCAGCAATTCCACCAGAATACGTATTATATGATTTCACTTACATGGAATCCAAGAACAGACAAAACAAATCCGTGGTGATAGAAATCAGAAAATGCCGCTTGACTGGGGGAAGGAAATTGATGGGATGGAATATGAAGGATCTGTTCTCTATTTTGTTTTAGGTGGTAGTTCCACAGATGTATCTGTCAGAACTCAACAGAACACCTAAAGATTTGTGCATTTTTATCGTTTGTTAATTATACCCTATGCAAAAACAGAAACAAAAGCAAAACCTAACACTGGCTTTCAGGCTGTCTTACAAAATGGCCCCAGTCGTTTCCATGGCTATAGGATTCCTGGATGGGTGCATGGCACAACTTGGGTAAATACACCTTATGCCAGTTACAGTTGCAGGTCTGGAAGGATAGTGACCCTAAAGCAAACATTCTTTTGTACTTTATCTGTAGCTGGGGAGTAGGAACATTTTCAGGAGAGGCAGCTCTGAGGGCTGGAATGAAGCCAGGCAGCTTCCAGCAACCCGGGATATTACAACAGGAGTGGGGGTTTCATTTGAGGACCAGCTGCTGCCACTGCTCCTTCTGGCTGCAACCAGGCCACTGGGCAAATATTGACTATCCACTTAGGGGTGTCCAGACACCACCTGTGAATTATCTGTAATGCTTAAGTTGCCTAGCTCTTTACATGCATGAGAAGAAAGCAATTGGTCCTTCACTGGCTTTTTTTTTTTTTTTTTTTTTTAATTAAGGTAACTGGATTTCTTAGACTCACTTTTCCAGGTGCCTCTGGAAGCCTAGTTAGCCATATAGACGGAAGTAGTCTCTGCTCCCCATCTATTTTAATTTGCGATTACAAAAGTAATATGGATTCCCAATGTAACAGAAGAGAAAGTCCAGAAATAAGCCCTCACGTATATAGTCAGTTAAATTTCAACAATTAAAATTTGACCATTCAGTGGAAAAGGATGGTCTTTTAAACAACTGGTGCTGGGAAAACTATATCTACATGAGAAAGAATAAAGTTGGACCCTTACCTTATACCATATATAAAAATTAACTCAAAATGTATTAAAAACCTAAATTTAAGAGCTAAAACTATATAATGCTTAGAAGAAAATATAGATGAAAATCTTCATGATCTTGGATGAGGGAATTATTTCTTATGTATGATATAAAAAGTAGGGGCAATGAAAGAAATAGATAAATTAAACTTGTTCAAAATTAAAAACTTTGTTCACTAACTAGAATTTGAATAAAAATTTGAAAAAGAAAAAAACAAAAACAAAATAAAATACAAAATTAAATTAAATACTTTGTGCATCAAAGACCAGGACCAGGAGAGTGAAAAGACAGGGGCGCCTGGGTGGCTCAGTCGCTAAGCATCTGCCTTCGGCTTGGGGCATGGTCCCGGGGTTCTGGGATCGAGCCCCACATCGGGCTCCTCCGCTGGGAGCCTGCTTCTTCCTCTCCCACTCCCCCTGCTTGTGTTCCCTCTTTCACTGGCTGTCTCTATCTCTGTCGAATAAATAAATAAAATCTTTAAAAAAAAAAAAAAAAGGAGAGTGAAAAGACAATCTACATAATGAGAGGAAATATTTGCAAATTCTATATCCGGTAAGGGATGAATATTTAAAGTAGATAAGGACTTCCTATAACTCAACAACCAAATCCAAGCAGCCCAATTCAAACAAGAGCAAAGGAGTTGAATAGACATTTCTCCAACAAGCTTTAGAGATGGCCAATTAGCACGTGAAAAGATGGTCAACATCATTAGTCATCAGGGAAATACAAATCAAAACCACACTGACATACCACTTCACCCCATTAGGTTAGGCTATTATCCAAAAGGCAGCCGGTAACAAGCATTGTGGGGCGCCTGGGTGGCTCAGTTGGTTAAGCGTCTGTCTTTGGCTCAGGTCATGATCTTGGATTCGTGGGATCGAGCCGTGTGTGGGGCTCTGTGCTCAGCAGGGAATCTGCTGGACATTCTCTCTCTCCCTCTCCCTCTGCCCTTCCCCCTGCTCGCACTCTGTGTCTCTACAAAATAAATAAATAAATCTTAAAAGAAAAAAAGAAAGAGCATCCCCAGTAGACAGTATGTAAGTTGTCTTCCAGCTCTAGCCTTCCGCAAGCCTGTGGTCAGACGGAGTTTTTCCTTTCAGATCCGAAGACAGTCCCTCTCGTTAAATGGAGTTCGATGTACTTAATCATAACTTTCCTTCTGTGCACTTTTTGTTTAAGGTTGCAATTGTGGCTCAGGACTTGGCAGCATTCCATACTGCCTCATCAGAAATGGGGCACCAACAGCACAGCCATCACTTAGTAACCACAGAAACCAGGCCTCTGACCTTAGTGGCCACATCCAACGGCACCCAGATTGCCGTTCAGGTGAGTGCGGTGACAGCAGGACTCCTCCGTAGCTCTCGGCCTCGTGCACTGTCCTTTATTCATAACCTTCACGGCAGGCAGGGCACAGAATAATCGATGGCACTTAGCTCCTTGAAGAAAACTGCTACGTTTGCGGTGGGCTCAAAGAGACCGGCCCTTTGTTCTGTATTATCTTTGCACGTTTTAGGGGAATTACAGCAAGAAAAAGAAAGCTTCTGGTGTACATCCCAGCATGTCCCCAACCAGCCATCTTTACTTTCAAAATAAGTCTCATTAGGCAGGATTCTAGAAAGCACTTAAGAGCTACTCCTTGGAATTGAACCTAGTGTAAACAGAGACCCTCAGTGAGTCCCCCGAGAATCCCTGCACAGCTGTGTTTTCTGTTGGGGGAACATCAGAAGATAGAAAAACTGTTCTCAGGGAAGTCGCTGGATTGAAGCAGAGAGTCTAGAATGCTAGGTGCAGATTACCTTTCCTTGGGAAGAGTTAGTTTTCATGGATTTACTTGGAAAAGAGTTAGAACACACTTGGGAAAATGCCAACCATTGGTTTTAATTTAGTTTATGGGCGGAGAAGCTAAAGGCTCAGGATGCTGTCAGTACCTCCACTGGAGAAGATGAGCATCTTTTGTCTGTTGCACGAGTGAAGGTTTACCAAAATCCTAAAGAAAGAAACTACATTATTCTCCCGCGAGAACTGTTTTTGGTCCTCTTTATGATTAGATCAGCAGTAGTATCCTAAGTCCAGCTGTCAGAATTACAGAGAGAAATATTACTTCCGGGGGGCGGCTGGGTGGCTCAGTTAGTTAAGCGCCTGCCTTCAGCTCAGGTCATGATCCCTGGGTCCTGGAATCGAGCCCCGCATCGGGCTCCCTGCTCAGTGGGGAGCCTGCTTCTCCCTCTCCCTCTGCCTGCAGCTCCCCCTGCTTGTGCATTCTCTTGCGCTCTCTCTTTCTCTCTCTCTCTGAAATAAAACTCTTCAAAGATGTTTACTTCTGGCACATACTCTCTGTTTGGAGTTAGCTTGACTGTGCCTTCGTGTTTGTTCCCTTTCAGCTTGGAGAACAGCCATCTCTGGAAGAAGCCATCAGAATAGCATCTCGGATCCAACAAGGAGAAACGCCAGGGTTGGATGATTAATCCTGGAGACGGGGGCGCACTACAGCAGGAGGAGCCTTTCATCTTCAGGCAGCAGACATCCGAGAGCCCGGGCCCAGGAAAATGAGAATGTTTCCATTCCTGACACACTGTACACATTTTTATGCAAGAGTGGAGAACATTTTATTCTTGACACTTTTGTGTATATAACCCTTGGAATAGATTCCCAAACTGATTCATTGTGTACAAGGATGTATGAAATTAGGGCAATACAGTAAATTTTCATGTTACTCTTTTATCAGTTTGCAAACTCCTAGAGTCTACATGCAAGATCAGTGGAGTCTTACGGAGTCTTATGATGGATTTTTAACTTACTGTGAAAAAATAAAATAAAATAAAGACTGTATCTAAAACGTCAAAGGTTCTATACTTCAAACAATCAATTCCAAAAGCCATCATGGATAATAAAGAATGTAAAGCCTTCGAATATCTCCCCAAGTTAATAGAGCGTCTGCAGTTTTTGTTCTGTATACTTGTATGTTTTTATTTGTACCTCACGGTTCGAAGACTATTCATTATAGTTTTCCATCCCTGTTAAAATACCACCTCTTTAGGCTGAAATGCTAATTATATTGAATTGGATCCATTACATTGGATTATGTATAAAATGACAAAGTTTGGTTATTTAAAATTAAAAAGTTAAATCCAGTGCTTTGGTTTTGTTAAAGATTTTACTTAGCGTTCAATTTTTTGTTACTGTTTTTTAAAAATAATGAACTATCAAAGTTTGACCACAGGCTGGAGCCCGGGATAACAGTGCTGTAATTGAAAATGGCTTTACTCTGAAAATTAGGTTAGTGGGTTGGTGTAAATTATTTATTTTTGCTTATGTACTTTTGTTTTAAAGCTTATTTACCCTAAAGTTTATTATTAATTTTGAATACAGCAATTTTTAAAATGTTACCCTTTACCTTTGTTTTATTAAATTGGCATGGGGGTGGGGGAAGTGTCGCAGAAGAGACTACCAGTGGCATCGATTATAACCCAACGCACGTATGTCGAGACTATATTGTTTACCAAGCGCAGGATAAGTATTTTTTCAGACATTCCTATGTACTTAAAACAATTTCTTGAGATAGAGGGGATTTATTATCCCCATTTGTACAAGGGGAAACCGTTTCCAAAGAAGTTAAGTGTCTCACCCAGGGCAGAGGCAGGGCAAAGACAGGGCAAAACCCAGACTGCGACCCCCGCGTCCCAGGAGCTCTCAGTGCACCACAACTGTGCCTTCTCAGATGGGAATTTGTGGCAGAGATTATCAGGATGAGCTCTGGTGTTTTCTGATTGCCTAATGACCTGAGCACTTGAAAAACCATGTCTAATGTCAGAAATTCAGCTTGGGGTCCACCAAGGTCCCCCCCCAAAAAAAAAAAAAACTGGGGGAGGGAGGGAAGGTTTGTCTTGCAGTGACCACTCCCTCGCTGTGGTTCACTGCGCTTTGTTTCTCAGAAAGCTGAAAGGGGCTCTTGTGCTTCATTTCAAGCTTTACAGTAAAAGGGGAAAACTGTTGTACTGTTTTATTCAATATAAATGTTATCTTTGATGAGGTTTCTTTGAAGTCTTGTTAAAAAGGGTCATGACTTAGTCATCTGAAATGGGGGTTGGGCAAGGGACTGGTTGCTTTCCCTTCAAAGTTCTTCACAGGTATTTAACATTAGGAAAGGGCTTAGTCACACACGTCCAGGCCTCACTCTAAACGCACACAGAACTCCCAGCTGAGGCCGGCTAGGGCTCAGAGAGGGGCGGCCTGGGAAGAAGAGGAAGAAGATAGTCTGCAAACTCACGGGGCGGTGCTCTGGCCTCCCAGTCCCCGTCGTGGGCGCTGACCGGGAGCTCCTCTGCGGGGCCCCCCAGGCCTGTGACCAAAGCCAGGCTACCAGCCTCCCTGCTCCCCCGACAGCTCCCAGGCTTTCTCCCTCACCCCAGCCCCTTGGCCGGCGAGACAGGACGGGCCGAGCTGGACTCCGCTGGCGGGCCTGATGCTCCCTCAGCTCAAAAGAAAACGCCTCCGTCCTGGCACCAGAGAAGAGGGCAGAGGGCTGCTGCCGGGGTGTCCCCTGCCTGCCTGCCTTCCTGGGAACGGGACCTCGGCTGCCTAAGGAAGGGGCCCGTGTCCCCAAGACTCCGGCCGACGTGCAGACGGTTGCTGGTAAAGCTGGTGCGGGGGTTCTTCCCAGTGTGCATGCAGAGAGGAGCCCCCGAAGCTGAAAATTCCCCAACGACGTTTGATGGCACAGGGTACGCTGTACATGGAGCGCCCTCCGCAATGCGGTCCAGACAGGGCTCGGGGCAAACGTTAGTGCAAGAAAATCCCCCGCTCTCCCAGACGCAACGCGGGGCCGTCGCAGAGTAAGACAAGGACTTGGCTGCCTCACGCCTGCGAAGGTGGCGGCTGCCCAGAGGGCCACACAGCCCCGGTGCCCGCCCCGCCCACGCCCCCAGGCCGGCAGGGGCAGACGGCTCTGGAGGGCCTCCCCGCCGCCCCCCGTCCTCCCCGCCGCCCCCCGTCCTCCCCCCCGCCCCCCGTCCTCCCCGCCGCCCCCCGTCCTCCCCGCCGCCCCCCGTCCTGCGCGGCCCCCGTCCTCCCCGCCCCCCGTCCTGCGCGGCCCCCCGTCCTCCCCGCCGCCCCCCGTCCTCCCCCCCGCCCCCCGTCCTCCCCGCCGCCCCCCGTCCTCCCCGCCGCCCCCCGTCCTGCGCGGCCCCCGTCCTCCCCGCCGCCCCCCGTCCTCCCCGCCCCCCCCCGTCCTCCCCGCCGCCCCCCGTCCTGCGCGGCCCCCGTCCTGCGCGGCCGCCCTGGGACTAGGGAAGTAAGTCGGGGAGCCACACGCTCGCGCTGCAGTGCGCTGGACTCTAGAACTTACTGTCCAGTACTCCCCAGCTCAGCTCAGCTGTAGACCAGCCGGCGAGGCAGGTCCCGACGGGGAGCAGGGAGCGAGAGCGCGGAAAGGACGGGGCGCAGCGGCGGTCTGGGGGCAGGCAAGGACGGGGGCCCGGGGGAGAGGCCGCCTCAGCCCCTGCTGGGAGCGCTCGGTTCCTAGGGCTCCTCAAGGATGGGGAGATCGTACGAAGAAGACTCCAGCCAGACCCTCTCCCCTTTGGCCTGAGGACCATGGCGGCCTCGTGCACCTGCGGCCGGTGCCGTGGAACAAGAGCCTGCACCTGGGGGTCAATGCGCTGCGGTTGCCAGTCTTGGAATTCTTAGTGGGTTCGAGGTTGTGTTCTGTGAGGTCTCACAGCGCCAGCCCCGGCGGCCTCCCTGCGCGGTGGCTTCTCTGTCACTCCCTCCCTGACCTCCCATTCTCCCCCTGCTTCCGGCAGGTGCGTGTCGGGCACACGCGCGGTGGAGCCCGGCGTGGTGGGGGCCACGCTCACCCCCGGCTGGCGGCACCACGGTGCTTGAGGCGCGCAGCTGCTGCAGCCGACAAGCTCACCCCTGGAAGAGCGCGTCCCGGCTCTGACTTTCGGCAATACCTGGGAGGAGCCTGTTGGCTGTGGGCGGGCGGGGTAGGCCCGCGGGAAGGGGCCCCGCAGCTGTCAGGCCCAGGATGTTCCCTCCGCAGGCACCTGGGAAGTCTCGCCCTGGCAGACTGTCTACAGGCTCTGGGCCCGGCGATCCTTGCTTCCTCCTTCCACCTTTCCAGAGCCTGGCTCGTGTTTGTCTCTTCTAGCCGGGGCGAGGTCCCCTGGGTGCCGCAAAATTCGAACCGTATAATTTCAGTGATTTCAAATACAAGTTAAATACTATGATATTTTCATTTAAAACTAGCATTGCAGGTGCGCCTGGGTGGCTCAGTCCTGAAGCATCTGCCTTCAGCTCAGGTCATGATCCCAGGGTCCTGGGATCGAGCCCCGCATGGGACTCCCTGCTCAGCGGGGAGCCTGCTTCTCCCTCTGCCTGCCGCTCTGCCTGCTTGTGCTGTCTCCCTCCCTCTTTCCCTCTCGCTCTGTCAAATACATAAATAAAATCTTAAAAAAAAAAAACTAGGATTGCACAATATAAACATGAAGGGTAAAATTCATGCTAAAAATTTGAGATTAATTTTTCTTTACTTAGAACAATATTAGACAGCAAATAAAAAAACACCAAGACAAGTCGAGAGAGAGAGAGAGACCTCGAAAGAAGGAAAGAACTCATGTATTCCTGTGTATGTATGTGGAGCTGTAAAATACATATAACATAAAATTTACCATTTTAACCATTTTTGAGGGTACAGTTCAGTGTCATTAAGCACCTTCAAATTGTTGTGCAAACATTCCCACCATCCGTCTCCAGAATTTTTTTATATTCCCAAACTGAAACTCTACCCATTAAAAGATACCTCCCATCCCCCATCCTCCCAGCCTCGGGCAACCACATTTCTACTTTCACTTTTTATGAATTTGACTAGTTTCAGGACTTCATGTAAGTGGAATCACTGTTTGTCCTTTTGGGTTTTTTTTAAATATTTTATTTATTTTTGCAAGAGAGAGCGAGAGCGTGCGTGAGCACAAGGGGGGCGGGAGGCAGAGGGAGAAACAGACTCCATGGTGCGCAAGGAGCCCGATGTGGGACTCAATCCCAGCACCCCGGGATCATGACCTAATCTGAAGGCAGACGCTTACCCGACGGAGCCACCCAGGCGCCCACTATTTATCCTTTTGTGTCTGGCTTTTTACGTACCTTTAACAGAGAACTTTTTGCCTGTTTTTTGAACAAGAGGCTCACATTTTCTTTTTGCACTGAGTCCCACAGATTCTGTAGCCTGCCCAGATGAGGAAAGCTCTCCTCTCAGCCCTTCTCCCTTCACTGTCACACAAGAGGTATGACTTGTGTTTTGGAAATATAGTATCTGCTTCTCCTTTTAGAGCACGGGCTCCCTTAGCATAACTGGGAATTTCAGCTTCCCCATGGCTCCTGGAGGCCTTGCAGAGCAGCGGGTCACCCCTAGCTGCTGCCTCCAGCTCTAAACTCCCTTGGCTTGAGAGGTACAGAGAGTCCTCCAGTCCCCATGCAGGGGGTTCATTTTGCTTCCCAAGCACGTCTAAAACTGAGAGGCAGAGGGTCATGCTGAGAGCAAAGAATGCTCAAGATTGGGGGAAATTGCATGAATAGTTAAAAGGAAAATTACACAGCAAAAGCTTTTTCTTGTTACTTTTCTGCATTCAAGTGAAGGAAAATGGGATTCCTGTCCTAATGTCAATCCCAAATGTCTCCCCGGTTTGCCTCACCTCCACAGGGTTTCCCTGGGCCCAACACCCTGGCTGATCTGTCCCACAGCCCCACCTGCCCAAGAACGGGTTGTGGAAAACAGCTCTCATCTCGGTTACAGCCTCAGTCCCAGGGGCCTCCAGACAAATTCTGCGACTTCTGCGGAAAAAGCAAAGAGGTCAAATCTCTGCTGCGGCAGGGGGGTTGTCTTATCTTTTTCAGCGCAAAAGTTTTTCTCCAAGCCGGTGACAGGGCTTGGGAGCCCATGAGGGCCCTGGGAGCAGCTCTTAAGACTCACCAGATCTTTCACGCAGATAAAGTTGAGCAGGCAGGCAGCTTCTCCACGGTCTTGGGGCTTTTCTAACATCCTGAAATTGCTTACTGTTCCTTTCAAAAGAAAATCAGCAACAGTAGAAAACTGGACCATTTTTTTTCTGCAAAAGTGATCTTAGCTATAGAGAAGCTCCGGAAACTTCAAAGTCCAAAAGGAAGGAGCTAGGTGATGGAGGAAAGGCAGGACGGAGTCAGTCACCAGCAGGAGGCGCTATGGAGGCTCAGAGAGCAATCCACCAGCCTAAGCTGCTTGCTTCACCACCTCCTTCCGGAACAAATCAGCCAACTGGGCCTGGGCCGGAGTGGGGTGGGGGGAGGTGGTCTTTTCTCCACCTGGAAGGAAGTTCTTTCATGCTGGGAGAAAACAGGTTGAGTGATGGGAAGAGAAAGACCCTGAGTGCCTCCTCAGGTTGCTGGGACGAGACTAGGGAGGACACGCCCACATCCGACCTGAGAGACTAGCTTTGTCTCCTTGCCCAATCTGACAGCCTTTTTCGCTCTATAATCATATTGACCAAAGAAATATTTCTGAGGGCATCTCAGATTCAGTCCTGAGATGCCAGTGGCGATCTTTGTGTCTTGGGTGTGCTGAGGACTGAATATCACTCTCACATGCACACTGACAGGGCAAGTCTCTGCCAGGCCTGAGGAGTCCCAAGCCCCAGTCACTTATTCCTAGCAATATTCAACGCTCCTAAGGCCAGTCCTAATAGATGGTCAGGTTGCCGGCAGTATTCGGCATTCTGCACCCCATCACGGTCTCAGGAGAAGGTCTATAGGGCCGCTGTCCTCCACCTCCAAAGTCACTTGCTCACCCAAAGGCAGAGCACAGCCTAGGACCCCAGTGTCCACCATGACTGGAGGCGACAGGACGCCAACAGCTCCTATGCCACGTCCTTAGACGACAACTATTGGAATAAATGCCCTTTGCTGCCCTGTGCTTGGATCCAAGCCTAGTAAGTGGGCTCTGACCGTGCTCCTGACGCCTGACCGTCTTGGTCACCTCTCCTGGTCCCCAGACTTGCTACACTGTAGCTATGGTTAGCCCAGTAGAACTCCAAGGGACCCTCTTGCTATTGAATGAAAACCAATGTTAAAACTATGCCCAAATTATTTCAAAAAAAGAAAAAGCTATACTGAGACCCTATTTTTCACCTACCAAATTGGTAAATATATATATTAAAAAGTTGATCTGTTGTCAGCAAGGATATAGGGAAATAGGTTTAAAGTGCCCATATCCTTTGACCCAGCAATTCTACTCCTAATAATGTATTCTAAGGATATACTCACATGTGGAGAAGTGACATCAACAATACTCAAAGCAACATTGCTCATAATAGGAAAAGTTTGAGAACAGCTTAATGGAGGGCTATTTAGATAAATGATCAGAAAGTCTTGCTCTATCAGGCTTCTCCAAGCCCCAGCATTGAGTGGGAGGCTTCTGAGCAGGACGTCCTGGAGTGGACTGGTCACAGGTATCAGCAGGCTAAATAACGGCCCCCAAATATATCCATGTCTTAATCCTCAGAATCTGTGTTATTTTTTATGGCTAAAGAGATTTTGCAGATGTGATTTTTTTTAAAGGTTTTATCTATTTATTTGACAGAGAGAGAGACAGCCAGCGAGAGAGGGAACACAAGCAGGGGGAGTGGGAGAGGAAGAAGCAGGCTCCCAGCGGAGCAGGGAGCCCAAGGCGGGACTCGGTCCCAGAATGCTGGGATCACGCCCTGAGCCGAAGGCAGACGCTTAACAACTGAACCACCCAGGTGCCCCTGTGGGTGATTAAATCAAGGATCTTGAGATGGAGAGGCAATCCTGGATTATCTAGGTGAACCGAATGTAGTCCTTATAAGAGGGATATGGAAAGAGACAGAGGAAAAGGTCCTGTGGTGACAGAAGCAGAGACTGGAGTGATGAGCCTCGAAGATGGAGAAAGGGGCCACAAGACAAAGAATACAGGCGGCTACTAGAAGCTCAGAAAGGCAAGGAAATGGATTTTTCCTTCAGAGCTTCCAAAAGGAATCAGCCCTGATATACCTTGACTTTAACCCAGGAAACTAATTTTTGACTTCTGACCTCCAGGAATGTAATAGAATACATTCGTGTCTTGTGTGTGTGTGTGTGTGTGTGTGTGTGATTTTAAATCCGAAGTTTGCAGTAATTTGTTACAGCAGCAACAAGAAACTACTACACAGGGTATTTTAGCCTTGAGAGGTCAGAAGCACTGGTCCAGCCCATCTGGCCCAGGGACCGGAAGAGTGT
Organism: Ursus americanus; assembly: GCF_024610735.1. NCBI lineage: Eukaryota > Metazoa > Chordata > Mammalia > Carnivora > Ursidae > Ursus > Ursus americanus. Next base: position 1,076,855 of record NC_142142.1, on the reverse strand, counting down.
CTAAGGGAAGTGCCCACAGAAGGTGAAACCCCGCCCCTGTGTGGTTCTCTGTGCCCCCATCCATTCTTTGGCATTGGAGTTGGAGTTCCTTCAGGAGCAAGGGAGTCGACAGAGAAGTCAAACCACACATGTCCAGGCCACGAGGAAAGAGCAACCAGGATCTTCTACTCAGAGATTAGTTCACGAAAAGGCATGGAAAGGCCTCCACCCACGCTGGCCACTCTCACAAGGGCAACTGTATCAAGTGGCCCATTGGCATGTGCACCTGCTACAAGGATTTTCTCAGACTCCTGTTCTTTCTGGCCCCCGAGTTTGGATTTCTGAAGCTCTGGCTTGATGGTCTTCCACTGCTTGCAGATTGAGTCACGAGAGTCCTTGCCAGCGGGAGGGAGGGCACCCACTCAGGGAGGACCCTGAAGATGGCCGGGTAGTGACTTCCTCCTACAGAATCATTTTCCCCCGTGACAGCCGAGGAGTGCCGATGTCCCGGTCGGTGCCAGCACAGCGGGAGAGGCATAAAGCCCTTCCTCCTAGGGCTCTGTTTTGATCATGTCGTATACCTGCCCTTCTCGCTTCCCTGTGAGAGACGAAGACAGCAGGATCCACCTACTTAGATTTTGATGGAGAATCACTGATTTCGAAAATAAAAATACAAATGAGGCTTTGTATTAACAGTAACAGAAAGGTACATAACTCCAATTTTAACACCTAGGAGGAAAAAAAGGCCAGAGGAAAACAAAAAAAAAAAAGCTCTAATTTTGGAAGAGCAGATTCAGAAACTGTAAGTTTTATTTGCACTGTGTATTCCAGCATGATAGCTCCCATTCTGGAACAAGCACTATGGACGGCCTTACATCTGAGGCAAGAGAGTACTGAGTAGAACCGAGGAAAGAAGCAGAACCACAGCCACGACCATCTGATGATATTTTGCCACTCTGGACCACGTGACGACGATGCTACCACCTCTTCTCCTGCAGGTATGTATCCTCGTGCCGCCATCTTCCATTGCACGCACGTATGCTGAACGCGGGCTATGAGTGGGACCAGACACACACTCTCTGATCAGCCCGGGTGACCATCAGCTAAGTGCAGCGTACCCACCCAAGACAGTGTGTTCGTCAGTACGGCGAGGCCACCTGACCTCTGTGCGCTTCTCTCGGGGCGGTCTGTAGCCATTGTAACTTAGCTACTGGTTATCAGGACCAGCCACCTTCTGGAGGAAGTGATGCTTGCCCATTGTCTCCAACCCATCGATTGTTCTTGAGAGTCCTCATTTGGGGGGCACCTGGCTGGCTCATTTGGAAGAGCTTACAACTCTTCATCTCAGGGTTGTGAGTTCGAGCCCCAAGTGGGGTGTAGAAATTACTTAAAAATAAATAAACTTTAAAAAAAAAGACTATGCATTTTTGGTGAAGAAAGAAAGAGTGAAAGCAAGCAGCTCACTGGCAAAGTGTTCAGGGTCTCCTACGTCTCATTCTCCAAAGTCACAGCGGCCTTGAATGAAAAGGAGAATCGTTACTCTTTGAAAGAGAGCAGCAATACTATATAAGGTTTGAAGTGCTCTCCTAACACATCGTCACCATTGCAAATCCTCTCCAGTGTTGTAAAACAAAAGATCATGACCCCAGTAAATGTTAAAATGAATTACTGAGAAGGAAAAACGAAGTTTAGTTAAATGATTAAAAGATAAATTATAGGCATAAGGAAAGTTTTTGGGGTGACAGAAATGTTCTAAAACTGGTTTGTGGTGAGGGTCACATAACTACAAATTCACTAAAAATCATCGAATTGTATATTTTCTTTTTTTTTAAGATTTTATTTATTTATTTGGTAGAGAGAGAGCACAAGAAGGGGGAGCAGCAGGCAGAGGGAGAGGGAGAAGCAGACCCCCTGCTGAGCAGGGAGCCTGATGCGGGACTCAATCTCAGGACCCCGGGATCATGACCTGAGCCAAAGGCAGATGCTTAACCCACTGAGCCACCCAGGCGCCCCTGAATTGTATACTTTCAATAGGTGAATCTTATAGTATGTAAATTTACCTCAGTAAAGCTGTTTAAGAAAACCTTTTTAAAAAAAATTATGGTTCATCTAGATAATGGAATACTATGCAGGCTTTTAAAAAATATGGGGGCACCTGGCTGGCTCAGTTGATGGAATGTGTGACTCTTGATCTCAGGGTCATGAGTTCAAGCCCCACGTGGGTTGTAGAGATTACTAAAAAAAAAAATAATAAACTTAAAAAAAAAAAGAATGAGCAGATTAGTCCTATATCTGTTAACATGAAACAACATCCCAGAAACAGTAAGTGAAAAAGCAAGGTGCAGAACAGTATGCATAATATGCTATAAGTTCTTATGCAAACATTTAAAGATTACATATATTTGCATAGACCATTTCTGAAAGGATATACGAGAAAACAGTAACATTGGTTGCCTCTGAGGACCAGGCTAGAAGCTGGGGGTGAAAGGGAAGTTCACCTTTGACCAAACACCTTTTTGTGACTTTTGAATTTTGTATTATGAGCTTTTTATTATCCAAAAATACATAAAATTGTTTGTTTTTAATGAAGAATCTCAATGACAGGCCCTCCACCTCTATCCGTAGCACTTCGTTAAAAGATTGTCTATGTTTGGTCACCACATTTGAGCTATAGGCCTTCATTAAGTATAAGGTTGGCTGGTGCAAGTTGATTATAGTAGAATAGTTTGAATTTAGCCTTCAGTGCTAGGTGTGAAATGTAAAAGTGTGACTGGCTTTTAGCAATACATCTTTTTTTTTTTTTAAGATTTATTTATTTATTTGTGAGAGATAGTGGGAGGGGGGAGGGGCAGAGAGGGACGGAGAGAGTCTTAAGCAGACCCCCTGCTCAGCACAGAGCCTGACTCAGGGCTCCATCTCACGACCCTGAGATCACGACCTGAGCTGAGACCAAGGTCTGGATGCTTAACTGCCTGTGCCACCCAGGTGCCCCTAGCAATACATCTTTCAAGAACCAGTGGACTGCTTCTCTGGTCTCATCCCTGAATGTCCAGCCATTCTCAATGTCAGGGCTATAGCCAGTTGCCCCCGTATAGAGAAGGGGCCCCCTGGTCACTGCTCCAGGACAGCCTGAGGTCATGGGCATGCACAGGACATTGCTGTTTGGACCCAAGAGAGAAGGGCTGCGCTTGCCCTGACCTGACAAAGAAGGACCCAACCTCTTTCCGGTTTCCTTGGCAACTCGCAGGCTGGCAACACAACCTCAGTCCCTTTGTCTCCAAGCCGTGCGTGCTACTAGTCTAGCTAAGCTGAAAACAACAACAACCTCTACCTGGAGAGGTTAAAAAAGCTGTTGACTTTAACTTTGGCTAACTTCCTTCCTCCTCACTGTGTGTCAGAAGAACATGAGGAAGGGGTAAAGCTCATTGTTTCTTACTCATACTATATGTTTTTCAGATTAATTTATTTATTTTGAGAGACAGAGAGAGTACAAGCAATGAGAGGAATATAGGGAGAGGGAGAGAATCTCAAGCAGGCTCAGAGCTGAGCAGGGAACCGGATGCGGGGCTCGATCCCAGGACCCTGAGATCATGACCCGAGCCGAAATCAAGAGCCAGACGCTTCACCGTCGGAGCCAGGCGCCCCTCTTACTCAGACAGTATGTTCTATGAGTAAGGACCCACTCATTCGGAGGAAAAAGAGCCTGAAACGAGGCAGTTGGTCCTTAGCCTGATGCACTCACATTAGGAAAAGTTTTCAAGTTCTTCTAAACAATCCTTTAATCAGTGACAAACTAAAACTGAGTTACACACTGGTTTCAACCGTACAGCGATGAGAACGTGTGGACTTCAGCTACATGTAAGAGCATGGACGGTCCTCACAAATACAGTGCGAGCAGAAGCAGAACGAGAGGGGGCAGGCAAGGCCGTTCTTGCCCTCTGAAGGCGGGAGAGTGCACACCCTGGGCGGGGAGGGAGGCTGGGGGTGGGCAGAGCGCCCAGACGCATGCTGGCAAGGCCAGCTTCGTGCGTGTGTACGCAGGGACCCTGCACTTAGAAAGACCACAGTGAGGGGCACCTGGGTGGCTCAGTCAATTCAACGGCTGCCTTTCGCTCAGGTCATGATCCTGGGGTCATGGAATCAAGTCCCGCATCGCATGGGGCTGCTTGCTCTGCAGGGCGCCTACTTCTCTCTCTACCTGCAGCTCCCCCTGCTTGTGCTCTCTGACAAATAAAATCCCTTTAAGAAAGAAAGAGAGAAAGAAAGAAAGATCCCACAGTGGCTTTAATGTTCTGCTGTCACACATCTTACAGTTCTTAATAAATGTGAACATTACATCTCCATTTCTCACTGGGCCCTGTACGTTGGGTAGTGGTCCTAGGTATTGGTGATATTCTGTTTCTTAATCTGGGTGTTGAATTTGAATATTCACTGAACCGTACATATGCTGGTGTGTTTGCCTTTCTGTAAGTGTATTATACTTCAACACAAAATTTTAAAAACTGAATTATAGACTTTTTAAAATAACTCAGTGAAACGCTATTTATGGAATGCAGACAAAGTTGTGTCCACAAGAAAATGGATGGCCTCAAACACTTTTACTGCTAAATAAGAAAAAAGAAAAGTTCATTAAGAAAGCAGACAGCACAGGAAATTAGAAGGCGGAAAAAAGCCACAGCACGAAGCGGAATGCAAAGAAAGTGAAAGGAGTTAACAAAGACACAAGCAGAGTAACGATTTCAAAATCAGAAAAACAACATAACTGATGAATAAATCTAAGACCTAGTTCTTCGGGTTGGGAGGGAGCAAACAATAAAACTGATAAGCCACCAGCTAACATAAAAAAGAAAGACAAAACAGAAATGCACAAATTAGGAATGAGAAAGGGTTTACAGATGGGTACAGAAGAAATGATGAGAAATACAAGGAGAGGATTCAGGCAGCATTTGCCTGATCCTATGCTAATGCGATTTAAAATCTGAATGAAATGGGTAATAGTCAGGAAATGTAAATTACCAATAGGGACTCAAAGAAAGAAAAAAATCTAAACATAAATAATCATGGGCAAAAGCTGTCAAAGGCTATACACTGCCAAAAAAAAAAAAAAAAAAAAGCAGAACCTAGATAAGTTCATGAGCAACTTCTTTCAAACTTTCAGGAAATCAATCATTTTTACTAGTAAAGCTATTCCAAAACACAGAGAAAGAAGTAAACAGCCCAGTGTTTCATGAAGCCAAAATTTTATAAAGATTGTAAAATGGAAAAACTAGGGACCAGTCCTATTTATAAATACAGATGCAAAATGCCTAAATGAAATATATGAACATAATTTTACAGGATATTTTGAAAATGACTAAACACATTTCTTTATTTCAGGAAGGATAGAGTGATATAAGGAAATCCATTAATCCAATTCACAATATAGATAAAAGAGGAAAAAGCAGAATAATTAAGAGAAATGCTAAATTTTTTATATCACTATTCTTTCCTCACAAATATTCTGATAAAGGGAAAAGAATACTTCTTTAACATAATACAGGTAGAAAACCTGTGCACGTGTACTCACACATGTGTATACATTAGCCAAGCAGTATTACTTTTTTGGATATGTATGTATGTATGTATGTATGTATTTATTTAAAGTAAGCTCTTCGCCCAGCATGGGACTTGAACTCACAACCCTGTGATTAAGGGTTGCATGCTCTACCGAGTGAGACAGCCAGACACCCCCAGCAGTATTACTTTTAATATTCCCATTAAAGTCAGGAGCAAGACAAGACTACTTAGCACCTCTCCTCTTATTAGCACCGTGCTCTAACCAACTGAGCTAACTGGCCACTGAACACCTGCTATCATTTAACGTTGCTCTGGAAGTGCTAGTTAATACAATTAGACAATATAACAAAATAAGTCACAAATAATAGAAGAAGAAGATAATTATTTTCAGTTACAGGATTGTGTACCTAGAGATCCAAAATAATCAACTGAAAAATTGTTAGAAAATGTATAAGACCAGAGAACATTTTTTGAATATTTATTTTATACTGGCCATTTTTCTGTGCTCTTGTGTTGTTTCTAACAATTGGTTGACAGGCATACGAATACACAGGGCCCAGGAAGTCAGCGGGGTTTGGTCGTGGTAGGGGCGAATAGGGACAGGCATCAAACCCTGAAGGCTTCACTACTTCAAAAACCTTGATGGCCACGCAGCTGGTTTGGCCAACACGGGCAGGACTGTGTGTGAGCAACCCCATCCCCCAAACTGAGCTCAGTTAGTATGCTGAAGCCAGTAACCGTGGATGAAGCCTTTTTATTCTGCCCTTCGAAGTGAGCCGATAACAAATCAGAGGGGTGCTGGAGGCCCTCTTCCTTATCATCACTCACCACAGAATGTGGCTGGAGCCAAGTTTGCTTGTCTGGGAGGAGAAGGAAGACCAGGCCCGATGGAGTAACCGGGCTAGGAAAACAGAAGTACAGGCTCCTTTCTCAAGAGCAAAACGAGAGGGACATAGGGATGTGGGGAAGCGAGGAGAGAGGGAAGGAGGGCTCAGGCATCAGTGACCTGAGAGGAGAGCTCCGAGTACATCAGGAAAGGCAACGAAGGGTATACTTAGGGGTAGGGGAGATAACGTAACCACGAAGGCGGTTTTCCCAGGGCGAGGCTTGTACCGCAGCCTGTGATTTCCCCAGATGTGGGAATCTCCACTTCATAATTTGTGGTAGTGGGGACTGCGCTCGTGTTTTGCCCTGATTAAAAAAAAAAAAGGCAAAGGTATGGGTCTTCAGGACTGGTGTGTCCCACCCTGTTTTAGAGACAGTAGTAAGGCCCCCCTTACTCTTTGGTTAGGCTCTCTCTTTAGCTGGCACCTAGGCATTGCGACCTGTTCTCTCATTCAATCCATACAACAACCCTTAACAGGTCATGGTTTTTTTTTTGTGTGTGTGTGTTTTTTCTGTTTTTTTTTTTTTTTGACACTTCTGTGTATTTCCCTAGATGTCTCCCCTGTGATAAATATATTTGCTCAGGATACTTTTTGAAAAATTGAATCATTATACAGTGTTTGTAACATTTTTTTTCATTTTATCTTAGATATCGTTTCATTCTGTACATGTAGCGCTCTCATTATTTTGCAGACTGTGGTTACTGAGTACTTGACAGACATTTGAGAGGCTTCCAGTTTCTGGTATTATAAACTAGAGCATACGTCCTCCAGATGTCATTCGGCTGATTCCCTCACTTCATGCAGGTTCCTGCTCAAATGCTGCCTCCTCAGAAAAGCCTTCCTAGGTCACAGGATTTAAAATAGCATTGCCCTCCAACCCTCTCCCACTTCTTAATCCCTTACCCCCTTTTTGATAGCACTTATCACTACTGGATATATTTGTACATGTATTTGTTGACTGATGCATTATGTATCTCCAGTAGAGGCCTCAAAACTTTCAGGAAGGTAAGGACTTTGTTTTGTTTCACTCCTGTGTTCCCAGAGGTGTGCCCAGAGACGTGCCAAGCTCACAGGAGAATCTCCCTAACTGTTCACCGAATGAACTAATACAGCGATGAACATTCTTTTACGTATTTTTTGCAAGTCTATATAAACATTTCAGTAGAATTGCTAGGTCAAAGAGTACAAATATTTAAATTATAACAGAAACCATCAAAACAATCTTTTTTAAAAAGATAGATTGATTTATTTATTTGTGTATTTATTTATTATTTGAGAGGTGGGTGGGGAGGGGCAGAGGGAGAGGGAGAAAGAGAATCTCAAGCAGACTCCTCGCTGAGTGTGGAGCCCGAGACAGGGCTCTATCTCACGACCCTGAGACCATGACCTGAGCTGAAGTCAAGAGTTGGGTGCTTAGGGGCGCCTGGGTGGCTCAGTGGTTCATGCATCTGCCTTTGGCTCAGGTCATGATCTCAGGGTCCTGGGATTGAGCCCCACATTGAGCTCCCTGCTCAGTGGGGAGCATACTTCTCCCTCCCCCCCCCTTGCTCATGCTCTCTCTCTCTCTCATAAATAAAATCTTTAAAAAAAGAGAGTTGGATGCTTAACTAACTGAGGCACCCAGGACCCCCAAAACAATCTTTTAAAAATGGTGCCAATTTACACCCACCCCCCCATAAGTAGACAAGAATGCGTATCCCTACACCCTCCACAACATAAGATAATATCAATCTTTGTAATATTTCCTCTTGATTTTAGAATTTAAAATACATGTGGGTTTTACAGTAAAACAAAAAAGTAAAGGTGCAAATCTCTCTCTGGATCCCACTTCCCTCGTTCACACCAGACGAGGTACGTGCCCTGCTGTGCGGACTCTAGCATCACACTGCAGAACTGTCTGGCTCACCAGCTGGGCCCAGCGGCCTTGCCTTCGTCAAGTCTTCCAGTTCTCATCCTCACCTTACCCTACTCCTGCTGGGGTAGGAAGAGCTAGTCCTTAAGCCAGTAGAAATACAGTCAGGAATATGTCTCAGCAGTCCTCGCCCTACGGCTATATATCTGGGTTTCATTTTCTTCCGTAAAATGTGAATAAAATACCTCTTTCCGAGGGTTCCTTTAAAGATTAAATAAGACAGACATGTGAAGCATCCGGCTCAGTGCCTACCATATAGCTGGCAGTATACCCACTTTCCCAGCTCCTTCAAGCACCCCAGATCTTTGTAGCGTTTCACATATTTCTCATATATTTTTTTAAAGATTTTATTTATTTGACAGAGAGAGAGACAGCCAGCGAGAGAGGGAACACAGGCAGGGGGAGTCGGAGAGGAAGAAGTAGGCTCCTAGCGGAGGAGCCTGATGTGGGGCTCGATCCCAGGATTCCGGGATCACGCCCTGAGCCAAAGGCAGACGCTTAACGACTGCCCCGCCCAGGCGCCCCTCATTCCTCATATTCTAACCTTTATAAAGCTAAGGGGGAGTGGGTAGGACCTGAATGGTGCTTGAACACAGAAGGCGCTCAGCGGGTGACTGCCAAGGACAGCTGATGTCTGCATTCAGGAGCTAGTTTGTTTTTTCCACGTACATATTTACACCACCAATCAGCTGATTGGATCGCATACCACCCAGTCCTCTCTACCCAATGAGCTACCAAATGAGCTCATCTTAACCCTGTCTGAGCTGAACAAGGCCTTTTACAGAACTTTAAAACTGACTCACTACTGAGTCATCAAAACAGCAACACCCAAACACACTCCCGTTGCTACACAGAGGAGCAGCATGGGGTGTCTGCCTTATCTCCTCTCCCTCTCCTAATGGGACGGGACCCCTTGACTCACTGAAGAAGAGTCATCCCATCTTTTGTGCTGCAGGAACAAGAACAAAGCTGGCTGAAATAACCACAGTGTGGTCAGCAAACAGCAGCAGTCCTTGTGGTCATGCAGGTCATTTCCTGCGTATGTCACTAACCCAAGAGGAGAGGCCATTAATCAATTAGTCAAATGTGTACTGAGCACCAGCATTCTGTTGTGCACTCATGATGCCTCCTGTTTATAACATTTCTGTGAAGTGACCTTTTCGGTTATTGAAACTCACTGAGAATGTAGGGAAAATAGCCCTTTGTGCTTCTGTAAAGGGGAAAAAGTGTTATTGGAGAAAGTGGGGCTACTTGGTTCCATCCCAGTAGAAAGGATTTTTAAAATATCAAAGAGGAAGAATGATGTTTTGGCTAACTGCTTTACAGAGCTGGAGTTTTAAATATGCTGAGAACTCCTTTCTCATCTGGGAATGATATGGTCAGTGCTCAGTGTTTGCTCTTGGGAAAAGTCTTGAAGTTAGTATCATTGCCACAGGCCTGACTGATTACCATGGACTATCAAGTTTTTCAAGATTCTGAGGCCTGAGGAAGGGCTAAGATAACTGGGAGCCTCCTTTCACAAATAAGGCTGGTTACAGCCAAGATTTTGTATATGTGCACATACAATTTTTGAGTACCCCAGCATGGTCTGTCATAGCTGAAGACCCTAAGCAAAAACTGAATGAGAGTCTTAAGTCCTCAAACTTTTTGTCTGTAGTCCATATAATTGATATAATCCATACCTGAAGGATATAATGAAATGTGCCCTTGATCTACCGGATACAAACATTAAAAGGATAAATAGAAATAGTATGTTACTAGTCTTTAAAGATTAATTAAGCATGGCAAGAAGTAATGTTTATTTCATTAAAATACAAGCTTTCAGCTGGCCACTTTTCCTGAATTATACTTCTCAAGTTCTTATGATATCAATACAGTTGACCCTTGAACCACATGGGTTTGAATTGGGCAGGTCCACTAATACATGGATTTTTTTTCCTATTAATACAGTATGTACTGGAAATGTATTTTCCCTTGCAATTTTTTTAAAAGATTTTATTTATCTACTTGACAGAGAGAGCACAAGCAGAGGAAGCAGCAGGCAGAGGGAGAGGGAGAAGCAGGCTCCCCACAGAGCACGGAGCCCGATGCGGTGCTTGATCCCAGGACCCCAGGATCATGACCTGAGCTGAAGACAGACGCTTAACCAACTGAGCCACACAGGCACCCCTCCAATTTTCTTTTCTTTTTTTTTTTTAAGATTTTATTTATTTATTTTAGAAATAGAGAGAGCACAAGTGGGGGGAGAAGCAGATGTAGAGAGATAAGTAGACTCCATGCTCAGTGCAGAGTCCAACGCAGGGCTCAATCCCAGGACCCCGAGATTATGACCTGAGCCCAAAATCAGGAGTCTGACGTTCAACCGAGCCACCCAGGCATCCCTCCCTTACAATTTTCTTAATAACGTTTTCTTTACTCTAGCTTACTTTATTGTAAGAAGATGATATATGATACACATAGCATATAAAATATGAGTTAATTGTTTATGTTATCAGTAAAGCTTCTAGTCAACAGTAGGCTATTAGTATTAAGTTTTGGGGGAGTCAGAAGTTACCCGCTGATTTTTGACTGTGAGGGGTCACCCCTCCCCCCCATGTTGTTCAAGGGTCAGCTGCACTATTTCTTTTTTTTTTTAAGATTTTTTTTTATTTATTCGACAGAGAGAGAGAGACAGCCAGCGAGAGAGGGAACACAAGTAGGGGGAGTGGGAGAGGAAGAAGCAGGCTCCTAGAGGAGAAGCCTGAGTGGGGATCGATCCCATAACGCCGGGATCACGCCCTGAGCCGAAGGCAGACACTTAACCGCTGTGCCACCCAGGCGCCCCTGCACTATTTCTGTCCTGATTTGATTATCCTCACCGGTTGTACACAATCTCAACTGTCTATCCATATTAAGCAAACTTATTTTGGGGACATCAGGAGTTACATGTTACATTTACTGACTATAAAGCCATTGACAAGTATGGATTATTCTCAAATAACACTGGTATAATTAAAATCAACACAACTTTTATTCAACACTATTTGTAAGGGACAACATTAGTCTCACATTTAAGACTTTTTATTTTTTTAAATTTTTTATTTATTTGAGAGAGAGCGAGAGAAAGAGACAGAGAGAGCACAAGTGGGGGGCTGGGGGAGAGGGAGAAGAAGACTCCCTGCTGAGCAGGGAGCCTGATACAGGGCTCGATGCTAGGACCCCGAGATCATGGCCTGAGCCGAAGGCAGACACTTAAACTGAGTCACTCAGTTGCCCCTGGCTTCTTTTTTTAAAAAAAATTTAGAAATCTAGGAATGCCCGGATGGCTCAGTTGGTTAAGCACCTAACTCTTGGTTTTGGCTCAGGTCATGATCTCAGAGCTGTAAGATCCAGCCCCAGATCGGGCTCCACGCTCAGCACTCAGAGTCTTTTGAGATTCTGTCCCTCCCCCTCTGCCCCTCCTCCCAGCTCCCACATGCTCTCTCTCTCTAGAATAAATAAATACGATCTTAAAAAAAATTAGAAATCTATCAGAGCAGGCACTTGTTTAGAGAGAGTTATTATTTCCCCAGAATCAAAAGCATAAACTAGAAAAGATTCAGCTTTGGGTAAAGCCTACTATTTTTATGAAACACTCCCACAGACTGTGAAAAATTAGTTACTAGTTCTAAAGGATCTTTCATTCAAAAGTACAGGCTTAAGTTAATAAGAATATGCATATGTATTTATGTGCTTGTCTGTATTAAAAGTATTTGAGAGCATGATTTAGGAATCTCAATTATAAATCTTCAGGGCAGGAATCTTGCTTATTTTGCTGCTAAAAAAGGTGAATGCACCAACAATAGTGGTATTAAAGCCTTATACTTGCTAAGTCATCTGTCTAAAGGGATAAACTGGTTAAGTTTGTTCTCCCAACACCTAGAGGCAAGATTTTTACTCAGTTATTACAACATTACCACAAACTTGTGGATTCTGCAAAAGTTGCCTAGCAACATTACAGTTAGGAAAAACAGTGGGTGGAGAAAGAACAGGAAATTTGAATTAGATATGCCCTGGGGCAGGTGGGCGTAACCCCACCCCTCCAGTCCAGTTAGTCCCATACTTGGAGGAGCATGAAATTTAAAAAAATCAGAACAATCATTTAGAATTTCAGTTAGGACACTGCTGCAGTTAAACCATAACACTGTGCCATGTTGTCAGCTGGAGGAGGTAGGGCCTGGGTTTCTTACTCATTTTGGTACTTTTGTTTTAAAGAACACAGATTTTTATTCCAGAAACATTTGTTAAGTACCTTCTCAGGGGCCAAGGCACATAGGTGGTTGCTGGAGCTCTAAAGACAAAACTTGATCTCAGCCCTGGGTGGAAGGGAAGCCAGACAAGTAAACAGAGAGTGTTTACATAGTCCATTACAGGTGTGGTGGAAAACCTGGTGCACAGAGTGTCTCTTTTACCTAGAAGTGGAGAAAATTAAGGAAAGGTTTTATAGAAGAAATGGTTCTCCCACTGAGTCTTGTTTCCAACTTTTAAAGAAATTCCTTCTTTCCTCCAGTCATTCTACACATTCAATGGAAATTTACCTCTCCCATTCTGTGGGTGGACCTGGGTGCCAAGAATTCAAAGTACTGGGGCTGTGTACCAAGATCTCTTCCCTTCCCACTCAGAAGCCAGGCCCTTTTGCTCCAGCCTACTTCAAGGACCTCTCAGTTTAGGGAAGCAGACAGGTGGCACAATTACGAGTTGGAAAAAAAAAAAATGTTAAAAGTGTTTACCTCCAAGAATGGGCCATACAGGGTAGTCAGGAGACTTCTGTACCATTTGAATTTTATATTGAGAGAGAAAAATAAACCAATCACCCAATATTTTAATAAGGCCTCTATTGTCATTCAGAAGATATTGAGCACCTAAGCCACGTTAGAACACTGCAATAAGCAAAATAGAAAACGTCCCTACACTCAAGGAACTCATTTTCTAGAAGGGGATAGTAGTAAACAATCAACACACTCTGAGATAGATATAAGCCTGTTAGGGGGATAAAGCATGGTGTTGTGAAAGAGTGAAGGGGGGTTGTGAGCTTGCACGGACAGCAACAGAGGAGGATACACAATTCCTATATAGGAGGGGCTGAGGAACATTCTAGTTGGGGAGAGGTTATCTACAGGGCTTTAAAGTTTACTTAGGAAACACTATTTTTACATACGACTCATGTTAAAGATCAACAAAAAGTAGTTTTCTCAAGTTGTTTTTATTTACACTCACATGAAATTGAGAAAATCAACTCAATATGGCCAACTATGCATATCAAAGAATTATATTTGCCATCAGGAGTGAAGGAGAGGAGGTGTTGGGGGGAGAGTGCTAAAAACCATTCCTTGGCTTTGGCCACCAGGGATCAGAGAATGCCTCTCTTTTAAACATACAAAAGGGTAGATAGAGTTCTTGTCTTGCAAGAGCTTAACATTGAATTTGGATTAACATGCAAAAAAGACACATATATCAGTTAGCAAATATCTGGAGAGGAGCTGTTTACCCTTCACTGCATCTTCAGTTATGTGATCTCAGAGAATTACCCATGTGATAAGTATTAAAACGTGTTTCCACTGTTAAAAATGCAGCTTGAGTTTAGCCTTTGAAAAGTGTTAGAACAACATATATGGCAAAGCGTTAATATTCATAAAGTGCTACAATAAAAAAAACAGGCAAAAGAAAAATATAAATGACCACTGGCACGTGAAAACTGACGATATGTATCAAAACAAAATTACATTAACAAACATTAAATATCCACTTACATCCAGAATTCATGAGCCGTGTACTCTAATCCACTGTTAATGAGAATGTAAATGTTTTTTTTCTGGCGGTCAGTTTGGCAGTTTATATCCTGTGACCCAGTAATTCTCACTTCTATGAATCTTTCCTAAAAAAACCCCTAAATCCTCAAACAACAGAGAAAAAAAAACCACACGAGAAGTTAGACTATTCATCACGGGGTTATTTACAACTGAAAAATCGCAAGAAATGTGTCTGTGCGACAATAAAGGGCGGATGAAACCACCATTTGGTGGGAGTACTGGAGGAATCCTTTCTGAGCTGCGCTGAAGTCTGCGGCGAGGTGTGCCGCGGCCGTCGCCAACCTGCCCACGTGCTGGCGAACCAACATAAACACCCGGGCTGCGCCGCGGGCGCGGGTTTGGCGCCGGGGCCGCCGCGCAGCCGGGCTCTTCACTCCGGCCAGGGCGTGGGGGAGGGGCCGCCCCCGCGCAGGAGACACACCGACGCTAAGAGCCACCCTGCGGGGAAACCGGGGCTGCAGAGCCGGCGTCCCGGCCGCGAGCTCTCGCGCGTTGGCCTTCTCGCTGACTTCGGCGTCCACCCGACGCAACCCGACCAGTTCGCAGAGCTCCTGAGGCCCGAGTCACCGTTTCCGGCTCACACCTCTACGCGGGACCGCGACGGCCCGCAGCCACGCCCACAACGCCCCAGTGGCCCGCACCAAGGGACGCGGGACCGGACGCCGCACTCCCGGGACAGAGACCCAGGGCTACGGTGGTTCCCCGCTCGCGCTCCGACCCCGACGGGGCCAGAAGTGTTCCCCAGCCCCACCTCACACCCCAGAGCGCCTGAGAGACCGCGCGCAGGTCTCCTCCAGGCGGGCGTTCGGCTCCGCCCAGCAGACCCAGGGCCCTTCGCCCCTCCCAGAGGGCCGCCTCGTCTCCCCGCCCGCCCCGACCGGGCGGCGCCCGGCCTGCTCGCAGAAATCCGGCTCCCTCATAGGCCCGCGGCGCCGCGCCCGCCCAGGCCTGGCGGCGGAGAGGGGGCGGAGCCAGCGGGTTCGCGCCAAAATCGCGTAGTTGATTCCCTCCCCCGCGGGCTACGTCGCGCCCTCCTTTTTTTTCAAACCCGGGGCTGGGCGGGGATTGGTGGGTCGGGCACTCACGTGGTTAACGGTCGCGGGAAGCCGCGGAGCCCGAACCTGCGGCTGGACCTGCGGAGACCCCAACCTCGGTGCTCAGGCCGCCCCGCCTCTGCCGGACAGTCCACGCCGCTGCCACCGCTACCGCCACCGCCGCCCGCGGCCCCGAGCGCTCCGGAGCCGCAGCCCGCCACCGCGCAGGTCCGCCGCCGCGGCGACCAGGCGCGCCCAGTCGCACGTGGCGGACCCGCCCCCTGGGCCGTCCGCGTCCTGGACTCCGCGGGCTCCGGCCCCCCGGTCCTCGGCCCCGGCCCCAGGGGCGCGATGAGCTTCCTGAGCCGGCAGCAGCCGCCGCCGCCCCGCCGCCCCGGGGCTTCCTGCGCTTTGAGGCAGAAGCTGATCTTCTCGCCCTGCAGCGACTGTGAGGAGGAGGAGGAGGAAGAGGAGGAGGGCAGCGGCCACAGCACGGGGGAGGACTCGGCCTTTCAAGAGCCCGACTCGCCGCTGCCGCCCGCGCGTAGCCCCACCGAGCCCGGGCCCGAGCGCCGCCGCTCGCCCGGCCCGGCCCCCGGCAGCCCCGGGGAGCTGGAGGAGGACATGTTGCTGCGGGGCGCCTGTCCGGGCGCGGACGCGCCAGGCGGCGGGGCCGAGGGCGACTCGTGGGAGGAGGAGGGTTTCGGCTCCTCGTCGCCAGTCAAGTCGCCGGCAGCCGCCTACTTCCTGGGCAGCTCGTTCTCGCCGGTGCGCTGCGGCGGCGCGGGGGACGCGTCCCCGCGCGGCTGCGGGGCGCGCCGGACTAGCGAGGGCCCCTGCTCGCCGCGGCCGGACCACCCCGGCACCCCGCCGCACAAGACCTTCCGCAAGCTGCGGCTCTTCGACACGCCGCACACGCCCAAGGTGAGGACGCGGGGCCCGGGCGCCCTGAGCCCGCGCCCGCCCAGCCTTTTAAAAAGGCCGCGGCGCCGGGAGCTGAGCGCGGCGCTGCCCGGGTTCGGTTACATAACCGCCCGGCCGCACCCCCACTCGTTCCCGGAGCCGCAACAAAAAGTTGGCAGCCCCTCTTTTTGGCCCTGCCCAGAAGTTGTCCGTTGAGATTATGTAACTGAACAATGGGCCTCTTCTGGAACTTCTTCATCTTTCAAAGGGGCTGATCGGCGCCGTCCAGGTGGCTGATGATTTCACGCCCGTCGACCTGGGGCCCTCCCGACCGTGTCAGCCCGGAGTGTGGCGCTGATACGGGCTTTGGAAGGCTGTCGAAGTGGTGCTGGCCCGGCCACCTGACACTCCCGAGCGCCGGAGCCATATGGTGCCTTTTAAACGCAGTGCTGGGCCCTGTAATTTGGGCGGCGCACGCAGGAGTTCGGTTAAAAAAAATTCCTGGCGCTTATCGTTTCGTGTCATGTGGCCCTAAGGGGTTAAGTTTGAGGTATGGAGGGAGACTGCGCTTCGACTTGGGAGAAAAGGCTGGCCTTCCAAGCATTTGCAGTCTTAAGACTCCTTAACTCAGGGTAGCATTTAAGCTTCTGTCCGTACGTGCTATTTCTCGGGTAAGCGTTTGTTTACACCCTTTCGTGTGCAGTGCCCATGTGTGGTCAGCCCGAGGGTAACGATTAGGGACATCCAACTGTTAAAAGCCATCATTGGTGGGCTTCCTTGAACCCTTGTGCTTTCTTATTGCTGATAACCTATCACAGTGAAGGAGGTGTTCAGCACCTGTTTGTTGAGGAGCAGAGGAGGATGCAGACGACGACTTCTGGAACTTCAAAAGTAGCAGCAGATTTTAAAACGGACCCGTCACGAAATTGAGACAAGTATCGCATTTTTGAGTCCCTTTCAGTGCGGTCGGTCGTAAACCTCACGAAGAAGTGGGTGTTTTGAGCGTTACTGTTTATTAGGGACTTGCCCAAGGCATGATCCCTCTGGAAGTGAGGGGAGGAGTCCGCCGGAGGTGGTTTTTCAAAGCCCTATTTGGATGGGGGGAAGGGAGCTCTTTTGGGGCTCCCTGACTGCTTTCTATTTTTAGATGGAATGAAAGGTTTTGTTAACTTTTAGACTCTAGAATAAACTTAATTTTAGTTTGCATTCCTACTCTCTTTAGGGTCAGAGACCTATTTTATGTGGCTGTCTTTTTCGGAGCAGGTGGTTGGTATCCACCTTTCAGACTGCTACCCCGGTTTGTTTGGCTTGAGATGTGACAGAGGCTTGTGTGTTGCTTTCATCTACACCATCAGACACGTGAAAGGCTTGTTGTTGAAGGTTGGGTTGAGAAGGCTGTCTATAGGACTTGGATACTAAACAATTTTTTTTCCTGTCCTACCTAGAGTTTGCTCTCCAAAGCTCGAGGGATCGATTCCAGCTCTGTTAAACTCCGTGGTGGTTCTCTATTCATGGATACAGAAAAATCAGGAAGAAGGGAATTTGACATGCGACAGACTCCTCAAGTGAATATTAATCCTTTTACCCCAGATTCTGTGTTACTTCATTCCTCAGGACAATGTCGTAGAAGAAAGCGAACACATTGGAATGAGTAAGTTTTTTAGTATTCCACAGCTTGGTCCCCAACCACTCAAGATTGGTCTGTGGTACTTATCAAAATTTAATTTCATCTGAATGACATGGAAGTTTATACTCTGAAATTTTTCTGTTGCTAGCACCCACTTTCCAGGAGAGGTAGGTGGAAAGTAATCAGCTGTGGAAAAGTAGTGGTGTGAAACAGGAAGGAATAAAAAGCCTAGATAGCTTGTAGAAAATCTGCTGGTGTAAAAAATGAGGCAGGCCGAGAGAGTTGATTTAGAAAGACTTTAATTTTGATACGTGTGGTGGTGTTGGCTTGTAGTTAATGAGCACATTTCATCAGGGACAGCATTTTCATCAGCTGAGCTATATCTCATGATTATAAAATTAAGTGCTTTCTTACCTGGTTTTTTTTTTTTTTAAGATTTTATTTATTTTTGAGAGAGAGCAGGCGCTCGCACAAGCACAAGTGGGGGGAGGGACAGAGGGAAAAGCAGACTCCCCACTGAGCAGGGAGCTCAGTGTCCACCCGACTCAATCCCAGGACCCTGGGATCATGACCCCAGCTGATGGCAAACGCTTAACTGACTGAGCCACCCAGGTGCCCTTTCTTGTGTGTTTTTAGTCATTAAAATGCAATTTCACTGTACACCTGTCAGGTAAAGTTTTGGATCTCTAGTGGATGTGTCTGTCAGATCTACTAATGGAAAAATACATACTGTTTTTCAGTTCTTGTGGTGAAGACATGGAAGCCAGTGATTATGAGTTCGAAGATGAAACAAGACCTGCTAAAGTAAATAGCTTTTTATTTTCTTTTTATTGTTTCTGAAATTTTTTACTTCTTAACAGGTTACCATATATACATATTAAATATCCATTAAAACATAAGATATAATGGTTTTTAAATTTCACACGTAGTGCTGTCATCATAGCAAAAAATCATTTTCATATCTTTGTATTATGTATATGGATACACTTTTTATTACAGAGAATTACAATTACTGAAAGCAATATGAAGTCACGGTATACAACAGAATTTCATGAGCTAGAGAAAATTGGCTCTGGAGAATTTGGTTCTGTGTTTAAGTGTGTGAAGAGGCTGGATGGATGCATTTATGCCATTAAGCGATCAAAAAAGCCATTGGCTGGCTCTGTTGATGAGTATGTATTAAAAATTTTGTCTTTTGCCCTTTTATTCCCTCTGGTGTTGCAAACATTAAGGTTTTACATAATCAAGCACTGAAATTAATTCTCTCACTTTTGAGAAGCTATACTAATTTAATCAGATCTTTTTCGTTTTGTGCCATTAATTCTTATTGGACTTGGTAAAATTATCTGAGTAGTCTGATTTTGGAACCTAACTTAAATTACTTTTTTCTGGTAGTATCCATGAATTCACAGTAAAATGGAGTTTCATTTTTCCCGAGTCCTAGGGCCAGCAAGGTTCCTTCTTTGTAACTAACATTCTTCTTTAATGTAAAAGCCTTTAGATAAATCTGATACAGAGTCTTAACCCCATTTCTCTTAAGCAAATTATCCTTCAGCATAATGATAGATAACAGAAATTAAGTTTCTCTTCTGAAGTTTCAGATAAATTAGTTCAGTTTAGGCTTGAATAAAAATGATTTACCATTCTATCACTTTCACACTTCCAGGCAGAACGCCCTGAGGGAAGTCTATGCCCACGCAGTGCTGGGACAGCATTCCCACGTAGTTCGATACTTCTCTGCGTGGGCCGAAGACGATCATATGCTTATACAGAATGAATACTGTAATGGTGAGTAATGTATTGGTTCTCTTACAAACTTGTGAGCTCAAAAAAATTAACACTGAGGAAATAGTTTTTATCTGAAATCCTGTTCTAATTCTGTCTCTTTTATCTCTTATAAATTCAAAAAGAGCATAAATCTTTTATAAATTCAAGAAGACTAACAGGAGTTTCAAGTTCATCGCTTACCTGGATATTAAGTAAAGCTTGAAAACCTTGTCCCTTTTACCTCAGTAGTAGAATTGTGCATGGTGGTGTGCCTGTTAGTCAAACTGATCTTGAAAGGACTGTGGTCTTGCCATATATATTTTGGTACCCCTAGCATATAGCATAGCGTATGTGGGGTGTGGTAGTTCATAATGTAGGTTCAATGCATTTAGCCTTCCCTTTCCATTTCATTTTATGTGCTGTTTAAACTGATACTGGTTACTCATAAAGTGGTAGCGACTTTCCATTGTTCTAACTTCAGCCGTTTGTTCAAAATATTCTATAATCTTGCCCCCATTCCTGTTTCTCCAACCTAGTTTACCACTAGAATCCACTCACACTTTTAAGTTATGCTTTTAGTTCTCTAGCTGTGCCTCTCTCCCTCATTTTCCCCCAAAACCAATGAAACAAGCATCTGTAGAGGTTCAGCTTTGGACCTCTGGAGAGCTTTCAATTTCAACAAGTCCCTCAAGGACCAGCTTGGTTCCCCCCCTTCTTCATTAAACCTTTATCAAAACCCTGGTCTCAATTTTGATTCTTGTAAGTACCTGTTATTAAATAGGTGAATCTTTATATATGCTTGATTTCCATTTCTGTATATCTTCTGTGAGTATTACAGAATTTAGAATTTATCGAGCAGTTAGGAGGTGATAGCAAAGATTTGTTTGTGTTACTTATTTTTTTTGATTCTCATTATTTTCCTCGAAGTCTTGTGAATAAATAAGTGTGTAGGTAGTGGATTCACATTTTCAGTGTTTGAAAACATTGAACAAAACAGAAAAGATCCATTTCTCACACGTAACGTTTCGTTGAGTTGTCATTATATTAATTCTCTGTACTTGAAAGAACTAAATGCTCAGTATACAGCATTGCTGCTAATTTGTTTCACACATCTCTTGAAATGTTTCTATTCATATCATCAGAATATTTATGTAGCTATATCTCATGACCTTGTGGACTAATCCGTTTCTTAACCTTCATTTTTCAGTTACTGCACTTACCATAGGCTAGTTTGACCATCTCTTTTCCACTCAGTGTTTGCTAGATGACATCTTCCAGTTTTTTTCTCCCTTTCACCTTGTTGATGTGGCTGGTCTTCTTAACAAGTATTTCAGTAGCACTCCAGGGATCACAGATTTGTACCAGTCCACCAAATAAATATGTGGTTGTGTAATTCAGATGATTTTGAGAAACCTTTGGGCCTAGGGAGATAGGGAGGAGTGAGTTGACTTGCTACCCTCTCAGATTATAAAGACCTTGACCTAAACAAAACAAAACAAAACAAAAAAACCTTGTCTTGTAATACAGTTAGATTATAAAATAGTATTTTGAAACAGTTTATTATTTTGGAACAGTATAAAACACTTAAAGAATATACAGATCTTTAAAAAATAAATAGACCTGTGTGAAACAGGGTTGCTTCTTAGTATAGTTGTCTGTTCTGTTTAGATGAAAGGAAATGAGGCTATCTAGATACATTTGTGAGCTCTTCTGTTTCCTTTTGCCACCATTCTTCTCTCCACATAAAGCTTTGAATGTCCTAATAATAGGCCTGATCTTCAGATCCTTTTCCACAGTTTCACAGGGAAATGATTCTACTATCATTGCATTTATATATGGTGATTAACTGATGTCCTTTATCATGACTAAGTTTCCTTATTATCTCAGTCATTTGCATTTTAAGCCTTTTGTCTTCGTTTGGTTATAGACTGAAATTTTTACCCCTGGTAAACAAGTGTGGAAAAATGTTGATGCGTAAGGGAGGAGAACCTGGAATATCAGATGAGTGTCTTGCTCTTCTCACTTCCCTGCCTTTCAGCGGTGAAGTAGAAGGAACTGGCCTACCTGTAGTTGGTAGATCCACTAAAATGGAGTCGTATTCTATCTTACTAAACTTGGACTAGGACTTCAAACCCGTTTATTGACCTCCCTTCTAGAGCCCTCTTTTTCCTGCAGTTCAAGATTTGTACAAGTTAGGTATGGAGAATATACTTAAGCCTAAAATATCGAGGTGTGTGATTTTATTTTTAAAACACATTGGACATTTTGCTACCTAGTCTTATTCAAATTGTAGGACCTCCTTTCCTGACTAAACATATCAATATACCTTCCTGATTTTATTACCCTGGCTCTGATTTCATTATTCCTAACTAAGCTTTAAACAGATGTGGTTTGTTTTGGTTTATGACTTTTATTTTGTTTTACATAACTCCTCTTTTCCTGAGATAAGTTATAAACTTACAGTGTTTTTAATAAAACTTAAAGTATAAACTTACAAAGTTTTTTGAAGTATAAACAAATGAGCCGGTTGATTTGACTGATCCTATAAAAGCAGGTTTTATTCTCATAGTAAAAGTAGTATAAGTTAAAACTACTCAAATAGTGGTTTTTACCTATAAAATTTATAGACTTGTCAAGGGTGTGGGAAAACAGTTATTCTCATACATTAATGCTGGGTGTATAAACTGGTACAGCCTTCTCTATGGGGAACTCTGTGTGTGTGTATGTGTGTGTGTGCATTGTACGTGTAAGTAAAATTGCCCCAGATTTGTCTTCCAAAGCCCCAGATTCACATAAGGCACTTGCTAGCAGAATTTAAGTACCAGCCATTTTGAAATCAGAAACCGAATACACTGTTACTTCTTTTATGTGAATTTTCACAGGCAGTGAAGTTTTGGCACTGATGGTGTGAATACCAACCCTAAGCTGTTTCGTAGAAGGATAAATAGAGAAATGTTCCTCTTGGCTATAAAAATATATTCTATATATGAGATAGTATTTCACACACATACTTGAGCCACATATTAGTATTGTTTTATGACTGTATACACCCTTTATTTTTTTTAAAAGGATTTTATTTATTAGAGCATGTGTGCGAGCAGGAGGGTGGGGTGTGGAGAGGAGCAGAGGGAGAGGGACAAGCAGACACTGCACTGAGTGCCAGCGGAGGGCTCGATCCCACAACCCCAAGGTAATGACCTGAGCCGAAACCAAGAGTCAGACACTCAACCAAGGCGCCCCTGTATATGCCCATTAAACCAGCAATTTGGTTCTATGAGATATGTTAAATATGTGTGAAATGACCAATGTACAAAGTTATTCCTTAGACTGTAGTATATAGTGGCAAAGACTTGGAAATTATTTGAAAATGTTCACCAATTAGGAGATTGGTTAATGCATTACTATTCAGTTATACAATGGAATTCTGTAGACACAAGAGAGAATAAGGTAGTCTGTGTATCAGTAAAGAATGATCTTCAAGATAATGAAAATATGTTATCATTTGTATGAAAAGGAGTTGAAAAGAATATATAAGAAACCAATAACATAGGTTTATTCTGGGAAAAAGAACCAGGTAGGATGCTGGGGTATATGAATGAAACAGACTTTACATTATATTTTATACCCATTTGAGTATATTACTTATTGAAAGAATAAATAATTTTGATTTCACAAGCAGGAAAGAGAATAGGTCGTATAAAATGCTACTTTCTTTGTTGAGTTTGTGGCCACTAAGTAAAGATGGAGGGAAGAGAAATAAGATCTTACGAAGAGGAAATTGCTAATTTTTCCCATGTTTGTCAGGTGGCAGTTTAGCTGATGCCATAAGTGAAAACTATAGAAGCATGAGTTACTTTACAGAAGCAGAGTTGAAGGATCTCCTTTTGCAAGTCGGCCGGGGCTTGAGGTATATTCATTCGATGTCTTTGGTTCATATGGATATAAAGCCTAGTAAGTATTACAAATTCTCGGACCTGTGTTCTTTATTGTTATAGAGAATAAATGATTTCATTAAAACAATATAAAAACATGTACATCTTACTATGTTTCTTCATTATTAGTTTTAAAAGATCTTTGGGAAAATAAAATAAAATAAAAATAAAAGACCTTTGAGCCACATATTTATATTGTTTTATGATTTCCATTCACCTCTTCTCTTGTTATTCCAAAATATTTGAGACAATTCATTTTTATTAAAAGTTGGAAAAATTTGCTGCATCTTATGGAAGCCTGATGGGGACTTCTTATGGACTCTGATGGGGAGACCAAGAACCTGTTATTTAAAGCCCCTCTCTTCTATTAGGCTATAGAACCATAATTACAAAAATAATGCTTGTTCTAACAGGGTTGTTAGAATAAAATGAAATATATGAAAATGTTTTTGGAAACTTAAGTGCTATGCAAACATGGTGGTATTTCTAGCCTTTATATCATGAAAGTGTTACTGCATTATTCAGAAAACGAACGGCACATGCAGCATGATTATCTTGCATTAAAAAGGTGCCAGTGAATGCTGCAGTAACATCTTAGTGCACCTCCCTCTCATTTTATTAAAATAACCTCATAATGTACACACTATTTTAAAACTTGTTATAAGTCAACTCTATCTTTTTGTTTAAGTAAATTTTCATCTCTTCTAATACCTACATCATATTAAAAGTTTTCCCAGGTCACCCAAGTCCTTATGGTTTACTTGTCCAAACTAGTATCCATTTTCACAACCATGCACCCCATCTGCTTCTATTCTTTTTTTTTTTTTTTTTCTTCAGGTTTTACCCTTCTTCTACCTTAAAAAAATAAATATTCATATGGACTTTGGCCTGTAAGATGTCCTTTCTTCTGGATTTGACTGGTTGCACCCTTGCATCATTTATCTTACTCCTTTTTCCCATATGTTTCCTATAAATTGGAAGTTTAACAGGTTGATGAATTGAAGTATGAATTTTAGGCTAGGTGTTTCTAAGTTGAATTTAATGAAGGGTTTTTGTTTTTGTTTTTGTCTATGAAAATGCGTGATTCGTGAAAATTTAAATCATTTACACAAGTTACTTTAATCTTATAAGTTATGTGAAGAATTTATCTGTATGTTAATAACTCACTAAAATTTTTATTTTCAAAAGGGGAAAAATAATATTTGGACTGATGACAGTAAATAGGAGTGAGTAAGGTTTGCCTGTCCTCACTCATATCTTGTTTTAAGTAGACCCTTACAAGTACAAAAGTTGAAAATATTAAGGCTTGTGAAGTTTTAAAATTTCAAATTTACAAATACCATTGAAAAATAAATTATCCTATAAATAAAGTGAAATTGGAAAGATGACTTAAATGAGTGTAACATTTATAAACTCAGTATTACATTGGTAAAACTATTAAAATGAAATCTGTTACTGAAACTTACGTTAATCATGAACTCACCTGAATTTGAAGAAGAAAAGTGTGTGTAGAGCAGAGATGAACCACAAAGGCACATTGGGATGGAGATACTGTATGGTCAGCCAAACTTAAAAGTTACATTACTTGTACTTTTCATACCAGCCCATAGCATTAGGTTAAAATGTATGATTTGGAAGCATCACAGATTAGTACATTATTGCCTTTCTTGTATTGTTTCTATGTAGTTAAAACCAAAGATCAATGTGTAGATGACAAGGGTCTAATGAAGTGGTTTCCAAGTGTTCAAAGATAAGTACTAGGCCAGAAAATATGTTCCTCAGAAAATGCAGCCCCATTTCCTGTCCCCAGAGATTCTTATTCTCATTGGGTTTGGGGCTAGAACGTACAAAAATCTATGTGTTTGAAAGCTTTTGGGATGATTCTGATGTATGGCTTTGTTTATGAATTTTGGTTACACTATTACTTGTTAGTGCCTCTGACCTAAGTAACTGTTTGACAGGTAATATTTTCATATCTCGAACCTCAATCCCAAATGCTGCCTCTGAAGAAGGAGATGAAGATGACTGGGCATCCAACAAAGTTATGTTTAAAATAGGTAAGAAAGAAAGATAACCAGATTATTGTCTTAAAATAAAGTAAAAGGCTATTTAACTCTTGACTATTTTTTTCAATACTTATAGGTGATCTTGGACATGTAACAAGGATCTCTAGTCCGCAAGTTGAAGAGGGTGATAGCCGTTTTCTTGCAAATGAGGTTTTGCAGGAGGTAGGTTTTTTTTTTTCTTTAATAATGCTGTTTGCTTTGTAACAATGCAGACATATTAAAATTTTAAGCTAATAACTGGTAAAGTGGTAAAGAAAGCCTAAAGTATCAGCTGGGGATATTTAATCTAACGAAATTCAGTAAAGGCAAAGATTAATAATATTCAACAATGATGGAGTTGTAAAAGAAGTTCTTATATACTACTGGTGGGACTGTAAAATGGCATAGCCTTTTAGACCAAAGTGTTTGTATCGATCAATGTTTTAAAATCCTGTACCCTTTGACCCAGAATTTCCATTTCTAGGAGTCTCTCCCACAGAAATATTCATATACAAATAAATTGAAAACAATGTAAATGTTTAGCAGTAAAGGAACGATTAAATAAATTACAGCATATAGTTAATAGTACTGTTTGGAAAAGCGTGACCAAAAAAAAAGCCTGACAAAATATTTCCTGGTAAGAGTTTGGAATGAAAGTAGAATAAGTAGAACAAATAAATTGCGTGCTCCAGTTGTTCTTTTTATATGTGTATGCGTATTTATAACTTGTCAATGTATGTGTGTTTCCTGTGTTCATATGAATGTCCCAGGATAGGAGTTTATTCTGAGTTGAACTGGACTAGTGAAAAAGAGAAGGCATTTACTTTTAGAAATATATTTACCACTTCCCTCCCAGAGTATGTATGTATTTGTGATTTAAAAAAGCTCCTCAAATTTAACTTATTCTCTGAATAGGTTTTAAAGGTTAAATATGGCATTGGACATTTTAATTTAGTCTTATTTCTCACCTATGTCATCACTGAAGTGTAATTATACTTTATTTTGGCTATTTTTATATTCCTTTTTTAAAAAATTGTTTTTAATTTTACAGAACTATACCCATCTACCAAAAGCGGATATTTTTGCCCTTGCCCTCACAGTGGTATGTGCTGCTGGTGCTGAACCTCTTCCCAGAAATGGAGACCAATGGCATGAAATCAGACAGGGTAGATTACCTCGGATTCCCCAAGTGCTTTCCCAGGAGTTTACAGAGTTGCTAAAAGTGAGCATTTTTTGTATATGAAGCACTTTTTATTGATATATTTTATTAAATTACATGTCTTTACCTTAATTTTACTTCTCTTTCTAAGGTTATGATTCATCCAGATCCAGAGAGAAGACCTTCAGCAATGGCACTGGTAAAGCATTCAGTATTGCTGTCTGCTTCTAGAAAAAGTGCAGAACAATTACGAATAGAATTGAATGCTGAAAAATTCAAAAATTCACTTTTGCAGAAGTAAGTGAGAGTTTTTTGGAATGTTTTAACTTTCTCATTTTCATTCTCAAATTTTAATGATCAATGATTTAGGTTTTCTGTCAGTGAAGGCTGTAATGGTTTGTTATGTTAAGTTAAAATTTGGGGATTTCTGCCTTAAATTAGTATTTGTGACCTATTTCTTTGTGTTCTTAAACTTTGAAATTATGGACTTAAAAATTTTTAAGACTGGCATGTACTTGCAAGTGGTATTAATCCCCAATCCCTAAATTGTAGCAAAAGCTAAGTGAGCCTGTACAGGCCCCCCCCCCCCCCCCCGTTAAACTCTCACCATAAATTAACAGTTTCCTTCATTCTTGTAATATTTTATGGAAGGATTAAATTAACATCAATTAAGTTAGTAGATAAGTGTCATATTTTGTCTGAATGACCTTTGACATTTCAGAAAACTGATTGGAATGATAATTCTAATTCATTTGCCTTGTTGCTGATTTTAACCTAACAAAACTGACTTGAAATGTAAAAGGTTTATTTGCCACTAGTTTGATAGCCACCGTAGTTCATACGAATAGGAAGTAGAAGTTTCCTTTCAGCTCTATTTAAAGATATTTTTTCACCGTACAAATTAAGAGTTCTGTTTGAAAATGTTTTTCATCACAACTCAAAGTCATTACTAGCATCTTTATTACTTGGGTCCAAGTGTATGTGATACTTTAATTCTGAGAGCACAAAACAAAATCTTTTCTTAGATTTAAGTTGTTTTAGCACAAGCTAAAGTTTCAGACTGTGATTTCTTTCCTCAGTTGTATCTTAGGATAATGATGGCATGCTAAGTTCTCCCAGCTGATAATATAGTTCGTGTTAGTCCTCTTAGGGTCCCTTCCTAGGATAATACAACAGGTGAAAAGTCTTGTTTCCTATTTTTATGTTCTTAGAGAACTCAAGAAAGCTCAGATGGCAAAAGCTGCAGCTGAGGAAAGAGCACTCTTCACTGATCGGATGACCACTAGGTCCACCACCCAGAGTAATAGAACATCTCGACTTATTGGAAAGAAAATGAACCGCTCTGTCAGCCTTACCATATACTGAACTACTCATTTCCCACCTCCCCACAAAAACTGTGACAAGAGGAAGCTAGGTTGAAATCACTGCTAGAATCCAGCTTGCAATTATTTTCTCAATCGGTATCAGTAGTTTTACTGAAATACCTTTTAGGATTTTTATTTGTGAATTACAGTTGAAAGCTGTATTTTGACCAGTGCTCTATCAGGCTTTCGTCTAGTCTCACTAGTCTGTCTTCTGTAGGATGTCAGTCACTGTTGGATGTTACACCAGCCTTTCCAGGGTTAACCACTGTGGTGGTGTGCTGCTTATAGTTTGCTGTTGCATTGTAATAAAAGGTGTCTTTCCCTGTAGTGACCTGTAAAAGGGACTCAGGGGCTTTATTACAAACATATTCTCCCTTTGAAAAGGGAAATGCTAAGAGACTCAGTACTACTCAGCCTTCAACGTACCTGTGTGTCAATCTTCTATTTCTTTTTTTTTAATTGTGAATTATACTTGTATATCCAACTGGGAGCACTTTGTAGGCACTGCATGAACCATGGAATGATAATTCTGTGGAAGTATTGCCTTGTGAATCTGCTGCTATTTTAGTTTTGTCTTTGCTGTAAAATTGTAGCATTAAACAATCATTGTTGTTAATAGGCTTTTTTGGAAAACAATTATGTGAAATATGTAGCTGCTCTTGATGACAAGCAGCTGTTTGCCTTTTTTTCTTTGAACTTTGAAGCTAGTGCATTGGAGTAATGCACCTTTTTTTCCCTTTCGGATTGCTGTATTAATGTAGTATAATTATTACTGGTTTTGTAATTTTTCCTGATAATGCCCTTCCCTGACTCTTTTTTAAAATGTTCCCTCCCTCTCCCCAAGTTTTGTACTTGATTGTATTGTTAGTCTGTTTTTAAATGTTTTGCCCGGTTTCTCTTCAATATTTGTGTATATAAACTAATCTTGGTGATAGTGTACATAGCTGTTTGAAATGCCAGAATGACTTCTGACTATTCCAAGCTTTTCACAGAATACATTTTATCAATGATAAGCCATTTGACTAATAATACTGGCTAACCAGACATTGCAAAAAACAAAAACATAGAACTTGTCTATTGTTTGTTTTCCTATTAATTTTGGTTTAAAACATGTTAGCACTTGTCTTTTTGACTTGTGTTTTATTAACATTGATTGGCATATTAAAAGTCACTCTGAGCTTACCTTAATTGTCTAAATCTTTGTGATGCCTGTTTTCTATTTTATCTCTAGGATCACTACATTTTAACATTTAGAGTGTAATGTATATAAAGTACTAAAAGAGAGCACATTTTTGATAGAATAGGAAACATTTAATGATGAGCTTTAGGCTACATCAGTTACATTTTGTAACTGGAGAAAAATTTGCCCATCAACCATAAATGTTCTTTGTCACTCTAAGTATTTATTTAATATTTGTACATCACATATCATATTATGCATTTGATCTAGAAATATAGGATAATATAGATTATTAAGTGGTTGTAATGACTCAACTTTCTAATTTGAGCTGAGTCACACAAGAGCTTTAAAGTGAGGTTGTAACTCAACTGGGCTGAATTTTTTAAGAATTGAGAGTGCAAATTTGATAAATAGTGCTAATTCTATGTAACATCTTTTTCTAATATAGATTAGAACCAGAGTAAGCAGCAAAGGCCTTAGAGCTTAAAAATGGATGCCCCTCCCCCCCAAAAAAGGGGTTTCACAAGATCCTTGTGCTTTTTGATCATGGGTACATAATTTCTGTTGACTAGGGTCTATTTCTTCCCACTATAAACATTTCTAATAAGCTTAATTACTTTAGCTTTTAAGCCAATGGCATGTTAAAAAGCACATTTTAGAGGTGTGAGAGGACTTTGTAGAGACGGATAAATTAGATAAAGACGCTGATAGGTGGGGGTGAGAAAACAAGCCGCAGAGGCTGGAATAGTAACACGTTTCAGGAGTCACTGAAGACAAAACTAAAAAGTATAATTGGTGTACCTTAGGGCCACTCAAAGTCACTAAGGTGCATTTTTCTAGTGCACTAGCTTCAAAGAAAAAAATCAGGCATTTTTCAAGTTGATACTTGCAGTAAATTTTTCACATATTGTTTAAGAATATTAGATTAAGTAGGAAAAAAATTGGTTTTCTAAGAAGGAATTCTTAAACCATCTAAGCTGATAGAGTTGGGCTCATATTTACCACAGAATACTTAGGTTGAATGCATTCTGTGTGCTAAGTGGTAGACCAAGACCTGTTAGAAATAGTCTTTGCCCCTCAGTACTCAGGATAAAATAAAGGCGACCCATGTAAACATAAAATGACAATAAAATGTGGTAAGTGCTATGTTGGGGGGATTCTGCAGGTAGAGTGATAAAGGACAATTACATAGCTTGGGAAGATGCTGGTGGTAGAGCCGTGAGTAGATCCAGGGAATTATATTTAGAGTGGTTTCAAAGCCACTGTACTGACTCAGGGTAAGATTAAAGAGGGCCTGAACTACGACCCTTGTGGACAGACACAAGAGAATAGGAATTTCATTAGATGGGAGCACTGTACACTGAACGGTTTTTGTTTTTATATAATAGAATGAGAACTTGTTAGCATAACATCAGGAGGAAGCTACAAGAGCTAATTTAGAAGCATTGAAGAATTTTCCAGAAAAGTTAAAATGCAAGGACCTGTTACTGTTTGAGACAGATAACTAACATTGATAAAACTACTGTTTTGGAAAGCTGACTTAAGGAAGAAAAATTTTAAATATTGACTATGCAGGCAGGTGGGAGAAATCATACATAGCAGTTGACTGCAAATGAAATTGTTGCCTTACCTTTAACTTGCCACAAATCCAAGACAGCCCCCTTTAACTGGAGCTAATGTCTCAAAGAGCCAGTTCTGAAGCTTTGGTTTTCACTCTGTTCCAGAGGTCAAGAAATAATGGCATTTAAAATATTGCTAACGGCTGAATTTGGGTCTTGCTTTCAGCTGTGTCCTAATTGTTTAAAGCAGCAGCGTCCTGACATGAGTAGTTTTCTTCCTTCCCAATTCATCTCCACAAAGCATCTCCCTGACTTGAGCCAACAGATCAAATAAGTGGTTGCATCCCTATTTTTATGTGTGAAATTTTTAAAGGCCAATTAAAGCAATCAATAAGGAGGAGGGATCAAAAAAGAATTTTGGATGTGTTTTGGATATTGTGAAAATCATAAGTGAAGCCTGGAACTAGGAATTCGGAGGAAACTGCCTCATTCAGTATTTTGAGGCCTTTGTATAACTGTAAAAAGCATCACTGAAACTGATTTGACATTGCAGTGAGTGGATCTAGAAGTTTTTCCTGCAAATCCGGTTGTATTGTTAGAAATTTCTCAGAAGCTCAGCAAGGTAGATTTTTATAAAAATGGAGGAGTAAGACATCATTGAAACTGCGCCTTTCCCAACACTTAGCTTTTAAAAACTTTGAGAAGCATTCATCTGAACATCATTGAACTTTTTTTTTCTTTGTGGCAGATGACCCTAATTTTCAATGCAGTTCAAAGGTCTCTGGAATAAGGAAAAATATCTATGTATGCTCTAGGAAGATTTACCAGGAAAAGATGACATGTTCTGTCCAAACTACATTAAACTAAGAGTCTAAGAAACCTCGGCCACTCCAGCCCATGAAGAAAAATACCTCAAGGAACATTTATATCATAGTTCATATTGTTAGGTTTTATATGGTTAATAAATATTTTGAAGAGCATCTTACTGTTTTGAGTTTTGACATTCTTGTGATAGGGAATGGGTTTCCAGGCCTGGAATTCCAATTTGTGCCCACCAATCCATAATGCCAATGGGAAGTACAGGTTCCGTGTACAAGGACTGCATTTCGGGTGATGATCCAGAGCGGGGTCCTCTCTCCGCAGATCAGACTATAGAGGCTGAGGTAAGTTAAATAACTTAGGAGCTCGGTTTGTAAGTAGGAAAGTTGGAATTCGAACTCAGACGTTATGGCAAAGAAACCTGCTTTTTCCGGACACATGAAAGTTGAGGACAAATACTAATTAAGGGAAAGTGCAGGCAACAAAGGAGACTGAGAAGGGGCAGTCTGAATATGAGGAAAATTGGGAGGACCAGTGTATGGAAACCAAGAGAGAAGTTTGAAAGAGAAGCTAAGTGTGACTACATGCAGAAAAGATTAAGAAGGGACTCAAAGCTCCATGAAGGCATCTAGTGTGGAGATCTTTGGTGAGCAGTTTTAGTGGGGGGAAGAGGGGCGCGGGGAACAAAAGCCAGATTACAGTGAGTTGGGGTATAAATGGGAGATGAGGGAATAGAGACAGCATGTATAGAAACATGGCTGAGGGCCCCTGGGTGGCTCAGTCGGTTGTCTGCCTTCAGCTCAGGTCATGATCCCGGGTCCTGGGATCCAGCCCTGCATCGGGCTCCCTGCTTGGCGGGGAGTCTCCTGCTCCCTGTCCTGCCCTGCCTGCTTGTGCACGCGCGCTCCCTCTCTCTTTCTCTCTCTCGGTCAAATA
Organism: Ursus americanus; assembly: GCF_024610735.1. NCBI lineage: Eukaryota > Metazoa > Chordata > Mammalia > Carnivora > Ursidae > Ursus > Ursus americanus. The sequence goes on along the minus strand of NC_142142.1, from coordinate 1,044,368 downwards.
AACAAACTTTAAAAAAAATTTTTTTTAAAACCTGGCTGAAAGGGCAAGGGAGAAGAGGGCTATAGCTAGAGGGGAATCTGGGTTTTCTGTTTTCACTACCACTTATTGATCACCTATTATGTGTAAGTGTTTTACGTACCTAATAGAATTTAATCTTCATAAGAGCTCCGTGGCAAAATCCCCATTTTACACATGATATTTAGAGAGGTAAAAAGGAATTCCCCAGATTATATTGTTACGAAGCGTCGGGATTCAAACCTAAAATGTTTGCGCCACTAGCCAAATTCATAGCAAATCATCTGAGCCTGGAACAGAGGAAGGACGAGCAGGATGAGACAAGTTTGGAAGTGTTTAGAGGAATGCAGGACATGGGGGAGGGGGACTCCAGTATGACGGGGCTTTTCTGTAGCCGGAATGGAGCCCCAGGAACCGCACTGCCTGAGGGCAGAGCACATGTATGGGAGGAATGCTGACTCATGCCACTGCCTTCTTTACTTCTGAACGGGGTGGTGTAAAAGTCTTCAGAGTACACTATATAGCCATTTAAAGCAATGTTTTAAGGAGTTTTATGACACCGGAAAATGCATGTGTTATAGTAAAGTAAGAATCAGGAAGCAAAAGTACGTATGTGGGGTTTTTTTAAGCATTAAAACAGAGGGCTAATAATGGCTGTCATTTGAGTGGTGGAATTATGGGCTATTCCCACTCCTTTTTCCTTTCCAAACTTTCTATATTTTATTTTATTTTTTATTTATTTTTTAAGATTTTGTTTATTTTTAAATAATCTTTACACCCAACGTGGGGCTTGAACTCACAACCCTGAGATCAAGGGTCACATGCTCTTCCTACTGAGACAGCCTGGTATCCCTGAACTTTCTGTATTTTGAACAATGAGGGGTGCCTGGGTGGCTCAGTTGGTAAAGCGACTGCCTTCAGCTCAGGTCATGATCTTGGGGTCCTGGGATGGAGCCCCATGTGGGTCTCTGGGCTCAGCACAGAGTCTGTTTCCCTCTCCTTACCCTTCTGCTGCTCTCTCCACCCGCACGCCCCCCGTGTTTGCACACTCTCTCTCTCAAATAAATAAAATCTTAAAAAAAGAAAAGATACCTTGACATTATTAACATGCAGTCAATACAAATTATCAAGTCACCTAACTGGCAAAGTTTTGTCCAGTAATCATGCTTGTACTCCCCCAAATTTCTGGTAGTACAGTCCCTTGACTACAGGGGCACTGGTGTCATCTGGCCTGGGCCGAACGGAGTTTCTCCTGGAAGCTGGTAGATGCTCCTAGTGCTGTGCTGGCCGTGCTGCCCGCGGCTTGGAAAAGGCCTCTCTGTAAGAGAGGAGAGGGAACCAACACAGAAGCAGACCAGAGAACGGAGGAAAGCACGATCGGCAGTGTATCCGTCCCTGAAGCTAATCCTGGTTTGGTTCCATAACTTTGTGTATTCCTCTTTTTGGCCTCTGTTGTTTTGAGGTGAGTTTCCAATTTTGCAAAATAGGAAAGCTATTTTGCGCTGATTTTGGGTGTCGCTTGCGGTTAACAGTTTGGCTGGTGCAACATATTTGTCTACACTGGCAGCCGTACATATTCTAGATGGTGTGTGACTGGGAATGTGCGCCAAAGACCCTAGGGTTCCTGGACTAATCCCTTTGTTCAGCCTCCTGCCTGGCGTGGGACAGCGGCAGACTCCCCAGCACCTCCTCCTGGCCTGCCTCGTTTTCCTGGTTACGTATGGTAAGAACATAAATTTTGTAATGACTACTTTGTGCAGAGCACCAGCACCGCAGTTCCAGAAGGAACTCAGCTGGTAGAACTTGACCTCTGCTAACAGATGAGACACCACACGGTTCCATTAACAGCTAAAGGGACTTAGGCAGCCGGTGATTTGCACAATAATTATCGTGTGGTTTGTCTGCCTGTCTGCCACGCTACTGCTCTGTCAGAGATGCCTTCTTAAAGAAAGGAGTTGGAGATAAAAGCCAGTGAAGAGTCTTGAATGTGTATTTCAAGCGTCTTCATTCTGAGGAGTGGAGGGAATAGTGGGAAGGCAGAGGCCTGAGTGCCACCATGTGCTTCCCGAACAGACGCCCGGCTCCAGCATCGAACGGACTGGAACGCAGAGCGGAATTGCACCCACGTCCGCTGTGTTGACTGCATGCTTCGGTTCATTTTTTCAATCAAACGTATCTTAAGAACCTGCCCTGAACTGGGGACGAGCAGCTCGTGCAAGACACTAAGATACAAATGCGAACAAGATAATCCCCCACCCTCTGCACTGCGTGGAGGAAGCAGGCAGAAACAGCTAACTATCTACAGGAAGGTAAGTGCTCTTTGAGGGTTTGCCTAGGTCACTTTGGGGACCAAATGATAAGCAGTTAATCCAGCGGACAAAGGGATGGATAGTGCTGTTCCCAGGAGAGGTGACGCTTCGTTTAGGTCTTAGAAGACGAGTAAGAGTTTGCAAAGTGGATAAACTTGAAGGGTTTCCTAGGTAGAGGGATTAGCATGAATAAGGCACGAAGAGTGAAACCGCACGGGGTCCGAGGATGGTGACCATACGCTGCGTGCGTTAGAGGAGAAGTAAGTTGGTTTTGCACAGTGATACTGGGAACCCAGCTTCATTTTGCCAGGTTCATGCTTTCCATTTCTAGGTGTCAGTTCTGTGATTAACTGCTGAGAAATATGGATTTCTGTCTATTCTTGTTCAAAAAAGAGTTAAAAATAATGATGAATGAAGCAAATGAAAGAAAAGTGTGTAAGAGGTCCTAGGCCTTGCCATCAAGGAGTATGAGTCCTCACAGTTCTAAGGGGGAACGGAGAGAAGAGCTTCCATCACCACGGCAACTTGGGCCTCTTCCAAGCCGCATCCTGTCCTGGGCTGGGCCCAGAGAATCTGGTCCAGCACATTGCCCTGCTGTCTGCTCCTACAGCAGGCCCGCTCTGGGCACTGTCCCTCCTGTCCCCCATGTTCCTGGTGCTGTTTTCCCTGTGTCTAGGCCCTTGTGCCTGAGCCTGGGGTGTTGCCACCCTTGTGCCCCTTCCTGCCTCCAGGTCTCTGAATGCCGAGTAGCCCCAGCAGAGGTAGGACTGGCGGCTGGTGGTGGTGGGCCGGGCTGTACTTTGGAGCCGAGCATCTCTTCCCCGTTCGTAGGGGCATCTGCCTCTCCTTCTTTCTCCTTCCTCAGTGTCCAGAAAGAACCAAGAATCTAGCTGCCTCCCCCATCTAAAGACAGCATATCTGCTGGGGAGCCTCCATGCTGTTGCTTTGGTGAGCTTGGCTGAAGTGCTTGCCAAGTCGTCTGGGTTGGGGGTTTCTGTGTAAAGGCTGCAATTAGAGAGAGATCCTAACGAATGTGGCCAGAGGGTGAATAAGAGCTCAAATATTCCAGGGGCAACAAGAGCCAGTGCAGAGAACGAAATTTAATTGCAAGTCACAGGCAGAAGGCTCGGATCCTGGCACAGATCAGAGTAAGTGAGGGGTTGGCACAATCCCCGTCTGCTCGCTCTTAGGCTGTCAGCCTACTGGCTCACACACTGGCTCACACACACTGGCTCTCATCTGGGCCCAGGGAATACCTTGGTTTCACCCAGGGAGAGACCCAGACCCATTCGGGGAGTCTGCAAAATTAATGCTCCTTCCTTTACTCTTTCTTCTGCACCTGGCCTTGGAAGGAAATCCCTCCTCAACCCCCAGGCTCCTGTGCGAAACTGGAGCATGTGCAGATTTATATCTGTATGCATTTTTCCTTCTCAGAACGATTTCAAGGCTCTCCCTTTGGGCGTAATAAAGAGAGCAACTCGGAGGCAGGCCAGTGAGAGGGACGGAAACACAGAGGGCTGCTTGGGCAGGGACACTCACGCCGCTTGGGAGAGAGGCCGCTGGCTTAAGCCTTGAAAGGACAGCAGAGGGAGGACGGCCAGGGGCCTAAGAGGGGGAGGACAGAGCATGGAGAGAGGGCTCAGCCCTGTCCCCTTGTGCTTTGACACGTGAACTTAGTTTGGGCAACGCCCTTCAGGCTATTTGTTTGTGGGGAAGATTAAGAAACACTTACTTAGACTTGAAGGAACACTGGAAAAAAAAAAGAAACACTTACTTAGCAATGATGTAGTAATCCCTACTAGGGGTGGCTGTCTTCCAATTCCAATATTCTAATTCTAATTCCAACATTCTAACCCTTCTTCCTGCCCCGGAAAGTGTCCTTGTTATCTCAGGCAGGTGCCTAACAGCCGGGTCTGTACCATGTGACTCCCCATGGCATAGCTGATTCGTCCAGCAGCAGACACTCGAATCTAGAGGTCTAATAAGATCTCTTCACGGCCCACCACCGATGGTATGGGAGTCAGCCCCCAACCCAAGCCAGGCC